>NW_017728992.1:61413381-61421113 GCF_001723915.1 Gavialis gangeticus
TTTTTTTAATTTGCAGGTATTTATCTAATCATTAAAAAAGGGGGGGGGGGTGGGGGGGTATGACTGGGACAGTATAGAGAATGAGTGGGAATGATTTTCATCAATATATGTACATTTCATTCTAGGATATCAGTATGAAAGAGAGACAGTATGATTTATCCAATTCCTACCAGATGAAACAAGTAAGAGTGTATTGATCACTTTGACCAAGCTAATGAACACAGCCAGGACCCAGGGCTGGATCACAGTTGCATTCAGTGGAGTCCAGGAAAGGAATTTTAATAATGTCTTTGACTAGGAGCTGGTCTGGTGCTTCTCTAGTCTGTAAAGTGATAACATTTGGGGGGCATTGGAGAACATAGTTATCTAGCTATGCCTTCTGCAGCCAGGAAAAGAAACTGATGAACCCACTTTGAGGTTCCCCAAGAAAAATGTCAGCAAATAACGTCATTGTTAAAATTTCAACATCTTGCCTGTACAAGAAACTGAGTTCATAGACCTTATCTAAGATCTACAAAAAAGTTCACAAACAAAACCAAGGCAGCCAAGACAATACTGGAAAGCAGGCAGGAAAAAAGCCAAACTCTTTTTAGACACAAACCAAGAAGATCCCCAAAATATCTCAAGATTTTCATATATATATCACAAAGAAATTAAAAGGGAACAGACCCACTTTGTTTTCTCTTCAAGCCAACATCAGACAAGTCTGCACCTTCAAAATGCTTTTCAGTATTATTGACCTTAATACTAACCAACAAGTAAAAAATCTAGGATTTTGGAAACTTGTGCTTTTACTGGATTAGTGCCCAGATTTTGTAATATATCTTGAATGTTACTGTTTCTCTTGTTTTTTTCCTATGTAGAAAGGGTTTTTTGGAAGAAACCTGATTTCTAGACACTTCAGTATTTCACTGATGGGTCTCCTTAAATACTTCAAGCTAGGGAGATGGACCAAGGAATTTAATATTTTCTAGGGATGAGCCTTTGCTGCTGCTCTAGAGGTGATCATGGTATGGTTTCTATTGTAACTGTACTGGGAGGTATTAGGAAGAGAAGTGTTTGACCATTTTGTAGACTGCATATTATTGTGAGCAAGGATCTCCTGGGCCAGATAGGTAATTTCTATGTTTAGTTCTATTTTTATTTTCTTTGGCAATAGAAGGAATTTCTATTCCAGCTGAAAAATTTAAACTATGAACCAATATATATACCTACTAACTCAAGTTGTTAGGGTGCCACAACTCATATTGTAAATGAATTTTTTCTGTTGTCTCTTGGGGCAAATGGGTCCACTCATAGCTTGATCCATTGACTTATTGGATGGGAATTTTGAGGAAAGATGGGGCATTTGCTGAGCTGGACTGGATGTTCGGATATGTTCTTTCACTCTATTCCTCTAAAAGCTGCTGTTGAGGCTACAACAGACTCCCAGAATAGGAAACTGGTCTTTTCCAGCAATAAATAGCCATACATGCTTGCTTGCTTTTTTTAAGAAGCTTCCAAGACCTGTACAAATATTTCCCACATCAGTTCACTGAGGGTTTTATTAGGCTTAGGGACAGGCATTACACATAAACTGGTTTAAGTGATCAGAAACAGGTTTACACCTGTAACAGAACAGACATTCAGCGCACATAAACCAGTTTCAAAATGGCCCAAACTGGTTTGAGACAAACTGAATGTAGTATCATACTTAATTTATTGAACTCAAACCAGTTTATGCAATGGTGGTCCCAAACCCGTTCCTGGCTTAAGTTAAATCAGAGTCCTCCAGCATCCCAGCATATTTTCAGGGCAGGGCTCTGCTCTCTACCCCAGAGCAGGGCTGGACCCGTCCCTCTGCTCTCTAGCCTGAGCAAGGACAGGACATGGTGAGACACCTGCCAGCACATCCCCGTTAGCACAGAGTGCCAGTGCCGGTTTTAGGCATAAGCTAAGAAAGCTGCAGCTTAGGAGGTCACATTAGGAGGGGCCTCTAAACCAATCCCCAGCCCACAAAGGGTCAGCTGCCAGACTGGAAGTGACTGTGGACCAGCAAGCCATGGCCCCACAGAGCTGGGCGGAGAGGCCACAACTCCTCCCGCAAGGCTCACAGCAGCTGCAGTTGACGTTTGGGCCCAACCCCCCCCAACCAGGGGGGTGGAGGTATCTTTCCTTGTGTTTCAGCCGGAAATTCTGGCCATGGGGCTCCAGGTGGTGGTCTGCAGTTTGCCAGGCCACGACTGCTTCTAGTCTGCAGTTTGCCAGGCCACGACCACTTCCAGTCTGCAGTTTGCCGGGCCACAGCACAGAAAGGTTGGGAACCCATAGTTTAGGGCCCCACCCTGTCATAATATGGCCCTGCAGAGTGAGCAGGGAGGGGGTTAATTCTTCCCTCCACCCCTCCTCCCCCACCACAGCCGGGGTATGCCTGTTTATTAACCCCTCCTCAGTCATACTCAGGCCTACCAAGGCTTGCCACTCCTCCCCACCCCAAGTTTCCCTGTGGAAGGGAAGGGCTGCTCTAGTGCCCCAGGCTTCTGGCCTGAGCCACTGTAGGCAGGTGCCTGCATTTCCAAAATGGAAAGGGAATGTCTATCCACTTGCAAACCAGTTCAATCTCTGCAGGTTAAACTAAACTGCAAAAGTTAAATCAATTCAGGCTCAGGCTTTTTGAATGTCTATCTCTGGCATTAAAGTTTTTCACATTCGGGTTCACTCAAAGGCAGAAGTGAAATTAGCATTTACTCCTCCCTCCCCTTCCAAACATTCATCTGGATGCATCAACTTCTTCCCAAAGCCAGGTGAGGGGTGGAAGAATAATAACTTCACTTTATTGCCCTCCCTACAATCAACTTCTGCACCATCTTATCAAGCAGTTTGTTATGAGAGAAGGGCTCTTCTTAAGAAACATGCATAAGTCTATAAAATTTGTGGCTGGGAAATGAAAATGATTCCTCCCCCGCCTTCCAATGTTTGCTCAGGTGCAGTTTGATTTCCACATGAACTGATTCACAAGAACCTGTCTCAACCAGTGAGCGAGCAAAAGTCACCAGCCAAGTTACAGTAACTTTGCAAACAAAGTCTTCTTCCTCAAAGAGAGTGTTACATAAAAGTACGTTCAGTAAATGCAACTTTGAATTTGTGACTTATTGTGCAAGTCCTTGGGCAATTTGCCTTTAAGGATGAATACATTTTTAATCAAGCAACAAGGCAGAAAGTATGTAAAGTTCATCCTAGCTTGAGCGGCAATAGACTGTTTTTTCCCCTGGTGAGCAAGCCCCATGTAGGCTGTGAGCTTTATCTGGTGAGGTTACCACAGTCTGCCCATTTGGATTGCTCTCAGTCACATGCCTGACTGAACTCTTAAGTCTCATGGCAAAGAGTAAACTTTAAAGGAACCCTGTCAGTAATATCGAAAACTTAGCTTTTTTTTTTTTTAAATCAAACCCAGTAAAAGCAAAGGTTAGCTTTGTTGTGGTGGGGGAGGAGTGGAGGGGAGATGACGTTGGGGTTATTTTTTTTTTATATTCTATACAGACAGTATTTAATTTAATTTTAATACACATATACATATGTTTATCTGTGCACTTACACACACACATAAGACAGAAAAATTTTAAGTAAGGCTAACCAAAAATTATGGGCAATCTAACTAGCTGTGGTTCATCATTCACTGTCCAAGCTGAATATCATTTTATAAAGGGAGAAATATATTTCAGAATGTTTCAAGATTTAATATCCTCAAGTATTTCAAACTTGTTTCATAGATCCTATTGACACTGAAAAAATCTGGGCTGTTGGCTTACCGACAAGAGGCAAAGACAAAAATGATTTACGAAGGTTATCCTAAATGAGTTCCAACAAAACCTTCCTTGAAAGTCTAAGACTATCACTTGAAAGACTTTATATATTGTATAGTTTAAAGTGTGTTAAGAATGAGTATTATGAAATTTCTGACAACTACTTCTTGTATCCCTCTACTCCTAAAAGCTAACTATTTAGGCCCTGATTAAGAAAAAACATTTAAGTCCATTCTTAGCATATGCATAAGGGCTTTTCATGGCTGTATTATTATGATTTTACCTACACAGGCATAAAAAATTACCATAAAACTTCTAAAAATGAACTAAGAGAGACTTCATACAAATCTTAATCTTCTCCAAAGTCAAAAGCAAATACCAGACATTCTCTTAAGAAGCTGGGCATCACCCAGCAGCAGAGTCCCTAACCCTTTTCTCACAGGACTTTAAAATCATGGCATGCACACTATTAATCTGAGATCCTGGAGATTAAGGGGGAAACCAGATTTTGGAGTCTTGGGACCTTGCTGGTAAATGATGTGCTTGAAGTCACCTCTAATTTATGACAAATACACACTAGCTTGAGCACTTCAGCTAATCCCAGCTATCACAGTATGTCAACAAGAGAAAAAAATTTAGAGGTAAGTAGATCTCAAAACAGTTAGGGCTTCAAAAGTCAAAACTAACAGCCTGCCTGGCACCTGGTGTTATGGCCTTTCAGAACATAATTCCATTTGGTTAGCAGACCACCATGCTCTGCTCCGTCTTCACTTTCTAAAGGGCCTGAAAATGTATCAAACTGTTTTACAGAAGCTTAATGCTGTATGGCACTTGTACACAACACGGGGTTTTATCCTTACTAAATAGGTTTAGAAAATTTAAACTTGTTTATTTTGGAGCATCACATCTGTGTTCATACACACTAGGTTTTCAAACAAATGAAGCCTTGGAGCATTGCACCTGTGTTTACATGCACTAAGTTTTCGAACAAATTAAGCCAGGTTCCTGACTCATGCCACAGGAGAGCAGGATATAGTCCAGCGCTGTCCCCCAGCCCAAGGCCCCCCACCCACCCTGTGCCCATGCCCTGCCACACAGCTGCAGAAGCAAGGAGCTGGCAAACCACCCCCCGACCCCCGACCCCCAAAAAAGCTAAAGCAATTCCAAAGCAAAAGCAAAAAAAAAAAGCAAAAGCAGTTGGAAGGGTGAACTACAAAAAGTCGCAGTGCCATCTGGTGGACAAAGGAGCTCATTACACATCTTTGAGTGCCTTTGTATTTGCACACAATGAATCCATGGATGCCACATTTTAATTCCCAGTAAGCCAAACTAAACTACGTCCAAGGAGTTTTAGTTCAATGCACAAGAAAGACTTGTAAAGCATTGGGAAATCCCGCTCGTGCAAACAGACTTGCAGTAGCAGCACATAAAAGGGCAAAAATCGTGACGTGTACATGAGCCTGTAGTGACAAAGACATGGAGAAGCATAGTAAGTGCTACACCTAAAGCAACCCATCCTGCAACAGGTGAAAAAAATGCATTTTTGGCAGCAATTTTACCTGCACATCCAGAAGCAGCCTGCAACTCGCCTTAGCTCTAATTCTTGAATCCAAGTCTCAAGTGGCAGTCACATTCACTCAGTTTGAAGTGCTGCTCCTGCTATTGTTAACTCTTGCTGCTTCTCCTACATCCCCTCATCTTCTTTCCATTGAGCATTAAAAACCTAGTCCTCATCTAAACCCACTCTCAAGTAAATGCTGGTTCACCCATTGCACTGCACTGGCAGAATTGGAGACGGATTGTATCAATGTATTGAAGGTACCTCATCTGAAGTCTGCTGGTGGTATCTCATATTTGGAACAAGAGTAAATATAGAATTCTGTATCAACCTGTGTCAGGAGCAATTTGATCTGATGAACTGCAGTTTGCAATTACATTGACTTGCATATGTCATACACCACTTTTCCTGAAAAGTAGTTGCTGGAACCTAAAGTACATGCCTTAAATAAGAAAATGCAGGGAACAGAGGGCGCAGTCCTAAGGGAGCCAAACTTCCTGGCCCCTCTCCTCCAGTTAGGTGGGCCCTTAGTTCACCCCATATGTGCAGCTGCCTGCCCACCCAGCTCAGGAAGAGAAGAGAGGCAAGGCAGCTCAGCATCAGCAGGATCAGCTCTCAGCTGACTTAGCAGATACCATTAAATGAGCTGAATTGTCCAGCCACTCTTCTCTTCTTGAGGTAGGTAGAAAGCCAGGGGCATCTGCTGAGTCAGCTGAACTCCACTCTCCTCTTCCACCCGCAGCACAAGAAAAAGAGCTCAGCAATTTGTTTCCAGCAGGAATGGGCCCAGCTAGTGGCACCTGCTAAGTTAGCTGAGGGCTGATTCTGCTGGAGCGGAACTGCTTTGCTATTTTTTTTGAGCTGGGTGGGCACTCAGCTGACTCAGCAGCTGCCACAGGCCAATCCAAACTGCCCAGCCTTTCTTCTCCTCTCAAGCTGGATGGGCAGCCGGCAGCACTTATTGTACCCCACAACTAGGGGGTTAAAAAAGCAGCCACAGGTCTTAAGAAAAAGGCCAGGCCATAAGGCCAGCAGAGAATATTCGTTACGTGTCCTCACAAACTGCGCCCTAGGGTGGCAGAATACCTTGTCCCAATCATAGTGATCTGCAGAGTAGCCTGAAAATTAGAAATCCCATGGAAGTGCTTAACTCTGTAACCAGTTGCAGGCAGCCCAAATGAACCGACTGTCTACCACCCAGAAAAATATGTGCTGCTTCACAGAACCCTGACACAGGTAAAGAAAACTTTTGTTGGCTCGGGCATGGCAAAGCACTTAAGTGCTGGCTTGAATCCACTTGACTGCACTGGGACTTGGGCACATACAAGTTAAGCATGGCTTGTGGGGACAAAAGGCAGTGCCTGTTGTATGGTCATGACAGAACCTTAAACACTTTTCATACTGGGTGAAATCAAGCTCAAAACTAGGTTTCCACAACTGCCATCCTGCCTGCTTTCATTCTAGTTTCATTCTAGTTACAGGTCATATATGAAATAGGGCAGTCTGTGAGACCTAAGTCAATGTGGGGGTTTTTTTAATCAAATAATGATCACCTCTGTATACATACATGTGCACGCACACACCCACTCCCTGTATCTTAGACATACTTTGGCTGAGAGTACATTTATATAGAGAGTATATAAAAGTAATGGTATATGTGTATGCATGCATGCAGATAAATGGCAGGTAATTTTGGAATTTCACTGTAAGTGAAATACTTGTTTCTTTATAGTTCTTTTGCAATATCTTGGCCTAGGGAATCCTTGAGGGAGTAGGATGAGTGACACCATTGCCTGTTTTTACAGCTCCTGCCTTATGTCAATTTAAGCATCTTTCTTACACCTGGAGGAGTTCAACAAACATCAGCTCACAGGTGTCAACCTCCATTGGCTGAAGGCTGGCTCCAGAGAGTCTAGCCAATATCTGCTTTGGCTACTAACAACCGTGGATAGGCCAAGCTCAATGTGTGCATGTGTGTGTTTGGGGGGGAGGTAGGAGCAGGCCAAGGGGGACCAAGGGGTGCGTGTGTGTGCATGCACATTTGCCTGCTGCTTTAACTTTCCATCCATTTAAGAGTTTAAATACTAGTCAAGCACTTAAAATAACATTAGGACACATTCCAGCTTTCTCTGCCAGTCTGAGGGAAAAAATATTTGAAACCCTGCATCTCAGCACCCTAAGGGCTTTATGATTTGTTAGGTTTAGTAGTTCAGAGGATTAAAAAGACAGAAATATTAGTAGAAAAAGAAGGGGGGAAAAGTCAATATATTCACTGAAGCAAATCTAATGGGTTGCTGGGCCAGAGAAGAAAAGGTTCTACTACCTGACTGAATCTTATTTATAATTCTTGCTCCACAATAAAAAAATAATTTTCTAGACATTTTTCTTTTTT
>NW_017728992.1:61421222-61423336 GCF_001723915.1 Gavialis gangeticus
TTTTTTTTTTTTTTTGCTATGCTAGTCACATTTCCTAAATCCTTTATCAACGGCTGCTCTGCATATGAATGGGCTGTAATTGAACTGTCACATTCATGAAGGTCAGTAACCTTTCATTAGGAAGAATGTGTCTTTCTTGATAAATTGGAAAGTCCCTGAGGATTTGAAAGCATTTTTTTAAATTTCATCCTTTCAAATATACCTTAAAAATCTAATACAGATCTTTCTCTTTCTTTCCTTTCCTTTTCAGAGCGCTCTGACAAACCCTTCTTCTTTGTCTTTGTCATAGGCAGCTTCGTGCAAAATATTCAATCACATGCTTTTACTGTGACCTTCTTGAAAGCAAAATGGAAAGCATGAACCCCCCAGTGCTTTGAATTGCAGATAGTCAATATGTCTGCTTAATTTTTTTTAAAACCTTGGAATTACAGCTATTGCTGTGTTTGTGATTTGTCGGAACTACTTTGGCATCTACTGTGAAAATGACTGAAGTCAAAGTGGGAAAAAAATGTACCCACTGGAATAACACACCACACAGTTTAGCTATATGGCTGGCTAGCTAACAATTCAAGTAGTAACATACATTATAGAAAACTATGGGGCTAGATAAGTTCTCTGTGACCCTGCTGTCACCCCAGAAAAATTGTACCAAGACTTGGGTACTGATGATAGATCTTAATCACTAGCATAAAATGCCTCCATAACACTTGGGTCATCCTCTAAAGAAGACAGGATCTTAAGAAAAGTCTTCTGTTCAACCTTGATCTTCATCTGGAGACAACAGTATCTCCAGTACATAACCAGAACAGAATTTTCATGTAGATGATGTACTGCCATCAGCTCCATTTCTTCTTCCAGATTTTGATTAGAAAGTGTGCAAAGGAATTCACATCTTTAGGGAAATGGGTGAAAGTTGTCAAGCAAAGAGGGCTTTAAGATGTATTAGAAGTATAAGTTTCACTTACAGACATTATGGATTCATAGATACTATTTGCTGTACCTACTCTTCCATGACCTTGTATTTTCCATAGGTAGCAGTGGTAGAGCAAGCAGATATTCTACAAAGACCATGCTGGAAATGCATTATGTCAGGAGAGCTGTTGGAAAGGGAAAAAGATAGTTGGAAGGTGAAAGGGTTGGCCAATATATGAAGGGAAGAACATGGCTTGGAAAAGGGAAACTATTTGTATGAGTTGGGAGAGAAAGATTGTTATTCAGAGAAGAGGATAGGAGGGGAAGAGACGGAGCTTTAAAGATGAGTTGTGGAGGGAACAAATAGCATTTTCTGGACATTTATACATGTGCTCCGGGGGCGGGGAGGTGCACTTTAATTAGAGCAGCCCAGAGCATCACATGTAACAGCATCCCCACAGTGAAAAATCGTGGCGGATGCAAATTAACTAAAGCTTATCAAACGACTTTTAATTAAAGCACCCCCACCACCATTTTTCAGCACGGGGACACTGATACACGTGATGCTGGAGTCTGCTGGAGCACGGTAATTACCACGCTCCAGCAGCCTCGATTAATCAAGTAATTGAGCCTGCTCCAACGCGCTGTAATTACAGTGCATTTGAGCAGCCTTGCTGCACATATATAGGCACCTCCATGCCAGCTGAAGGCACATTAATAGAGTTGACTGTGCTGCAAGCAAAGAACAAACTCAAATGATTTACTTTACCACTTCCCCATGATGTGGGATATGTGAATATGTTGAATCTGCATTTGTGAGTATAAAGTTCTTTTCTGTTGAATTTGTTAATGCCGATGCATATATAGTTTTATTATATGTTCACAGAGTGGCAAAAGGCCACCTTGATTTCTCCCCAAAAATCTCTGCCGTGTGACACTGTGAGTTAGATCTCTGTGCTGTGACCATTTGAATAAGAATGGGCTGGCAGAGACCACACCCTTGCCCATTCTCTTTGGATAACTTGAGCTGGCTGCACTCCAGAGGGAGGGGGGAAACTTGCATCTCCTACCTAGGTGGGGTTTCTACCTGGGGAGCTGGAATCTGCCCGGTAACAGGTGATGTATGTCAAATTGGTTGGCTGACAGCCAACTGGGGCTGACCTCCACTGGCCCAGGTGAATGAGGTCACAGGGGCTATATAA
>NW_017728992.1:61428336-61434818 GCF_001723915.1 Gavialis gangeticus
CCTAAGAGACCCCTTAGGTCTGCAGACTAAGGAAGACTTTCCTTTTTGCCCCCAGACTTGGGGAAGTGCCCCAGGTGCCTGTATTGGGTTGAGTACCCGTAGAACTATTATGCCTGTGTTTCCCCGAGGATACAGGGCCAAGACAGTCCACTCTCGGGGTGGTAGCGGCACGTTACCCCCAGACTAGCGAGTGTGCTCCAGGAGAGGGGTCGGCCGGACATAAGGCACCCCTAGGGAGGCATTTGGAGCCTGGCAGGTGGTCAGGCGCAGGGAGGTGGGCAGCTCAACGCAGGAGCGCCCCCTACTGGCTCGCCTCATGTGGTGGAAATAGCGGTGGGATACGAATACCCAGCTGTTTTCCTGAGGTGGGGTCCCTGCACCCACCACACACAGTATATTCTGTGCCTGTCAGTCTGGCAGCAGTCTTTTCCACACTTGTGGCTGAAGTAATTTATTTACAAAGGCCCTGGGACAAACATAACAACTGGTTCTTGCTTATCTCTAATTTAAGTGTTACCTTTACCCTTATCATACCTGAGCGTGGAAGCTATTGTTGATGGCGCTGAGCTACAGTTTAGGCCCAGATTAGTACTGTTTTCTTCAATTAATGCATACGCACAGGAATAAGATTCCTTTACTGAAGCATAGGATTGTGATGCATTTAACCCAGTTGTTATATTCCTGTGGGAAGTAATATGTCCAAAGAATCTCCTATAGCACAGGAAAGGAGATTATTCTTTTTCATATTATAGAAATATTCCAGAAACACTAGAGTGCTTAGTTTCAGGTAGAATGGGCCTTTGATATTCTTCTAAAACATCCGTGCTCTAAGTTACCCACAAGTGTCCAGACACAATATTATGAGGTGAGCTTCTGTGGCTTGTGTTATGCCATGTGGCCTGATGGCTGATCTCTTTTAGCCTCAAAATCTGTGAAAGCTCTGAAAATGACCCTTAAAATCACTCCAGAAATGAAGGTGGTGTGGTATGGTACCAGTTTAGGAAAGTTGTGTTAGCCATTGAAAACTATTTGAGAATTTCATTCTTATTATCAGATTGGAAGCAGGTGAGTAGCAAAGAAAATGGTCCCACAATCTGTCGTGAGAAACACCTCAGTCTTCTTCTCTAATTTAGTAACAGGTTTCATAATTTCTAACTCACAAGGGATTAATGCAAGAAATAATAAACAACTCCTTGTGCAGTGCATTTCAGCTGCTGAAAAGAAGATGAACTATAGTGCCTCCCCCACAAGGTTTGGTACCAGTATATACTGCCCTAAAAATGCTCATTGGCTTTGGTACCTTTCTTGAACTTATCTGACTGCTTTAGGTATTGATTGGCAACAGGCTGACTGCCCATACCAAAGGATGACTGCTGAAGCTGAAGGCAAACAGAAATATTTGACTTGATAAATATGAAACAAA
This sequence comes from Gavialis gangeticus, assembly GCF_001723915.1. Lineage (NCBI taxonomy): Eukaryota > Metazoa > Chordata > Crocodylia > Gavialidae > Gavialis > Gavialis gangeticus. Next base: position 61,429,760 of record NW_017728992.1, read on the forward strand.
AGACTTTAGAGACTAATTTTATAAACTATTTCCCAAAAGATCATTTGGACAGTCAAGCTGTTTAAATTCCTTGTAATATGTATGTAGGTGAATTTCAAACATAGGGAAGTTGCTTTTATATAAGCATCAAATCTTCAAACACTTCTGGTGGCCGAATATAACTATTAAGTGCCAGCCAATTCAAGAAATCAGAAGCCTTCCATTTTTGGGGTGGAAATCACATGAAGACAGCTTCTCGTGTGATATGATCTAGTACTACTTCCTGCTTTCAAACTATCTGAAAATAGCTTAAGAAAGGTCCATCTTCTTCCAGATACAAGTTGAAGTGCATAAACATCCAAATAAGAGGACTAATTAAATTTGTTAGGAACCTTTAAGGAAATTCTGTCCTGATTAGGGGTTTGGGCATTTTTCTCCCCTGCTTTATAAGACTTCCCGCACCCTTACTTCAAAAGTGAGACAATCCCTGTACCTCAGAGATTGGATGCAGGTGCAAACAAACTTCCCAGCATTTCAATGAACTTTGGATTCAGGATGTTGGAGTGGGTTTGCCAGAACTTCTACCCTTCAAGTGAAAATTCAATGACTACAAATAGAAAGAATATCAGAGATCAGTATATCACCTCGTTTATATCCAACCCAAAACAATAAGGCTTCCACAGCACTCTGTACCATCTATAAAGTAAAAGTGGCTAAAGAATTTGTTTAGAAGTGTGTTAAGCATTTTCCAGGCAGCTGATGAATAAAATCCACTTTACCACTTCATGGCTTTACAAAGAAGCCCATCCATTAACATGGGAAACCTCTTGTTTGCATTTCTTAACAGCTGACATTTGTACCTTTCGAAGGAAAGCGAAGGGCATCTCATTGCTTCCTTGTTTAAATCAGTGTGGAAATAATGGGGATGATAGGGAATTGGAGCTAATTTCCTTTGTCTCCTATTCAGCAGATAATGGTGGTATGTGTGGGATGTTAAAGGCCAGGCAGAGGAGGTGACCTGGAGATGACTTCATTCTTCTGAGGTTTATCAAAGGCTCCCGTCAGTCAAACACATGCTGGGAGATTGGGGACTGGACATCTGGTCCAAAGTTAATCAAAGAAGAGAAAGGAAAGTAAGGAGGTAAAAAATCCCCCTGTCAGCTGTGTGTAAGGTAGAGGAAGGGGGGCATGCAGAGGAGGGAACTACTGCTCTCTCTTGCAGTACTAGCAGATGGGCCCAGGGGCAGTGGTAGAGGATCCAGTGTATATGCAGCAAAGGGGGAGGAACGCAGAAGAGGTTTGCTTTTTTTTTTAACTGGCATAGACAGCATGATCGTCTCAAGCCAGTGGCAAGACTGAAGGTCACACACATTGCTAACCATGCGGAGAAAAAACAGAGATGTTTCATTTAGTCTGTGAAAGAAAGGGAGCGTGTAGCTCACCAGAGTAACTGCTTTAATCTAAAATGTGTCTCCTGCTTTGAAACCAGGATTCCTTCTTTAAAGTCATGTTTATTATGAGCAATAACAAGGCACCATAAGAAGAACAGCCACAAAACCTGCATTTCTTTCCCCTTCCACAGACCCTACTCACACATTGGTTCTCACTCTGCTGCTCTGGCTTCTTTGTTGGAGAACTGGTATCATACAAGCTGCAGTCACTCCTGAGCTTTTCAAAGATTTATATCCAAACCACCAGGAATAGATTTGGTGTCATGATTGGTCCATGCACATTCCTACATTGGGAGAAATGGATTGGAGTGGATTTCAGCTGAGACCGTGAGACTCTGTCCTTGGTATTAGGTAATATTGTGTACAAAGCTATACGCTGACTGTTACCCTCACACATTACTTGCTTTTTTATAACAGAAAACAGCCTGTTGGAGGCTTAAGTGATCATAAGGCAGCTTAAACCAAATAGGTCCCAAAGTTAACAAGGAGGTAGAGAGGAAAAACTTTGCTTATCTTGGTGCTAAAGACTGACACATCCCACCCCCGCATGGGGAGTTAAGGTCAACAAAGAATCTGGCCAACACTGGAATACGATCTGTACTGTTATTTGCTTTAACCTTGTACCTGTTTTTTACTAGGTTTGCTTAAATGAGCTATGTTGCTTTATGACTTCTAGGGGTACACAGCTAATAGTAGCTCTTTACCTGCCCATCTCTAACATAACACAATAATGTCTTTGACTATATAGAAATTTGAATGTGAAAGCATATGGCAATAATATGCGCCACTACATGGATTCCTACATAAAAATAGGCAGTGATATGCCCAAAATCATTTGTCTGGCATAATTAGAATTCACAAGCAAGCACAGAGCAACAATAAAAAAATGAAAGAAAGGCATAAAACCAAAAGAAGCAAAAACTGAACTATTCCACTGCTGACAGAAAAAAAAAATCCCAGCAGTGAAATTCCATCAAACACAAGCTGGCCATCTCCTCTGTGAATTGGGGCTTTTATCAGACAGAGTTGTATACATTCTGGAAAGAGGCAAAGGAAAAGAACTACAGTATGCCTCATATATTTATAGTTCCCCACTCCTCATTTCTGTTGAACGTCACATAAGGAAAAAGCTTCAGTCTTCTGGGTGTTTGAATCACTGTAATGGCTCCAAGCTTCACTAACTCCACATGTCTGTCTGATACAGTGATGGGAATTTTCTACCTCAAACAACACGTTCTCTTTCTCCCAATTTTCCCCAGTTTCATTTGATGTGCTGGGTCAAAGACCAGCAATGGCTTCATTATAGACTTTGTTTGGGACAGTCAAGCCAAGATGGGGAGTTAGCAACATTATTCCAATTAAAATTAAAGGAGGTTACATAGCTAAATCCCCTGTACCTCTTAAAGAGCATCAGTTTGTGTTCTTTCTCCACACCATTTTTAATTAAAAGTGTTTTGCTGCAAATATTGCATGACCACAGAGACCTAAACAGGGAACCTCTTCAATCCTCCTCTTTCTTACACTGAATGGTCAACATCAAGGATGTTGAACGTATGCTCAAATGATAACCACAGCCATAATTCAAACAGAACAGGCTCCTTTCAAAATACCACAAAATAGCAAGGAGTTTGGGAGGGAAATTATCAGGATGCTAGAAAGTGCTAATGCAATTTATTAAAAAAACTCTATGTGGATGCAATAGCAGGTCTGCTATCAAAGGCAAAAAACCTTCAGGCATTTTACATCCCATAATCCTAACGAAAGCCTGTTTCTGCAGATACCCTGCAGTTCATGAATCACTGGGTAGAGCAAACAAAATCCCCTATTTAAGTAATTACAGTACCATGCCCAAATCTGCACAGTAGCTAATGTTATAGAAAATATTCCAAGGCAGTCTCCAAACTGCAGTAGAACGATTCTGTGGTATAATCAAATGCTGCTGAGTGAGCGTGTGCCTGTGACACATTGGACCATCGGATCTTATTGCCTTGGGTCAATCTTTGGGACTCCAGAGCCACACAATGAATGCAAAAGGCCTGGGTTTATTCCAGAGCCCAGTGTGGGGATGACAACATAGAAAGCTAGGCAGTGTCAACAAAGAAAGATTGTTCCTACATGTCTCCTTGGAATGGTGGGTTTGTCCAGGTCTGCTCAGTTTTGTTTCATCCCAGACTTTACTAGGCTGAATATGTTTTGTGTGCATTTCGGTATATCCTATCCTCTCTGATTTTAATCTTCCCTCTCCCAGCCTTTATTTTGAAAAAGTAGCTTGCTGACTTTGGCATTGCAAGTCAGGTTTTCAGACTCCTAAAGAATGAGAATAGCCCCAGATACAAGCTTGATCAAAACTCTGAGGATGTAGGAAGAGTTCAGGCTTGAAGCTAAGGAGTGGGGCTGGCCTCTGTTTCTCCAGCAGAATAAGCCAAGCTTGCATCCATATTTGAACTTCGCAGCTAGAACCCATCTTTGTAAGTAATCCTCAGTTATCCTTTCCCCACATACCTACACTGGTCAGAGCCTTCCAGATTCTAGGAGACGGACTTACCTGCCCTGGGTTGTGTCAGATATATCATCCTCTACCCAATAGCATAGCAAGCAGAGCTGCCACCCAAAGCAAACCCTTCAGGAGAGGTGGGGGGAAGGTGAGGGGAACTGGTTCTGGGGTTGGAGAGGTCAGGGCTCTTACCCATGCTGGGAGCTCCATAGTACCAGCTGAGCTACTGCTGCTGATGAACCTGCTCTGCCCGCCCTGGCTGCTGCTGTTAAAGTGGCAGGAGCTGGGAGCTTTATTGGAGTTCCCAGTATAGCAATGTTTCTGCAGCATGGATTCTGTGGGGGTGGCGGAAACCCTCCTAACTTCGTGCCTGGGGCCCCTCTTACCCACCCCTAGTTACACTACTGTCTCTATCTGTTCTATAAGTGGGTTCCAAGTGGATTACTTAGGTGGCATTTCTATGACCCCAATTTCAAATGATACCAATGACCCTCAATGACATGCATGCAACGGCTACAGAGGCAGAGATCTAAAAATAAGTCCAGAACATTTATTATTACATGTAGCAGTACAGCTACACCTCATACTGATTACATATTGTGCCTGCATTTGGTTTAAAAACCCAGTGGACAGGGCTAATTTAGGGTTTTCCTTAGAGCTGAAATGTAGGTGATGGGACCAGTGCTTACAGTGCTAATCTAGGACTTGGAGAACCTGGAATAAATTGTTGACTTCCAGCATGACCATGGCTAAGTGATTCTCTCCCCCAGCTCTCCAGCACTAAGGTGGAGATAGCAGAATTCCCCCTACCTCACAGAGGAATTGTGTGGAGTATGTATCCATTCGAGATGGTAAAATATTCAGAAACAATAGTCAGGGAGACCTTACAAATATCATAGCACCGGGTATGTGGCAAAAAGCCACCTTGGTTTCTCCCCAAAAATCTCTGCCCTGTGACACTGTGATTTAAATCTCTGTGCTGTGACCATTCAGTTAGGATGGGCCCAGCACACAGGGGACCACACCCTCAGCCTGTCTCTTTAGGGAACTGGAGCTGGCTGCATTCCTGAGGGAGGGGGGAAACCTGCTCCCTCTGCCTACGTGACTGGCATCACCTACCTGGGTGAGGGGCTTG
>NW_017728992.1:61435213-61463537 GCF_001723915.1 Gavialis gangeticus
TATTGGGTCGAGTACCCGTAGGACTATTAGGCCTGTGTTTCCCCGAGGATACAGGGCCAAGACAGTCCACTCTCAGGGTGGTGGCGGCACATTACCCCCAGACTAGCGAGTGTGCTCCGGGAGAGGGGTCGGCCAGACATAAGGTGCCCCTAGGGAGGCATTTGGAGCCTGGCAGGTGGTCGGGTGCAGGGAGGTGGGCGGCTCAACGCAGGAACACCCCCTACTGGCCCGCCTCACGTGGTGGAAATAGCAGTGGGATACAAATACCCAGCTGTTTTCCTGAGGTGGGATCTCTGCACCCGCCACAGGGTATGTCTACACTGCATCCCCAGTACTCTGAGGAGCATCGCTCCCAAGTACAGTCCAGCCATCTGCTCCTGCACCTGTGCACTGGACTCAGAAATGAGGTAGAGAGGACACCACATAGGTACCCTCCACCACTGCACACCAGAGACCAAGAACTCAATTTCAGTGCACACTGTTAGAACTAAATAGAAGAGAATGATTAGTAATAGATGCTGGTAAGATGGTGAATATAGCTGAGTGTACTCTGAACTCTTTCTATGCTGACAGTGAGATCAAATTGTATAAAAACATGCTTGGCTGTATATGAAAGGTTACAAATCTTTGGCATTTTATGGACTGATAAACTTGCTTTCATAATCCAACCTTAAGTATTTCTGCTTGCAGTGATCCTAGAATTTGCAAGAAGCTCTGCCACAAGGTCTAGTCCTTCAGTACAGACTTCCAGCATAATGGCCAATCAATCAGCAGAGCGCTTTTCACACAAAACCACCATAGATAGAAATAATAATGCCCCCACAACTTTAAAAGTTGATCATGTTTTGAAAGAGTTTTATGAACTGGAAGCCTTTCTATGAGGTATTTCGCTACAGCCCAATAAAACATTATACTCTGCTGGAATTTCATCCTGTTAAACTTGGCACCAGTTTCTTCCTCAAGTAATGAGTTCAGTTCATGTTTTAATTTAATTTCATACCCCAAAACAAATCAATGTCACTGCCCCAGGCACAGACTCCCAGTCTGCAGAGGTACTCCAAGATGAATGACCCATAGTTCTCAAAGTTATCAAAAGGATGACACCAACTTCATGTACTAAAAATAGGGCTGCACGTTAACTAGTCTCATGCAAAAGGCTGTGTTAAATTCACATGGAGCTGCTGTGTTAAGCTATTAAATTGAACTATGTTACTGTTTCAATGGGATGCAGAACTTGTGTGTACAAGACTGTGGGTAGTTAGCTGTATTTTCTACAAACACAATTGTATCTGTTGAAGAAAAAGAAGGTTTAATAGTACAAGTGATTCAAGTTAGAGATACAATGGCAATTTTGGAAAGAATTTGGACTTCTCTGGATATGGGGCATTAAAATTCTTCCAGTCCTAATTCCTTGGGATGCATATTTCATCTAGTGAATACCCAGCAGAAAAGATGCAGTAGGAAGTGTGCTTACAAAATTAGAGCAGACTGGGTTTATAACAAGAAAACAGTTTCAAAGACTTTAGGATCTGGACTGAAATCTTAGCCCCACAGAAGTCATTGACAGTTTTGTCATGTTCTTCAACAGAACAGGATTATTGGGTTCTACTAATCTAGCTTGTTTCCTTCATTAATTACAAAATAAAATTTATAAAGTTATAAATGAACTGACTTCTTGTCTAGAACCATATTCTTTGAAAAATTACTTCAGCCATATTGTAGATACAAGACACAATGGGTGAGGAGATGGAAAATGATTTAGATTATGTAATTTAACCCAATCTACTGCAACAGCAGAACATTTTATAAAATAAATGTTTCTGGATCCAGTTTTCTCCTTCATCTGCTCAAATGACCATCCCTATTATTTGTAGAAGGGCTTATATCGAAGCTGTAGAGCTGAAACAGACCTTTAAGATAGTTTCTTAACACAACTGACTGGCTTATTCACTTTTTGTTAATGTTACTTTTTTCTACAGGGACAATATTCATGGATTATTTTACCAGAGTCTAACAATTGGATATTAGATAACTACTTTGCCAGTAAGGGTGAGTCCAGATGAGCAGGCATGTGCCTCTTGCCCCGTCTCAAAGCACTCTGAGGTGGGGCAAGAGGCACTCTGGCACAGTGCCAGAGCATCTCTATGATTGGCCCTTTCCCCACTCCTCAAGCACGCTGCCTGTCCGTGCTGGGCAGGCAGTGGTGCAAGCTGCAGGGACCTGGACCCAGCTGGGGGGAGGACGCTGCAAATCTGGGAGGAGCCAGGCAGGGTTATTTTGCCCCAAGTGGCACAATTTGCTCCATAACAAAGTGCATGTCCAAGCGTGTGCGCTGAGGTAAAAAGCCCCGGCTCAAATTTGCACCGCTTCTATTTTAGCTGCTGCAAGCGCACGTGCTTGCATGTGCCGACATGCCCTAAGAGTTTTGTGTCCTGGGTATTTAAGCATCCTTTATTTGGGGTTCTTAATGTAATGGCTAGAGTCCTTATTCTGGCACTGAAGCTCACCTTTTGAGAGAGGCTGTTTTTTGCCAAGAATCTCATGTAGCTATTTTTCAAGGTAAACTGTCTCAGTGTCTATTGAAGTAAATAAAAAAGCTAAAGAGCCTGAGTCACATCTTCATTACTCTTGCTTTATGCCAAATCTACATTGGTGTAGCTCCTAGGTGCCAATGCTACAATGCTTCAGTAACACACCAATGAATTGCAATTAGTATCCTAATATCCCCAGGAGCTTAAAAAACAGCTTAAGTAATCAGAGAACAGATTACCTTTTCACAAGGCCAATACAACCTTAGAGAATGCCCTCATACCTTTCTGTGTGATCATGTGCAAATGACCAACCTGTACTTACACTGAAGTGTGTATCCTCCAGAGATGCATGTGTGACCTTTCACAAATCAGATCAGTATCACAGCACACATAAGATCTGAGGAGTTATTTCCTCCATTTAGGCTCAACTCTACTATTCTTCTTCAGAGCCTGCAGTTCACAAAACGACCAGGATCCAGAATCTACAACCTAAAAATACCATTAAAAAACCCCCTGCAACTTAGACAATGTGTCAGAATACTCTGTCAGAAGCACCTAGTGAAATGGGGATCTTTGGTCTATTGTGGTAGGTTAAGTGATTTCAAGAAATGAGATGGAAAGGTAAATACAAAGCAGGTTTTAGCAAGGCTGTGGGGAAGAGGGACAAAAACCTCACATAGTTGACAGTAGAAAAGGAGGTGACACTCTTACAGAGCTAGAGGAGGTCAATAAATCACCACCCTTATCTTGCAAACAGAGCCTGTGACTTCAAAAATTAGCTCATTTATTCTGCACAATTAAATTTATTGAAGTGTGACAGAAAAAGTTTAGCAGGCACTGATGCAGAAAGCCAGCAACAACGGAGGCAGGCATCTGAGTGAATGACACAATTAGTTGATTTTCATTTTATTTATCAATATAATTATTGAATTGTATTTATCCTATTTCACAGATTTTTACCATTATTAAAGCCTGGGCCTCAGGGGGAAAGAATTAGTTCAAATTTTCAGTCTAAGTTAATGTGATTATAGTGCTGCTAATAAAAGAAAAGTTCTATAAAGTGCTACGCAATCTTGTATTCAATGTCACCCCATCATTTGGCTCTGAAATCCAGTCTCCTTTCATGTGAAGGCAGTAAATTGAATATGAATTGTGAATACAATGAATTCCCTAGATGGAGATTAAATGTATGTCAGCTGGATACCACCTTCCTGCTGCATTAAAGAAGCCAAGGTACTTTCCTAGTTTTAAACTTAAACATTATACACCCCCCCACACACACATATTTGCGTGTGTACATATGTACGTGTACTTGTGTGTGTGTTTAAAGTATACACACACACACAAATTATCTATTTCAATTTTACAGCTGACTCAATGTCAGATTTTACACTGATGATGGTAAGTGACTCTTTGCAGGGTGGAGGAAAATAGTGTGGAAACAGGATTTTTGTACATTAATGTTTCCTGTCTTTCAGAGACATAGGTAGGTGTGTTAAGACCTTGTTATGCAATAACTTTAGGTATCTTCTGGAACTCCTAGCCCCTGGATTGGCTGCAAATTAATACCTTTTAAGTGATTTAAAGTACTTGTTGTTTGGTTTAACATTATGCCACTCCAGGGCAGGATTACCTCTAAGCTGCCTAATTCTGCTCCTGTTCCATTAACTTGTGGCCAGTCTCCACAGCTTTTTTGCCCAATGTGAAGTCCTCCAGCATCCCAGGGGGCAGGAAGACACTTGGGGCCCTCAGAAGCTAGGGCAGAACACTTAGGGGCACAGCGGGGCCAGGCACAGCACCTCGCCCTCCCCCCCTCCCCTCGGGCATGTCTGGCAGACCAAGCATTGCAGCCCTGCAATGCCTGGTGCCACAGTGCCTCCTGCCACTGCTGAGATCAGATATGCTCCCAGCAGGAGCAGACCAAGCCAGTCTGAGTTGGAAGGGGGAGGCAGGCAAGAGCAGAGCTGGTCGCAGCAGCAGCAGGGAGGCAGTGCCCCACCTAGTCAGACTGGCTTGGTCTGTTCCCAGTGGGAGCAGAGCAGAACCAATCTGAGCAACAGCAGAAGGCACTGCAGCTGCCAGGCACTCAAGGGTGCAACACTCACTCTGCTGAGTAGGAACAGTGAGCCTGTCCTTCCCCTAGCTCCTAGTCTCACTCCTGCTCACCAAGCCTCTAGTGACAAGTCACAGCTATGCAGATGAAGGCAGTCAGAGCATGCATTTTGCCTTACCATGTGCCTGCTCCACTAAGCCAAACAGCAATAAGCTGATTAACATTTGTGCACCTTTCAGCATAAGGCGCAACAGGGCCTCGAGTGTGAAGTCAGGCAGAAAGGAAATATATAGCATAAGCTTCCATAAGCAGTGGGCTGACTTCTTATGCTTCACATGTCTGACTTGATTAGTCTGTAAGGTTCAAATCTACCCTGCCTTCTTTCTTTCAGGCCACAACAGAGTTTGTCTGTTTGGCAAGTAAAATGAGAGATTTTTGGGAGTCCCACCCAGACCAATAGATCAGAAGATGCATATACTACCTGCTTTCAGAATCCTCTGCTCCTTAAAACAGAGTAATGTATGTGAAATAAAATACACCATTACATGCAGGCAGGTAAAAGGGATCTGCCTCTTACAGGTAAACTCCAGCTCATTCATCACTTGAAATGATTCAGAATAAGTGTTAAATAAGTGTTAAAGATCTGAGAATTTGAGAGATGCCAGAGATTTCCTTATAGCTAGAAGGGCGACAAGAGTGAGTGCACACAACGAAATAATTTGATTGTTTATATTGAAGTAGAGGCCATACCTCCCTAGTGAGAACCATTGTAATGGAAGGACCAGCAATGTGAACTCTAACCCTTGTGATCTCTATAAAACTGAGACATATCAGATATGGGGACAAAGGGTTTTGTTCCTTGATGATGTTAGATTTGGGAAATTACTCACATCCCTGAAGTCAGAACCCTATATATGGATTTTAAAGGAAACAATTTGAAAAATCTCAAAGGAACATGTTCAATTAAAAATGAATGCTTTGTATTGAAAAAAATGAGCCACATTCCAAAATACAAGCACAATAGGCATCTGTGTGTATAAAAGCATGTACATGAATGTAACCCTTAGCAGTGATTCTAAACCTTTTTAGGTTCAAGGCATCTCTTGTTTGACTAGAGGAACCCCTCCATAACATTTGTGAATTGAGCAGCACCTCATTTCAAGACTGACTTTATTATTGCTTACCTACTTACAGAGGAGCCAGGCAGTGGGGCATCAGGCAGGCAGGGAGCAGCCTGCGCCTCTGCCTATCTCTTCACAGCTCCCAACACTCCAGAGCGCCCTGGCACCATGGTTGAGAACCACTGCTCTCAGCCTTTAATAGCCGTGTCCATTTAAAGGTGTAAACCTTGGGTTCTGTAGGCCCATGTGATACCTCCTAGTTTGGAAAAAATTTCCTCTGTTTGTCAAAGAAACAATTATTCATTTGAGTTTTGTTGTCATAACTTTTCAGAAAAGACAGACCATCCCCTGACTGCCATATATATGTTGGTGGAGCTCCTTGAACTGTCCACTGTGACCAGACTCAACATCCAGGACAATATGTTAAAGTATGTTTAACCATTCTGCCAGGTGCGATGGCAGCAAGAGAGATGAAGTTCCAACACAAGACAAATTAAGGCATCCTTCTCCCCACTCCCCACCCCAAAATAATAGAAATATAGCTCAGTTTTCCATCCAGAGCTATACTTCCATATCAGGATCTAGGAAATTAAAATCAAGCCCCTGTGTTCACCCTAGTAGGTTGGTCTTGCCCTCTAGAAGATACTCAAGGTTCTTTGGAAACATGAAACTAGAATTGAGGAAAATGAGGGCAGAAAAATCAAAAGACACATTAAAACCCTCCCAATATTTATATATTAAAAAAATAAGCAACCCAGATCAGTGTACCAGGAGTTAGATCATTTCCACAGCTCCAAGGAGTAGTCTGAATCCTGGAGGTCATGAAAAGAAGAGATATCGAACAACTCCATATCTAAAAAAAATCTGAAGAAGTTACTTTTTGGCCTTATAGGTATCTAAATTATTCTGGTATGTGAAAGATCCTAAAACAAACCCAATCTATGTTGAACTTCTTACTTACACCCATTACAGTGAAGGGATGGTTCTCCTTTGCTTATGCACTCCATTCCAAAGAGGACCATTCTGCCAGAGATTGTTCCACTCCGCAGCTATCTGGTCTAGTTCTTCTTCTGACGAAGACATGGTAGCCTAGGGCAATGGGAAAATCAGGTCACTGCACAGCTGTGTTGTTACTGATGGGATCAGGCATTACAAGGAAGTTAACTCTGCAGTACTGTTACCACTAACGTAGTGCCACCTCACTACAAAGACAGGTGTGCTCTACCACCTGCCTTTCCAGTCCCACCCATATGCTCTGCACTGCCTCCAGGCCCAGATATTCTGTCTGCAAAGGTACAGAGTCCTCAGATGAAGAATGCAAGACAAAACATAACCCCTTAGAGACTCTGCTCCTGAGAACAGCACTCCTGAACTCTGCAACAGTGCCACCCCTCATCCTTAATCACCTCTAACATTTTGTGTTGAATACTATTACCCAACGAAATCCACAATCTGTACATTCAGGGTGACACACTCACTCCAGGGTAAATCCTATTTAATTCCTATGCCCTCTTATGATTACAGTTTCAATAATAATCTGTTGTCATGTATACATTCAAAACATAAACCAATTCCACTGGAAGGAAAAAAACTCAGTAGGTGAAATTATAGGTGCATGATGTTATAATTAATGCAAATGAAACTGACCACAAACGGCTTACTCGCACCCTCCCCCCATCCCCATAAAGGAAGCAGACAGTTCTCTCTCTCCAAGTTTTCTGGCTCTGGAGCTTACGTACATATTTTTAAGTTTGTTCTTTATTTAAGTATCAGTCTTTTTCATTTAAATGCTAAAGTTATATAGTAGCTTCACTGGCTGCTTTGATTAAAGGAAGTGGCATAGAAACTTTTGCCCAAAACTGAAAGCAAATAGACCTTGATGTTTGCAGAAGATAAGATAACATTTATCAAATCTTTTTCATTTCTGCATGCCTTCATACTCCTTGGTCCTGATCAAAACTGCAAGCAGGATAGCTGAATAAAAATGTGAAAAAGGCTACTACAGGAAATACTGGGGGCTCAGAATAAAACGTAATTTCCATCTCAATTTAGTAGAGGCTCAGTTTAGCAGAGGTTTAAATAATGTTTAACTAAGCATTTCAATAGGTACATAACTGCTATGCTCCCCATGTAAGACGGCTGCATTTTAATGTAACCCTTTCTACCTCATAGGTGCACTGTGAGGCTTAATTAAATAGTTATGTAAAGCACTCTGAAATCATCAGGAAAAAAAATAAAATATTAGTGTAAATGTGTATTGTTGGTCTTGCACAGCTGGTTTATGGTGTCTTCTTTGTGCCTCTTTCCTGGTTCTAGTAATTTGAAGAGTGCTTCTGATTGTAGATAAATACAAAAACAGTTTTCCATAGGGATACTAAAGGCCCATTGAGTGTTCAGTTTGGATACCAGGAGTTCTGACTGCAGTTTGGATAATTCAAACTCAGATATTCCAGGAAGTTCAAGATCTTCTTCAGACTTATGATATTCATTAGCTACCAGCATCAGCAACAAAACAAAATCAATAAGTTTAAAAAATGTTTGAAAGTAACAAAAGAAGAGGTATTGAATAAATTAATATCTAAAAATAAAATCTTCTGAAGTTACTTTCTGGCTTTAGAGGTATCTAGATTATTTTTCTGAGCTGTTATGGCTCACCTTTTAGTCACTATCCTCTCTTTGTAATTCAAAATGTATACATAGGCTTTGCTCTTGTAATAGACAATAGCAGAGATGCTGAGCTTGATTTACACACACACATATATAAATGAGGAACTGAATGAACATACATTTGCTAGTAAGGTATGTAATAATTCATGGCCATTCTTGCAGGCCCAGGAAATTAGACCACATGATATTGAAATTGTCTAACTTTTCTAGTAGTTTGAAAAACAGTCTTTCCATTGTAGCTAGGTCACTAAATCCCGCTCTCTGTTCCCTTTTCATAAAATTTAATTTATTTTCCATGAGAGAAACATGTAAGAACCATTTTTAAAGTCCTGGTTAGAGTGTCATGAAGAATGAAAAACTGTCTAGAATATTAATAACATGGTGATAGTCCAATGGCAACTGAATGGCCATAATTAATAATATCCTAAAAAAGTAATAGCAGGCCTTTGGGGACGTGTGGTGCTAGAATTCCCATTGACTTCAACAGGGGCACAATTTCACCCTTTGTCTCTGTACAGGTTTAATTTAAGACATCTCCAAACCACACAGAAAAGAATACCTGCTTTAAAATAACAGTGCCATCTTGATCTTGGAGGTGAGAAATCTCAGTTTCCTGTGGTGTGGATGCCTGGGGAGTTTTGCTTCCGCTCCCCACACTTTTCTTTCAGCTGGATGTCAGTGTTTCTTGCAAAGGGAGAAAAACTACAAGGTACGAGGCCCAAATTTCAGTAGAACTATGGTAATTAAATGTGCAGTATTTACAGAAGGAAAAACAAAAGAAAACCCATGCACTGCATCCATTTCCTTCACATTTCTTAGCATTAATGCTGGCCCTCTCCTTGTGCTCTTAGAACAACATCCTCATATTTTTGCACAGATGACCTGGGGCATTTCTATGATGGTTGTTTAACATGCTGCCTGCCTTAAAATGCATAGAAGCAGCTGTGGTCTGTTCCTCAAAGAGCTTGCGTTCTAATGTCAGGCATGACAGCAAAAAGGGACAACAAAGTAATGAGAAGGGATACTAGGAGAAAAGTGTTTCCAGAAAGGAGATAGCATAGCTCAGCCCAGTAGGGAACAAATCTGGATATATTTTTTGTTCGTTTTAGGACAAAGTGCATGAAACAATGAAACTTATTTAGGTCTTTTCTTATACACATTCTGACAGAATACAAGATAATAGAATATCCTCGGTTGGATACATTCCAAAATGCAGATTGTCGTGGACATCAGCCCCTGCACATTTAAAAATGGGCATTTTGATCTGAAAGAAAGAGCTGATCCTGAAGCACATGAAAATGTGGTGGTAGTAGTAGTAGTAGTGGTGGTGGTAAGTAATAAGAGCAGCAACAATAACAACTTCTTATATGGTGCTTTTTGCTCCCAAAACACAGTGTCTTACAAAGTTTACTGTGTAAAACGTCTGAGGCACAGAAAGGTGCAAGTCCAAAGTCACATAGTAGATCAGTAGGAGAACTAGGAAAGGAATCAAGGCCCGAGTCTCAGTCTGACTTTCCCTTCTCACCCCTGTCCCCCAGATCACACTGTCTCTCAAAGACTGAACTGAGGGCATTTTAATATCTAGTGTTGCAGATATTCTGGGAATTCTAAGCAGAGGTTACTTGCTTGCCCTTAAATATCAAATTTGCACTTGCCTGTATATAGACTTAATCCACCTGATGCCTAGGATTTCTTGTTCCTAAATGTCACAAGGCTCATAAGCCTGGAGGTGACTTCATTACCACTAATGGAGAAAACTTTAACACTGAAACAATTAAAATTAAATCCTTAAATAGGGACATTCTGTGTAAGCCTTATCTTGATTTTTTTTTCTCTTCTAGTCTGACTGACTTCACCAGCTCCCCAAGTAAACTGGGGGAATGACTGTAGCTTCTGAGCTCACTTCCAATCCCAGATATGATAGTGTTTCACTGATATTATTTACCCATGTGTAGCTCACTGAGCCCATAAAGGCTACCTTTCCCCATTCAGTGTTAATAGCATTTCCTGAACAGGAAATTTACTTTTAGCTTCAGCTTTCTTGACAGCTAAAGTAGCAAGTTTTTAAAGGCACATCATATGATGAGAGTTAGCATACAGCTTCAAAGCTAGGGAAAGACTAGCTAGAACATTAGAGGAAACGTACAAACTACATGGATATCTGAAGAGCTTACGGTACAACAAAAACTTGGGAAATACTCAGGATTAAAAAATAAAAGCCTAGTGTGCAAGAGCACCTAGTGTCTCACTCCAGATTCAGAGACATGAGCTCAAGCCTTACTTTACCCATGGAAATCTGGCTCTCATTGGCCCATAAATAAATGGGCACTTAGCAATTTGGGCTGGAAATTCAAAGGTTTCTAGAGGCAATGCTAGTCATATCATTCACATCCTTGCTGTTGGCTACAGAGACTGGCACAGCTGAACCACGCTAGCCCAATGGGCAGTTACATTCAGGTGGACTTTTAACAGGTAACGATAAGCACCAGCATATAGTTTATGAGCTGTGCAGTTTATGAGTTTGTAAAGTCTGAGCTGTGCAAATGGGAGCTCTCCTAACCTACTGGAACAAGTCAGCTCATCTCTTTGCACCTCAGTTTCCTCATCTGCAGCATAATGATGGTCATCTCCTTTTGCAAAGTGCTTTGAGTTCTACAGGTAGAAAGCACTATATAAAAAGCAGGTATTTATTATTATAATTCAACTGAAGGGCTAAGTTTGGTAAGAATGGGACTCCAAAGCCAAGAACAGGGCAGAGTGCTGGAGAAGGATGGTGCAGGAAGCAGAGACAAACTGTGTCCTGAACACAGAAAGTTAGAGAGGAAAGAGGCAGACTTGCACTAGAGTTGAGGTCCCAAGCACTAAGCATGCTTTGCGTGGCAGCTCAAATACTATGGAACACTGCTAAACTCTGCCATGTCTTTCTCAGCCTCTGCCTTGCATCCTCCCTTCCTTCCTTTGTAGCTACATAGACTACAAATACATTTGGATGATATAATCGACCTTCAGCTAGCTAGAGTTTAGGAAATGCAAGGGGGAGCTTATCAGTATTTAGCAAGTGGTAACTTAATCATGACAATGGGCAGCATATTGGTTATGAACTGTAATTATAAGACTTGATATGATTTTCAGCTGCATCTGCAACAGAACCAGGTCATGGGAGTTCATAGCTTTTTTCTATACGGCTCTGATGGAGACTGAGCAGACAACATTCAGTTCTGGCCTTGTCCTCTGGGTTAACAATGAAAGAACTGATGATGGGGTTAGATGAAGAAAGTAAAAAATACTAAAGGAAATGAATGTACTGAGAGGTTTGCTAAATTATAGCAATGGAGAGACCTCTCCCACCCCTACCAAAGAGGGGAGAAGAACTCTTATCCCAGAAGGAATACATAATAGAAATGGAAGGGAAATGGCCTTTAAGATAGACCTCCAAGATTTTCTTTTAGCTGTGGTAATGTTTTGTTTTTTTGCTTTGGGGAACAAATTGAAATATGAAGGGCTGTGGGGACTGGACCAAAACATTTTTTTCAGACTCAAAACATACATTTTGGATCAAACTAAGTGAACTCACTGAAAACATATGTCTTAGATCAAACAAATGAATTGTTTCATTTTGGGTTACTTTTAATAAATGCTAAAGGATGGAATCATAAAACTGAGGAGATGCCACTCCTCAAAAATCCGATCCATAAGTGGTGAGGAAAAGTGGGTTCAAGACCAACCTCCTCTGCCCCTATCTAGTTGAGCAGATCTTCCACCTTCCAGATGACTAACCTACAGGCTTCTTCCAGCATGTTGTAGCTGCTCCACTTTGCATTACGCCAATAAGTACTTACTCATTGGTGTAATAAGAAACAGAAGAAGAAGAACTATAGCCTGCTGATTAGGGTACTCTCTTGGGAAGTAGGGTATTTGGCATAGTCCCAGCTGCAATAAATAATCAAGTGTGTATATTAATACTAGATGCATGCAATGAATATCCAGCAGAATGAAGACTAGACAGTAACTTCCTGCATTGTAGGCATCTGCCTGTTGTGCACTATAACATGCACTACATATAACACAGACTTTTACTATATTGACAAGCAAAAGAAGAAATTCAGGCTCATGAAAATTTAAGCAGCATCTCTTGCCACTGGGACTATTCAAATAGTTGTCTTTCAGCTTAGCACCATCTCCCTTGCATATCTCTGGGATGAGAACATAAGGAAATGCCATTCCTTTTAAAGTTAAATCATTCCAGTACTGTAACTACTTCTGAGATATTAATACTGTTTGTTCTCCTAACAGCAGCTTTGGGAAACTTAACATTCACAAATAACTCCAGAAGTATATAAATGAAGAAAAACCCAAGCTACAATTTTCCTAGAAACCCTAGATAAAACTTTTTTAAAATTGAGAACTTCCTTTTTCCTCTGAGTCTTAAATGTCCATACTGCACATTACAGTGGGGCACGTCTAATCATTCAACCAGTAATACTATGATTATTCTGTGATTGTTTCTGGAATAAATGTCAGCGTTCTCTCAAAAATTTAGCTGCTGCTTAGCTCCTAAACTGAAAAACTATTATTCAACCAAGTACCAGTGAGATTTGCTGGCACTATATTAGTTGCTTATATAATACAGGTCACAATCTGAGAGATATTGAGTACTTGGAACCCTCACTAAAATCAGGGGCTCATTGCTAATAAGGCTTTGAGTCCATTATATCTGTTTAAATGCTAAAGTGATTTAACAATCCTAAAAATACCCCAAGAAAATCCTATTCAAATTTAATCAAGTGCATGTGAAACATACGGCACATACAATCTGCTATGAATGGAAAAATACCTCCTTTATTCTCTCTCTATGTATTTCTTTTTCTTATGTCTAACCTACATAACATGGATATAATTGTGCAAATGAGGAGATGTAAAGGTAGCCTATGAGTTCATATATCACCTGTCCCCAATTTATGGCTTGCAGGTAACATGCTTGCAAAGCCTTCTGACATTGCTCACAGCTAAAGGAAATTAAAAAACTACAGCTGAGGTTGACAGGGAAACCAAGTTATTATGTTGCCTGCAGCTCAATATCAATATTGCTGCCAATAGGGCAATGAAGGCTGAGGACCACTGGCATATATTAATTCTTGGACTAAACTTCTGAGGATGACCCATATTTCTACCAGCTTCAATAGAGTCAGGCTGGATTGGGTAAAAAAAGGAGGAGTGCAGGGGGGGCAGGTTGGTCATGCAGTTAATGCAAGTATTTTCCAACCAGCCTGGTTCTCAAGTATGCTCTGAACAGCACATTCAAGTCCATTCTCATGTACTTATATTTCTTTATGTAGGTTACAAATTCCATGGGGCAAGGACAACGTCCTTTTCATTTCTAGCTATAGTACTTCACACATTGAAGGCACTGTGGCAATACTTAATACACAATCATTATCTCAAGTTATCAGTGTAAAGATCACAAGGACTCAGTTTCTCTCCCCAGATATGAGAATAATTTTCCATAACTCCAAAGGAGTTGCATCTTTGTATGTGAGGAAAAAATTGGACCCCCAAAGTGTGACGTCTGTGCTCAGAAGTGATCACTGAAACAATAAGGAAGAAAAATTGTCAAGTGTGCCTCAGTGATTTAGAACCTTAAATCTCATTTTCAAAATTGATTTGGGTAATTTAGAAGTCTAAGTCTCATTGAAAAGCAACCGGACTTGAAAGTCATGGGAGCATTTGGGCATTTCTGATAGAGGTTCACCTATACATCAGTCCCATATTGCATCAGCATCGATATAAGGAAAATTGACAGCATCAGCAATAAGATTTTTTGGCTGATGTGGCTGATAATGTGGCTGATAAATGCCTCGTGCATTCATGTAGCCACAGTGCAGCATGCAGGCACCCAGGAGCGCAGACCGACAGCAAGGAGAGCAGCCAGATCTGGCTGGAAAGTCTGTTGTGGGGGAAGGGGAGGGGGGCAGATTGAGGCCCCTGAAGTGATGGAGAGAGTGGGGCCAGCGTGAGGGCAGGCACTGCATAGCTGGGCTTGGGTGCAGGGTGGAGCCCCGAGAGGCTCATCCAAGGGGCATGGGGAGGGGGCAGCAGCTTCCGCCAATACGCACATGCCGGGAAGGCATGGGGGGTATGTACCTCCCAATCTGAGCATGGGGCAAGGGCTGGGACCATGCCAGTGCTGGGCCCTTCCCAGTGGGAGAGTTGAGCTGGGCTGCACTCAGGGTAGGTAGCAGCAGCACTGGGAGGGGGTGCTACAGGGGAGAGGGGGCTATGGCAAATTTTGGGGTGACTGCAGACCCCTCTCCGTAACCCCCTACCCAGCACCGCCACTGCCTGCCCCAAGTGCATCCCTGGCCCAGCCCTCTGCCAGGAAGACCCTGGCACCACCCTCAGCCCCAGCCCACAGATCACACCGAGTGCTTCTTTAAATACCTTTAAAAATTGGATCCTTAGGTGCTTTTGAGAATTCCATCCTAAAACAAAGTAGATTTATTTTCAATATCTAGATAAATGTTTTAAGGCTCATTTGGAATTACTTTCATGACTTCTATACAGAACATTCGTGTGTTTGTGTTATAATGTTAGGGAATAATTCTTTACTTATATTTTAAACACCAAATGCTTTTAGTGGCAAGTTTTCATGCAGTAACATCTTCCTTTCATCTTTACTTCCTTACACTTTCACTAATTTCTTTCAGTATTATTGTTATATTTAAAAGATAATTTCAACACTCAGTGGCTTAGCTCCTTAATTAAAATAATCATATTTAAACATGCAGATTTCAGTAAACAGAGTGAAAATGGTGGCCATATAAAGCTGTCCATTAAAGTAGCATTTTATTTAGCATACTTCAGCGGTCCTATCCCAAAGAACTTGTGTGCGCCCACCTGGTCTCTCTTCCTTCCAAAAGGTAAACTGATAATCTATAGCCAGGCACATACAAAGGAAAATCTTTGTTGGTGTGGCAGGTACACACCACAGGAGTGGCCATGATGCCTCCTGGTGACCCCATGGCTGCTGCCCAGTTCAGTTCCTAAGGTAAACATCCCCTGATCACCCATCTGCCACGCCTTGTTCTTATTTAAAGGTTAGATAAAGGAGGCCGCCCATAGGCCTTAGAGTGAGCCTGCATCAATACAAGTCAGCACCGGGTCCCTCTTGGACCCCCACTTGTCTCAACTCAGCCCTCAGGCCCAATAGGCCATCTCAGCCTGTCCAAGCCTCTGCAAGGCACCAATAGCCTTAAGGGCTAATTGTGTGGCATCCCTACACGATGCCCCAAGCTTTGCAGGTATTATCATTCAATAATGTCATCTCATGTTCCTTCTACTTAGCCCCTTTCTGGGATCCTCACTGCCTTTAGCCCCTCTCTCTGGGCTCTTAAATCCCTGGTTGCCTGCACAGCCCACCTTGGGCTCCAGGACCCTCAAGTCACATACACAGCCACTTCCTGGGCTTTCAGGTCTCAAGCTCAGACTCCTTCTCAGGGCCCTCAGAATCCCTGGTCCCACACGCAGCCGCACTCTGAGTTCTCAGACCCTGGTTGCACACTCAGCCCCCTCTCTCTGGGCTAGTCTGACTTCTACCCCTTCTCTAAGCTCTTGGACTCTCTGGCCCAGCTCACAGCCCCTCTTGATCTCATGGACCTTCTGGTCCAATTTTCATCCCTTCTCTGAGCTCAGGGACCCACTGGTCAAAGTCTTAGCTGTTCACTGTGCTCATGGGACTCCTGCTGTGCCCCACTCTCTGCTGAGCCTAAATCTCAGCCCCTCTTGGGCTACCCATTCTCAGGGTAGGCCTGGAGACAAACCTAGACAGACTCCACTCCAGGCTAAACCGCTGGTGCACTAAATAAAAGCATCTCAGTGCTCTGGCAAACACCCCAACTCTCTGTAAGTTGGGCAACAAAAATAAAGCTCCCTTGCCTGGAAAAACTCAGTCTTTTGTTGCCTAGGTGAGCTTCCCCTGCTCTCAGGATTGCACAGTGGTTTACCCTGTTTGCTGCAACTTCAAGAGCCCCACTGCTCTGCTTCAAGGAGCTCCTCATTGCATGGCTCCCAGGACTAAACTGTACAGCCAGCTGAGGCCTGGGGCTTATATAGCTCCAGCCCATCCCCCTATTGGTCAGGTGACTCTCCAATCAGACGCCTCTGCTATCTGCAAGCGGCCTTGCTGGCTGCTTGCACACTTAAAGGGGCAGGCACACACCAGTGCCCTGCCACTGTTGGATTCAGCACAGGGAGTGTTTTAAGATGGGAAGGAAGATTTATCAGGGTTTAATCAACTTTGCCAATTAGTAGCTACACACTACATGTGTCCTAAATTAGGCGAGCTTGAAATGGGTGGATATAGTATATTGTTTTCCAAACGCCACGCAATATTTTGTCTTTCCAGTTCTTCTTGCCTCAATACTGTCTCCCCAGAGGCTGTAAATCAGCAGCAGGTGATGGTCTTTGGATGAAGCACCACGGACAATCAGAGCTCTTGTCTGATTTTGCAGCTGCTCTTTTTTTTAAGTTATTTCTTTTTTGAGACAGGGCAAAATAGTACAACCAAAAGACTCCACAAACTGAAAAGCTCAGGAGCAAAGCTAAGTAGAATTCTAGAATTTCACACTAATGATTTAGTTTTTGGCTCTTGTTTCAGGGCATAGCTGAATTAAATATTACTCCTGAATTAGTTTAATAAAATTATATCATCATCTCTGTCTAGGTACTTGTCTCAGTGATGAGGGCCATATATATGAACACCCCACAAGCTCTAATGAACCCATCCTCATAAGATTCCTGGAATATAGCAAAGTATTATTATCCAGTGGTATACACAGGGATGATCAGGTCACAAAAGCATTGGATGCAGGTGACACCATGGACGTAGTCTTTCTGGACTTCAGCAAGGCCTTTGACACCATCTCCCACCCCATCCTCATTAAAAAACTAGGCGACTGTGGCATTGATGCCTACACAGTCAGATGGATTGCAGATTGGCTGAAGGGTCGTACTCAGAGGGTGGTGGTGCACGGGTCATATTTGACCTGGGGGGAGGTGGGCAGCAGAGTCCCCCAGGGCTCGGTCCTTGGGCCCGCACTGTTCAATTTCTTTATCAGCGATTTGGATGACGGTGTGAAAAGCAACCTGTTTAAATTTGCTGATGATACCAAATTTGGGGTGAGGTGAGCACACTAGTAGGCAGGGAAAGACTGCAGCAAGACCTGGATAGGTTACAGGGGTGGGCTAACAAAAACAGGATGCGTTTCAATAGTGACAAGTGCAGGGTGCTGCACTTGGGCACACTTATAAGATGGGAAACTCCCTTCTTGAGA
Organism: Gavialis gangeticus; assembly: GCF_001723915.1. Taxonomy (NCBI): domain Eukaryota; kingdom Metazoa; phylum Chordata; order Crocodylia; family Gavialidae; genus Gavialis; species Gavialis gangeticus. Next base: position 61,452,915 of record NW_017728992.1, read on the forward strand.
GCACAGAGGCAGAAAGGGATCTGGGAGTCATTATTGACTCCAAGATGAACATGGGCCAAGAATACGAGGTCACGGTTGGCAGGGCTAACCGGATCTTCTCGTGCATCCACAGATGCATCTCAAGCAGATCCAAAGAGGTGATCCTCCCCCTCTATGCAGCACTGGTCAGGCCGCAGTTGGAGTACTGCATCCAGTTCTGGGTGCCGCACTACAAGAGGGATGTGGACAATATGGAGAGGGTCCAGAGGAGGGCCACTCGCATGATCTGGGGACAACAGGGTAGACCCTACAATGAGAGACTGCAGGACCTGGACCTGTTCAGCCTTCACAAGAGAAGGCTGAGGGGGGATCTGGTGACCATCTATAAACTCATTAAGTGGGACCAGAAGGGTTTGGGAGAGACCTTGTTTCCCCTAGCGCCCCTGGCATAACAAGGAATAATGGCCACAAGCTGTTGAAGAGTAGGTTTAGATTAGACATCCGTAAGAACTACTTCACAGTTAGGGTGGCTAGGATCTGGAACCACCTTCCAAGGGAAGTGGTGCTGGCTCCTACCCTGGGGGTCTTTAAGAAGAGGCTTGATGCCTATCTGGCTGGAGTCATCTGTGCCCAGTTTTTCTCCTGCTCAGGCAGGGGGTCGGACTTGAAGATCTACAAGGTCCCTTCCCACCCTGCTTCTATGATTCTATAATTCTATGAACCTGACTTGCCCACGGTCATATAAGAAATATGTAACAGAATGAGGAACTAGCCCCAGATCTCTTTCATCTTATAATCAGGTCGGATGCATCCCTGGTATTGGGTTTATTACGCATAAAGGGCGGTTAGAAAGGGGCCATTGACCAAGTGTTCTCCATGGCCTTTGGGAGGTGGAGGGGAGAAATGGAAAAAGCAATTCAATTTACAGTGAAGGTTTTATTTTAGGTAAAACTGTCTAACTTGGAGGGTGAAGAAGTATGGGAGCATGCCATCTGGAAAGGTTCTGAAGGCTTTTAAACACAGTTTGGACAGACATCTGTCAAGAATGGTCTATGCATGCTTGATCTTTCCTCATTACAGAGGACTGGACTGCACAATGTCTTCAGGTCCCTTCCAACCATGCATTTTCTACAAGTCTATGAATAAATTACTATACAATCTATTCCTTTTCAAGCAATCTTTTGATGGGAAAACAAGAGATACAAAACAGTAGAGAGTGTGCTCATGATTTGACTAATATTGCAATACTCATGTGAAATATTAACCTGGCATTTTGTTCTGCATTGCTTGATACAATGGTAGGCCTTATTTATACTGGATGTGACCCTTTCTTTAGGTTGGTGGGAAAGAGCAGTTTATAAATAGCAGTGAAATTTACTATCCAACTGAAATAGTAATGAGTCTAATCCTAATGTGTCATGAGACAGCCATGATACAATATATTCATAAAAGATGATGAAGATACCAAACCAATAGCTGCAAGGTGCTTGGGAAGAATTTTACTAGCACCAAAGTAGCATATCTCTTCTATAAGTGATGTTTCAAAGCACACCTCTGTAGCAAGTGACACTGAACACTGCAGCCCAGAAGCAGTATCAGCAACCAAAGCATTGGTAGTCTAGAACAAGAGTTGAAGTGCGACTGAAAAGCAAGGTATGAGGGGAAAAAAAGTCCAAAGAACAAGCTGAGATCAAGAACTAGAGTTAAGGAAGTGAGAGGCAGGATAAAGCTGGAGCAGGAGCCCAGGCAGGGCTCTGGAATCGGAGAATACCAAAACTAACAGCACCTTTCTTGCAGAGGTCTGGTAAGTGAAGATGTGTGTAAGAATAAGTAACCAAACTCTTGAAAAAGACTTGCACTCTCACCAGTGCGAGTGACAACTTATGTCTGTTTTTATTTTAACTGTTTCATTGCCAGGTTACCTTTTTAGATTTACGTTAAAAACTGATCCATACCCCAGAATTCTGAAACAGTCAGGTCCAGATTCTGAAATGAACGCAGAAGGTCAAGTGTGCTCAGATTTGGATTGCTATACTTTTATATCCACAGCATTTGCTGCAGAATTTGACCTTGTCTTTAGAATTGAGATGAAGATAAGCTTCCATTAGGAAAAAGTAATCTTCCCAATGTGTTATATGTAAAGCATTTATTGACATAAGTTTCACTTGGTTTCTTACAGGGTATCCCAACTCATGATAATAAAACCATTTGTATAACCTCAACCTATCTTTCATTTTGTATGTGACATATACTCTTACATAAAAACTAGTTTTAAAATGTTTTAGAGAATTTAAACAATATATATTATGAAAACTCATAAATCCATCCATTCTCCCTGAAAAACCAAAAGTTTTAGCTACCATGGCTGAGATTTCCAAAAGCCTTCACTGTTGAACTAACTTTTCTCCCTCCAAAGTCAATAGAAGTTTTGTCATTCAATTCATATTGGCAAAGAAAAGTGAATGCTGAACGATTCTGATTACCCAACCACCAAGAAACAGGAAAAATGTAACAATTTAAAAAGCTTTGATGATAACCTGATGTAGCTTTTTTCTGTTAAAAAAAAAGTCATGATTAAAAATCTGATATGTTGGGAGTGCCCCGGTTTAGAAGCAGGTTGGTCCCATGGGAAAGCTGATATTCTTTCTTTCTAATAATATACAGCTCATTAAGGCCCTGATGATTCTCAAGTTCTCATGCCTATCGTTATTAAGCCAATCCTGCCTGTCCTGGATCTCAGATCAGTGTAATTGTGAGCATTAATTCCACATTTGTGGGCAAAAAAGGAAACGTATCTCTAGCAGGTTGATTTTTTTTAAATGGTGTCTGCTTGGATTTGGAGTGTTAGAATAAATCCCCAGGGAAAGGAGATCCAAGGCTAGCAGGCAGAATAGTCAATGCTGTGTTGTGAACACAGTTTATCACCGTTCAAGGGTCCACTTGAGTTAGCATGGCCCATTGGGCTAGTGTAGTTAAGGCACACCAGTTCCTGTAGCCAACAGCAGACAAGGGAATGATGCAGCCAGCTGGACTCTCTGGGCCCAATAACCATCTACAGCTTTTTTGCCTGGGGGCAGCTTCTGGCACAAGTCCAGGGCAGGGTTTGAATTGATATTGTCAGGGAGATGCAGTAACAATTCTACCCCCATGCCCTAAACAGTATATCACAAGGCTCCACAATTTACTACATGTGAGATATATGCTAAAAAGTGATGCAGTGATAGTATTGTGAGGTAAATTTGCTATTGGTATGAATTTAGAATGACTCACCACTTGTGTGTTTTTACTACAAGCTGAATTGATAGTATTATTACAATTCACAAATACCTCCCATTGTAAAACCCAGTTGTCAGTTGCTTATAACTTTACCAGAATTTAAGTGTTTAGTCCACAAGTTTCCATGCCAGATGTCTGCCTCTGGATGGAAATTTCTGGAAGATTTCAGCTGGTACTGTTCAGCTGCGTCCAAACTGGAGGCTAGAGGAAAATATTTTGTTTTGCCCAGGTTGTGAAAGTAAAATAATGTTAGTAGACTGTACTGAAATGTGCATACAGAAGAATGTGTGAAGCTCTCAGAGGCTGTAACGATAAGCACCATAGAAAAGTCCACAAAGAATGAGTAATTCCCTCTTCAGAGCATAGTTTGAATATTATGCTGTAAATCAGACCTGGGGCCACACATTGAACAATAAGGAGAAAACTCAGTGCTGAATAGCTTCTCATTAAGTGAGCACCATCCATTCTGTTCACTGAATGAGCCAGAGGTCATGTGGAAAAAACAGACGGAGTTCATATCTTTAAAGACTGTACTAGAAAGCATACCCACAATGAGGCTACAGTAAAACTGTATAGGTAAGAGTCAGGCTGGCACTTCCTAACTTCAGTGTTTGATTATGTAAACCTTACCCTTTTAACATAGTTTTTGTGTGTAATTATATAGCCTGTTTTGTTCTGGGCACTGGATGAGAGACTTTCAAAGTTAGAAAAGCCAGGAACGTCACAATGAAATCATTGGCTTTTCTACTTTGAAAATGGAAGTTAGGCTCCTAGCCGCCATTCAGACCTTCGAGAATCTTCCTCCAAGTTTTTTGTTCATCACTGAAGGAAAGCTGCCCTAGACAGGTACTGGTACTCCAGTGTATATAGGCTAAGAAGGTAGTATATTCTGTAGCCCTTCCGGAGGCCAGGACTGAATACAGGGAGAAAGGAAACTGGTTAACGAATGAAGAAGTGAGTGAGGTGATGGTGTATGCTGGACTGCAGGAGAAGACAAAAATGTAACTGCTATGGTAGTGCAAAAGAAGTTAAATTTCAAGAAAGGAAAGTGATCAGGGAGATAAATACTGTTTTTCCCAGCAAGTACATTGCTGTAGAGTATCCTGGTGTTTAAGAAAGAGAGAAAAAAGGACTTCTTTTTGTTCCCACTTCCTTGTAGCCTTCCAAACCAAAGGATCCCAGTTTTGCACTTGGAAAATGCAATCAACCCGCAAGTGGAAAAGACCCATCTTGGCTCCTAGAGCCCCACCAATTGTTTGGGGTACCAGCCTCTGCCAAAGCCCACTGAAGTCAAAAGGAGTCCTTTTATTGAGTTACATGGATTTGGGATTGGCACTAAGATGCTGAAGCCCATGTGCTTAAAATTAGCCCTGAGTGGAGTCTGTAATTGCAACAGGATTACATCTGTGCTTAAAGTTAGGCACAGACACAATTCCACTTGGGGCCTTTATACCATGCCACTCAAACACATTCCAATTTGAATCTTTTTTTTTATAGTCCCTTGTCAATAAATAGAACATCCTGACCTCCATCCCAGCTTTCCTTTCTATCTCCACTTGTTCATTTTCTGTCTTCTGTTGCCCAACTTTGGCTGGGGCGAGTGGGAGGCAGGAGGTTGTGAAGAGCTGTGCTGCAGCAAAACAAAACAGGACCATTTAAAATAAACATAATTTTTCAGCTGAAAGGTGTTTTTTTATGTATTTTGAGAACAATAGTAAAACATACAAATCCTGGAGGTTGCAAGCACCACCCTGCTGTGCTGGTGACTTAATTTATTTCTTTAATTTGTTATAACCTAACAAAAAATGTTATTCTTTGGAGATATTGCCAGCCCAGGTTTTGCATGTATTATTTTTTGCAAAAGATGCAGGCAGTAGCATAAGGAATTTCTAATGGATTTTCTTGGTTTTCTTATTCTCTCTCTCGCTCTTTTTTTATTTTTCCTTTTATTATTCATTTATTTTAAATACCCCGCTAAGCCAGGCCCATGAATCTGCCAAGGGCTCTTTGCAGACAGAATGGAGTGAAAAACAAGTCAGGAAACTAAAAAGATTTCTTCCCAACATCTCCTCTCCTACCTCAGAGATAACATACTAACCACCAGCTTGTACCAGGCTCACCAAGATCAAATGCCTGTTGCAATCAGGTACTTCACAACAGCTTGGACAGTGCATGGTTTAAACACTCTGTGCCAGCACGATGGTGGCTCATGAGACAGAAGCTAATCCTCCACATATTTCAGTGGTGCTGCCAGACAGCAAAGGCAATGCACTCTGGCCTGTCTCTTGGCATTGGTTAGAGTTTTGCTGATGCTCCCAGGGTCTTGGAAGTCAGCCGTGTCAATTGGGACATAGAAATGCTCTTTACTAGAACCTGCTGTACCATATATTCTGTTTTTGGTAGTGATGGCTAAGAACCAAATCTGCCTCTCCGCATTTAGCCTGAATAACCAAGCCACACATCATAGAGATCCATAAGAATCCACAGACTGTACTTCAGTCCCACTCTGTCCGTGTGTGGGGGAGGGCTGTCCACTACATAGCCCCAGATCCAATGGCAAATGAATAAAGGGAGGCAGCTATGGGGGGAAAAAAGCTTTCGGGGAGCTTCTGAAGGAAGCTCAGGGAGCTTTATGGAGAAGGAATGAGAGTGAGCAAGATAATGAGTAATGGGCAGTGGAGAGGCAAAGAGGGGCAAAAGCTGGAGAGTGACATTGACAGGAGTTGTTCACATAAGGGAAAAGCAAAACACGGGGTCATTGGGGTAGTTACCAAGCAGTCATTCCTATTGCCCAAGGTGCTTGAGAATAATCCTTCAGCAAACCATTTAACTGCTGCAGGGCTCAGTCTTATCTACTAGTCTTCCACAGTCTCAGTCAAATTATTCTTCTTTATTCTTCTTTCTCCATGCCTAGCATTAGTTGTAGGTATAGCAAGGTTGAGCTCACCTGGCCCAGAGGCCCTCTTCAACCGTCAGGGGAATGCCACTGCCCCACTGTAAAAACGATGACACTCCAGAAGGTAAGAGAAAGTAGAGAACCCTTTGAAGGGACCAGTGGAGGCCTGCACATTCAGACATGCATTTTTTCCATGTGCAAGGTGAATTTTGAACTTGTCCATAAATTGTGGGCATCCGCTCACCTCTTAACTACCTCAAACACCAAAAGGCAGAACAAAAGCACTGAGCTCTCTAATTTTTAAGGAAAAAATCATTAATTATTTTAAACTCAATTCCTGATGTTGGAGGGTCCTGACCCATGAGTTCTGAAGGTGCTTGGTCAGTAAGGCAAAACTATTGCCCACTAGCAGCTTGAATAGACTGCAGAAATACTTCAACATTGCTGGGACCAGAGACACTCGCATCCTCTCAGCAGTCAAGGCTTTTTGTTAGCGCTTAGCCAAGATTGTAACAGAACTTCAGGATCCTGCCAAAATAAAACAACTATAAAGAATTAGGAGTTGATCAATGTCTTTGACCTTGGATCAATGTCCTTGACTTTTTCTCTCTCTCAAACTAAAAACAGCATGGGTCAGATTTTCAAAGATCTGACTGTGTGCACACACGCATGTGTGCATTTTCATTCACTCACCAGGTAAGTAGGAGTGGGCTGCCAAAATCAAATAAGGGTTAAATTTGTTTATATGCAAGTCAGGTACTTTAAAGTACTCGCCTCCAAAGGCATATTAATCAATCAGATACACACATACTCTTTATCATCCATTTCTTGTCTCTGTTGAACATCTGTAAGTAACATCATACAAGAAAAAAAGAAAACAAAAGCAGCAAGGAGAGAGAGAAAAAGAGAAAGAGAAAGAGAGTAAAAGGTCTGCCTGGAACAGCAGATTCAAACCTTAGTAATATACAGTAAATAACAAACAACTGCGAATTATGGAGCTACAATGCTATCTGGTGATGTCATAACCCACAAGAGAGAAGCTCAGATAGTTGAAGGACCCCAGGAAGGAATCAAAGTACCATATTTCATAATTTGCTTTGCTACTTGATAGATCCAGCTCCTCACTTCACCTCCTACCTCCCCATCCCCTGCAAAGGTCACCTAGTAGCTTATCTGATATCCTTTGTCTACTTCCCACCCTCTCCATAAATGCAAAAATGACTCCTGAGCCCTGAAAAAGGAGGCTATGGAGAAAAAAAATGGAGAGGCAGGAAGAGGAAAACAGAGGTAGTGAACCTCTCAGAACAGATCCAACACTGTTTCCACAGATAACTGCAGGTTGTGAAGACATGCCTGAGGTGAATTTAAACTAGCTAGCTCAAACACCAGTAACACTGTAACCTTGGCAGGACATGGCTCAGTTTGTTGAGCTGAGTATTTACCCAAAGCCCTGGATAAGTTTCCCATCCCAAGCTGAAATCTGTGCTTCCAGAGGCTAGGCTGCCATCAGTCTGCACTGGCAAGTTTAAAGCTATCTCCAGGACATTTACATGATCTGCCATCCCACTCATGGATAGCAGTGTAGACATACCTCCCCCCTCCCCACCCCCAGTACTGCCCTAGTAGCAAAAGTCTGAGAAGCGATAGCATTGTCATCTTTATTTGGAGGATGGAGGTGTTAAAATTGAACAAGGCAGCTTCTCACCTCTAAGCTTCATTAATGAGACCTGATCATTTGCAAACATGTCACTTTGAACTGAGAATCACTAGGACTTTTTAAAAAATGGGAGGAAGAGTGATTAACACCACAAGCATGTTTAGTGGTCTTTAAATGCTCATGCAGCAAACAATTTACATTTTTAAGGGCTGGCCTGAAGCAAGCTAAATATACAAACAATTAGAGTTTTGTAGACATGCCAAGAACTATTCACACAGCATATAGGCTCAAGAGAAAACATAATGAAGATTAAGAATATTATTAGCACATATATGGAGGTGATTGTGAGGAAGCTATAGAAAGAAGAACGTGCTGAAATTATAAAAACATTTACTTGAATCTGTAAAATGCTACAGTATTCTGGTAGAATGCAAGCTAAGTTTCTGAGATCAAAAGATCTGCTAACTCATTTTCTTTGTTGTGTTACACATTATTTAGATCTACTGAGTGCATGGTAAATGCTTTTGCTTCACTCACATATCAGGAAAACTTCTAGGCATGAGATATTTCTTTTCTTAGAAAAAAGTGTGTGCGCGCGCGCACACACACACGCGCACACGACACATAAAAGGGGCCCAGTTAGAAATTGTACCAAATGAGTGTTTTCCTGCCTTCCACACTGAATTACATTCTCTGTTACTCAAAGGAGATTAAGTCCTTGTAGGCTGTGGACATTATTGGTCAGTCATGATAATTATTATAACTGGAATTATTCACAAATGGATCTGTCCAGAGTTTTGTAGAACCATTGCAAAAGCACTAAGAATCTGATCCAACATAGTTCATCATAGTCCCAGTGATTTTAATAGGATTACTCACATGCTTAAAATCTTGCAAACATGTAAGAACCTTGCTGGATCAGGCTCTGAATGATGCCCCTCTGAAAAATGCAGCAATGCTTGTGCTGCTGCCCATTTCCATTTCTTTCCTATTTCTGCACAAGAAACACTTTCTGAAACCTGTCATTTTTTGTTCCCATCACAATCTTCAACACAGAAAAGAGACAGCATAAGAAGTGCAAATGTTTCTGTATTCTTTGAATTACAATAACATGTTGTATGGTTTTGTTCCCTCTAAGTACCCAATCTTTTGATTTGTTGGCCATTCCATTCCTTTCTCACGAGTTAATAAGACTATACGCAGGCGGAGATGGAAAAGCTAGCCAATTAAAGTGAGAATATGAAGATCAAAATAGCCCACCATGCCGTGATACAGTAATTTACAGAATTATACCTAGTGCAATCACTGATAATGGGCTTAGTTTAGACTGTATCTGTAACCTTGCAGTGACCTACACCAATCATTCAGTTCTCACTTTTCTATAGCTTTTTCTTTTAAGTTGAAAAATGGCAAGATTTAAAACATTAATAAGAATGGCAAATTCGCCTATAATATAAGGTGTGTGCAAAAAATAAAAATTCCAGCCCTTAAATCAGTCTTGTTGAAAAGTTTCAACAAAATTTGAATACATGGAAATGCATTTGATGGCATTCCTAAACAGAAATTCTGTGCTCCAGAGGGTTACATTCAATAGCAAGTATAAAATAGTCACTTGTCATGTAAGGCACTTTGCAGAGCCACACTCCCTGTTAACTCTCATGAACTGTGATACACTGGGATAGGAACCAGTTGCAGAAGCTAAGACACAGGGATGCAATCAGTCTAAATTGCACCTGCATTGTTACTGGCTTTACTGTTCCTTGCAGTTATTCAGCTAACTAAATTATCCAAAAAACCTGCATTTTATAATCACTGGAATAATGCAGATTCAAGGTTTCAATACAGGAAGCACAAGATAACGGCATGTTCTAAGTACAGTAAGCTGTTTCAACACTGGTCTGGAGCAGGGGTCAGCAACCTTTTGGGGCAGTGGACTAAAATAATGGAGGTCTATGCAGACCAGAACTTGTGATTCAGATGCTGCCACTGTTGCTGCTCCCCACTGCCAAATTCCTGCCAACACATATGCAACTGAACACCACCACAGTATACCTCCCCCCACAGCCACCCTGCCCTGCCACCAAATTGCTGCTCATATCCAGCCTTCATAGGCAGGATTAAATAAGATTAGCTGGTTGGATCCAGCCCACAGGCCAGAGGCTGCCAACCCATGGTTAGAGATAACATTACTTCACATTAGGCGGGCCTGCGTCTTTTCCTGATTTCCCAATAAAGCCTGTGTTTTTGACACTCAGCCTCTTCTCCTATCAGAGTGACATCACTCAGACTTTTGTGCATGCTTTTTGAATAGCGGTAGCTGAAAATCAGCTCTGATGTATCTTGTTACTTAAATAGGAGATGATAAACAAAAGAGATCCAAAACAGTTCCTTCCAACAGAGCTCTAAAATTCTTAGTAATTAGTCAAATTAATAATACTGCATTAGCGTCTAGAGACTCCAAATGAAATCAGAACCCCGAATACACAACAGGCACAAGGAAGGACTGCTGCCTTGAATACCACATGGTCCAAATTGGTTCAAAAGCTGCTCTGCAGCTGACACAGAGGTGGCCCCAAGCAGCAAAGTCTGATAAGGGTGGGGCTAGCAATGTTGGTTTATAAACTGTTTTGCTGCTGTAGCCCCTTCCAAGTGGCTCCCCAGAAAAATGTAGCCTAGTATTGGGGGTATGACAGGTAACCTGAGGGAAAGACAGGCCAGCGTCAGGTGTTCAAAACTGCCTCTTGACCCCTCTGCTGCACACCCAATATGCTGTGCAGCAAAGCAGGAGACAGGGTGACCAGTGCAGACCAGAGAT
>NW_017728992.1:61468537-61474547 GCF_001723915.1 Gavialis gangeticus
GGTTTATAAACTGTTTTGCTGCTGTAGCCCCTTCCAAGTGGCTCCCCAGAAAAATGTAGCCTAGTATTGGGGGTATGACAGGTAACCTGAGGGAAAGACAGGCCAGCGTCAGGTGTTCAAAACTGCCTCTTGACCCCTCTGCTGCACACCCAATATGCTGTGCAGCAAAGCAGGAGACAGGGTGACCAGTGCAGACCAGAGATACCGAAGAAATGTGGTATTTTCTGTCACAAATGCAAAATCCCTATTCTGAGCGTGGAAATGCAGGCAAAAGTCCTTTGTTGCCCTTATGGCTATTCAAGGTCAAGGACTGCTCTTCAGGGCTGAGCATTTGGCACTAAGTAAAAAGGAATCCCAGGCTTTCTCCAACATCCCTCTGTGAAGATCTCTCTCTCTGTCTCCGCCATAAGGGCAGATGGCATGAGGAGGTTCAGCAGACAAACTAGTGGAGGAACCTCTCATTAAAACAAAAACACTTTGACTTTGTTGTATTAGTCTGCACAGAAATACCCACATGTTAGGACTCTCTCGTAAGTAGCACATCCACTTGTGGAGAAAAGGGATTAAGAAGGAAAAGCATTCACCAGTATAAACCTCTCCATTTCTGCTGAAGGTGAACAATCTGCTGGCAAATGGAGAGTCTTTTTCTTGTCTGCTAAGTGCTGAAAACAGTCCACCTGAAAGAAATTAGGATACTCAGATAAAAGGGATAAGAGTGCAAATGAGATTCTTTTACTTAATGTGTCAAGTACTTTAAGAACTGGCCTCTGAAAAACAAAGACAAAAAATTCAAATGCTGAATTTGGCTTCCACAATGCAAGGAACAGCTGGAGCATTTCTGCATGACTTAGCTTAATGTAACAAGATTGGAATTTTTAAGTTCCCAAGAAAAAATAATGAAGTGAAGTTGGTGTTCACTTTCTGCTATCTGTACCAGTTACCCTTTGACACCTAGGAGCCAGCCATTTGAAAATCCCGATAATTAATTAGTAACAAAACAAAAGGAAGGGTCAGCCCCATGGCACAATGCATTAACGTTCCCGTCTGTGAACCATCTGCACTCCAGAAATGGCCTTTTGATGGGACAGGGACATTTCTGGGCTCACCAAGGCTTATAGCAATGCACCAGTAGTTCAAAAACCAATTCAAAGGAGATCTCTCCCACCAACATGAGGGGACATTATTGATCTCACTACACCACTATTCTGTGGATGGACAACTGTGTGGGTGAGGTGTGAACACCTGCAGGCCAAAAAAAGGGAGAGCTTTCATCCATCACAATTCCAATTTAAGTGCATACAAAGACTAATCCAGCAATACAGCATGGCATCAGCTTTTAGCAGCCACTGATAAAAAAAAAAGTATTAAACTACAAAATGTGCAGTGTTGTATCCATGCTAGACATCCTGGCTCTGTTCCAGCCACATTAACTTCAATAGGACCAAGATTTCACACAATCAGCCCAGTTCTGCAACCCTTCTGAGCATGGAACTTCTACTGAGGAGCAAGGAACAGCTGCAGAATTGCATGCAAACAAATCAATCACCTAATCCATTGAAAGACATCCATAGAATAAGACTGCTTAATAACTGTTGTTCTACATTGGGCAGGTTCCTCTACCTTGCCTATATTGTAGCTTCAAGACATTTTCTCTTGCCCAGTTAAAAGGACTCCTTGGGCATTTTTACACATGCTCTTGGGATGTGTGTGGGGTGGTGCTTCGTAGCTTCTTGTGTATCAGTGCCCCCCCGCTTCAAAATGGAGGTGGGGCACTTTATCTAAAGTGCCCCCACTGCCATTTTGAAGTACAGGAACGCTGATCCATTAGACACAGAAGCTGGCTGGAGTACAGTAATTACTATGCTCCAGCAGACTCGATTAGTCAAGTCTGCTCCGATGCGCTATAATTACAGTGTGTTGGAGAAGCCTTCCGGCTCATGTGCAGGCACCCCTTGACTACAAAATGGAAATCGTTTATTCAGCATGCAAAGTAGATATGTGCTTTGGGGAATGAGGACTTTGAACCTAACAGGGTCAAATGTATTTAAGAGCCTACTTTTAACCAGAGAAAAGAAGAAAGATGGAAGAAAGTATCTGCTGTGAATTTTTTTTTTTTGGACCTTACTTAAACACCTTCTTCAGAAATGATTAAGAAAAGTGTGCCAAATTAATTGTGGTGTCAGCAGGAGTTCTCTGATTCACTTGTCATCTTTGGGCTTGAACATGGCATAGATGCAACTCTAGCCCTGTTTCATGATTTCCTCTTAAAAATAGATGGTTTTAATGCTGTTAGCAACCCTCAGGAAGTGGCCAAAGAGGGTGGACCACCTTTGGGATTATGCATAAAGGCTTTTGACTTATTTGTCTGAATACACTAAAGGCTTGACTTTCAGCAGTTCTGAAATTCCTCCAAGTACAGATAAAGTTGATGTAACCAGTGGGTACTCAACAACTCTGACCATTAAGTCCTAAGAGTGAGTGCCACTGGGGACTTGTTATTCTACCTAAAAAACTTGAGTAGCATTGGGGATTTGTTAGCCTACACAGAAAATGTTTTCATGCAGAGTTCTGTCTTGATGCACTTCATGTTCAGTATATAGCAGATTTTTCTTCCTTGATTGGGGTTTCAGTGAAACTGCCTGGCTGAGTGAGAGTTGCAGAATGAACTTCACAGATTTTACAAACCACAGTATATAACCCATGTATCTAAAAGTGCAGTAAATAAAATACTGGCACTGCTGCCAGTACAAGCAAGTACTTTTTCCATTGCTATCCTAGCAAAAATACGCAGAACTGCAGCATTAAATGACTGTGCACAAATGTGGCAAGGGAAAGAAGTCACATTCCAGTGAAAAAAATCACTTACATGAGAGTAAGACAATTTACTCATCAATGCACAAGAAGTAGGTAAATGCAAAGAAATCTGTCAGTAGGACACAGGTCAAATTTAGTAAAAAATAATCTAACAATATATACAACCATGATATTAACCATCTATTTAAGGTGATAGTTATATTTTTCCAGCTAGGAAAAGCCCTTGTGTAACCACCTTCTAAGTAAAACCTTCATGGAAGAACTACACAACTGAAAAAAGGAAGCACACTAAATATGCTGACCTGTCATACCTGATTCATGTGGATTACTATTTCTCAGAAGAGTGGGAGAGTTTTTGAACATTTGACTTAGCTAATACAAAATCCTCCAGCAATCTAGATGAAGGAGTCATATGCATCCATTTGGCCTGGCTTCTGCTTGGCCTTTTGGCTAAGAGCCAGTGGCATATCAGTTTAATATCTGATATGTCCTCTCACTGGGAAACTCAGTGAGCTTGGAGCTTTATAATCTTGATACAGAAAAAGTAACTTGGCTTTGCTCAAGTAGTACAGCTGGACAAGTACAAAATTTCTCGGCACTGTTCGAGTTTGGGTGGGGTGGGAAAAAAAGAAACAAGTGAAGTTAATTAAAAAATATATATCCTGCCAAGAATTTAAGGAATCTTTCCATTTTTTTAAGAGTAATTGATCCAAACAAAACATGAACCCCTTTTTTTACAAAGAGCATAATAATGAAGTAAGATCCAGTCCTTCAAACATAGTATGCATACATGTAATGTATTGCGAGTAACTAGTCCCTGCTAAATGTCTGCAGGATAAGGGCCACAAACTGTGCAAGAACTCTCTCTTGTATTGGCTAGTGCCTAGAAGAGTAGTGCCCAGATTCTGATTCTGAAGCAAACCTTGCTTCCGAAAGATATTCAATTTTCATTTAAAACTTTGTGAGATGAAGGCCTCTGCATCCATATAGGTGAGGTGTCCCAATGGGACTTCCCTGTTAAATATAATTTATTTTTTCTAGTCTGTGTACCTTCACCTTCTTACCCTGAACTAGCTCAGTTCACTTTGTTGTTTTTAGGACTCCAGTTAGAATCTTTAGGTAACTTTCTGATTTAAATGATTTAACACCCAATGCTCCCTTGCCCAATCAGGACTCATAACATCATCTCAAACACCAAGTCAGGTCTAAACAGGGTGGGAAATCCAAAATACAGCAAGTTTACAAGTCACCCCAGGTTAAGGTGATCAGCTTTCTCCAGAATATACTTCCTACAATTTATAAGCTCTTTCATAAGTACAATAATATTAAAAACTATTACCCGTCATAAGATCAGAACATAAAGTTTAAATAACATAGAATAGCACAATACATGGCATTGTGGGCAAGAACAATCAACACTTATATAAATAAAGCTTGCAAGCAGCCAACCTTTCCTCTTTTTCCTATGAAGGAAAGAAAGCATAGCTTCTCAGACTTCTGGCTCTGGGATTTATACTATCTACACCACAACCACCAGTGCTGTTGCCATCTCTTCTTTCACTTGGTATCTTGACTCACCATGCCTCTAAAATAGCTTCTTTGATGTAACCCTCCTGCTATAGCCACCATCATCACTACCACTGATGCTCTCATTTTCTCTACTTACAAGCTTAGGTAATTGCAGTGTATGTAAATCATCATTACCCAGCTCAGTAAAGGAAAACAACCACCACCGCAGCAATAATGCCACCATCGGCAGATAGAACTGCAGTATTGTTTCCACCAAACTTCTTTCTGAAGTATTCAATCCAAAAAGAAAATGTATCTGATCTACCTTAGTGAGCAAGAAGGAATAATTCAGCTGATAAAAAGAAACAATGGACCAAAACATCTACTGGTTCCATGGACACTGTTGATGGCAGTGATGTAAGGCTATAAACAGACATTGTCCTTGGAGCAAAATTTGCTGTGCTGGGATGTGTCCTGGCACAAGTGATCCACTTCACTGGGTGACGCAGATGTCACTTACTGTCCTAAGCTGGGATGGGGCAGTGCAATATATACATCTGGGGAATGTTTTTTGCACCTCTGCAAGCAGGGAAACCTGTCTAGGCACTCTGAGGGCTTCAGGGGCCCTGGGAGCACCTCTCTGATGCAGCTGGAAAGCACAGGTTGAAGCTGCCCGTGCTCTCCCACTATAAAGCAAACAGACATCCACCACTAAAAAAAAGCAGCACACACATTTACCACCTATGGTCACAGCTAAAATTTGGACATTTGTGGAACAAAAAGGGGCATGGACATCTGTTTGCTTTGGGTTTGTGTCTCCATAAAAGATTTTATGGCGGCACAAAGGTGATGTCTGTTTGCAGCCTTAGTCAGCACTGAATGTGGCCCAATGGCTCTAGCATTAAAAGGCAGCAGGTGCTGGCTTTATATCAACAGAATCCTCACTGCATACTCTGTGCTTGATGCTGCAGT
This sequence comes from Gavialis gangeticus, assembly GCF_001723915.1. Classification (NCBI taxonomy): domain Eukaryota; kingdom Metazoa; phylum Chordata; order Crocodylia; family Gavialidae; genus Gavialis; species Gavialis gangeticus. The sequence continues at coordinate 61,473,833 of NW_017728992.1, forward strand.
TGTGCTGCCCCCTCTCTGTAAGTCAAAAAATCAATCAAACTTCATTTCATCAGCAGTAAATCAATGGCTGGGGACTCTACTTGACTGTCAAACAATGAACCTGTGGCTGAAAAAACTGCCCTTAAAAGGAAGCTGTGTGTATGAGGATAAGGGAATGATATGAAAGGTTTTTCTTTTTCTTCTGTTTTTCATCTGTAACTGCTATATTTCATAGTTTCATAGTTAGTAGGGTCGGAAGGGACCTGAGCAGAACATCAAGTCCGACCCCCTGCCATGGCAGGAAAGAGTACTGGGGTCAAATGACCCTAGCAAGATGTTTGTCTAGCCTTGTCTTAAAGACCCCCAGGGTAGGAGCCAGCACCACTTCGCCTGGAAGTTGGCTCCAGATCCTAGCCACCCTGACCGTGGAGTAGCGCCTCCTGATGTCTAATCTGAATTTATCCTCTGCCAGCTTGTGACCGTTATTTCTAGTCACTCCTGGCAGTGCTTGGGGGAACAAGCACTCCCCCAATGCCTGCTGGTCCCCTCTAACTAGTTTGTAACAGGCCACTAGATCCCCCCTCAGCCTTCTCTTCTGGAGGCTGAACAGGTTCAGGTCCCATAGCCTCTCCTTGTAGGGCCTGCCCTGCTGCCCCCGATCATGCGAGTGGCCTTCCTCTGGACCCTCTCCATGTTGTCCACATCCCTCCTGAAGTGCGGCACCCAGAACTGGATG
>NW_017728992.1:61475410-61475628 GCF_001723915.1 Gavialis gangeticus
CTCCAGCCAGTTGGCTACCCATTTGACTGTGTAGGTGTTGACACCACAGTCCCCCAATTTCTTAATAAGAACAGGGTGAGAGACAGTGTCAAAGGCCTTCCAAATGTCCAGGAAGACTACATCCACTGCTACCCCTGCATCTAAAGATTTGGTGATCTGGTCGTAGAAGGCTACCAGATTGGTCTGACAGAACCTGCCTCTAATGAACCCGTGTTGGT
>NW_017728992.1:61476036-61478554 GCF_001723915.1 Gavialis gangeticus
CCCTTCCCCTTCCCCCCTTTCATAGAGAGTGAAGGGTATATTTTATTTTATTTCCCAGTTGCAGTCGCTTTATACTGGACTGCACATATTGGGGGTTGGCAGATTGGACGTATCTGGAAAAAAGACATTTCCCACATGCCACTGTTACCCATGAGTAAATCAAAGCATCACGGTCCTTTTTCCTTGTTATTTTTGTAGATTTTATGCTTTATTAATAATAATAATACCCATTTCTGAATACAATTAATGTAAATGTCAGAATGAGAATTCAAATTTTGGCAACACAGTAAAAATGGTTGCATCTTCTAGGATCACAATAACCTTCCAGTCTCCATCCAGCTGTTTCCCCCACCCCCGCCAAAAAAAAGAAAATTAAATAACCACAACTTTGGACAAAATCTAACCTCGTCTTCAGGTAAGCTAGGTAGGCAAATGACTCCGTTCTTTTGTTTCCCTTGCTAGCATTTCATCTGTTTATAGCTTTTGGTTGTTTTTATTGGAAAACTGAAGTGTGACACAAGACAGCCTTCCCACCATCCTCAGCATGTGGGAATAGCAAGTAACAAAGTGTTAACACCTGCCAACTGGTGGTTAGGTGTAAATGTCTCTGTTAACAACAAACACTGCTGCTAGCAGTCATCAGAGCAAAGCAGCAAATCTGTTCCGTTCTCTGAGTGGAAAACACCAAACAACAACAAAAAAGCCACCTAATTGCTTGATTAAGATGTATCAATCCTGAAAACTGCTGATCTAGAACATTGAGTCTCTGACATTTACTTCACTCTTGATTAAACAGACTTGTTTAAAACCAACTATCGTACAGGCAGAAGCTCAAAGCATTGTATGCCATCCAGAGGATTGTGACAGCAAAAGTTTCCACTGAGGAAGAATGAATGAAGTCAGGGCCAAATCCTCTCAATTGTTTCATTAGTCCTGGATTTGCAAAAACACACTAGCTAATAAGAAAATGAGATGGGAAAGAGTTAGAATTTGAGAGCAGTTGAGGTTTCTGTGTGGGAGGGGAAAGGGGGGCATTCTTTTTTTCTTTTTTTAATTTGTAAGGTCCTGTAAAACAGTTTATCTTTTGGTTGGCAATAAGTAGTTGGACAGCAAAGGAGTCTCTATTTAGTTCAAGGAAATGGAGATGATAAATGGAATTCTATATTTACATGCACACACACATTATATACACACACACATTATACACACACACACACACACACACACATTTATGTATGTGTATATGTTTATACACACAATTATGTGTATGTGTAATTTTTTTTTTAATAGCAGATCTTCTGTAGATATAAGTGGGCCCAGATCTACTGATTTATCATGGATATACAGCCACTGAAGATCAGCCCTCTGGCATTTGGCATGTTAAAGAACCTAGCAGTTAATCCTTAAAGAGTTAAAGGCCCCTAGGTTGAATGAGTCTAACAGTGTCTGTTCCTTTCCCTCTCCAGGTAAGCCCACACTATGCAGTTAACCTGGGTTGAGGAACATTTGTTAGCTAAAACCTCCTGGCCAAGCACATTGACAAAACCTCTCACCCAATTCTGCAGGTGCTTTAAACACAAGGTAGTTTAAACCAGATACTTTCTAAGGAGGATGCTTACAAAAGCATTAAAACCCTGATTACAGAGGTGTAGATTGTAGCCATTTTGGTCTAAGGACACAGGCAGACCAGGTTCTTTCGGTGAATCTGATATCTTTTATTAGACCAACTTAAACAGTTGGAAAAAAATTTCTTAGCAAGCGTTTGGGTTTAAAAACCCTTCATCAGGCTGAGAAAGCCTCTGCAGTTGGTGTGTGTTCTTCCTGGAGGGAATGAATAGTAAAGAAGCCAGAGGTTGGGCTGGTATGCATACAAGACAGGCAGGCAGTGAAGATGTAAACTGAGGAGTCAGTGGGTGAGAGACAGGCTGGGTGGGGAGGAAAAGGGGGATGAATGCAGCAGTTAAATAGTGGAGAGGTACCTGGGGAGTCAGATGTCAGGCAGGTTATAATGTGTCATAAATCCAATATCTATATTTAGTCCATGATTTTTAGTATCCAGGAAGCGATGAAGTGAAGTTCATAGGCTTATCTGTAAGAAGTGTTTTGTAAATTCCCTTTGAGGATTAGAACTAAGAGATTAGAGAGAGAGTGGTTTTCTTGTGAGAAATGTGTCCCCACAGGTAATTGGGTATTCTTGTCTTTGATAGATTTTTGGTGCGCATTCATTCTGGTGTGCAGTTGTTGTTTGGTTTCTCCTACATATTTTCTATCAGGGTATTCGGTGCCCTGGATGAGATATACAACATTTCTGGAGGTGCAGGTAGAAGATCCAGGAATGGTGATGGTTCTGTTGTGCAGTGTAGTTATTACGGGTGTGGTGGAGATGTGTTGGCAGGTTTTGCACTTCTTGTTCTGGCATGGTCTGGATACAAGCTATTTCCTTTTTCACAGACAGCCTCCTTTTTACTTTGAATCACTACCTCTATAGTGTCTCCCCTACTCACCTTTGGCCTTTTTT
>NW_017728992.1:61483554-61528303 GCF_001723915.1 Gavialis gangeticus
CAGATTTCATTCTGGTGTGCAGTTCTTTTTTGGTCTCTCCTGCATATTTTCCATCAGGGCATTTGGTACGTCAGATGACATGCCCTGATGACACTCCAATGCCCTTTGTACAATTCCCTGGAAAACAACAGACACATTCTCCCACAACTGCCACAATCACCTGGGAAAGACTCCTAGATCATATTAATACAACAACCATGAAATATGCCCTCCCCAACACCCCATACAGATACCAAGCTCAGGAACAATGGGGTGACAGTGATATGGTTTGGTCCCAGTCAGCCTGGTTTTTCACATCCAGATGCTAGTCACCTGGGTTATCTATTAAACAAAAACATATTCTCCATTTCTTTTCCAGTATATTCCTACATGCCTACTGCAATTTAACTATCAGAAGTTTTTTTAATCTCCTACCTTCTTATCTATGTTCACCAAATCTAATAATTTCCCTTGGGAAAGCTAGCAAGGGATGTGAAGCATAACAAGAAAGGTTTCTACAAGAACGTTAGCAACAAGAAGAAGGTCAGGTGAGCAGCTCCCAGTGGTGAAAGAGCAGGTTAGGGACTATTTTGAAAACCTGGATGAGTAGAAGTCCATGGGACCAGTTACAATGCATCCAAGGGTTCTGAGGGAGTCTGCTGATGTGATTGCAGAGCCACTGGCCATTATCTTTGAAAACTTGTGGCAACTGGTTGGAGGTCCCAGATGATTGGAAAAGAGCAAATATAGAGCCTATCTTTAAGAAAGGAAAGAAGGAAGATCCAGGGAACTACAGACCACTCAGCTTCCCCTCAGTTCCTGGAAAAATCATGGAGTGGGTCCTCAAGGAATCCATTTCTAAGCACTTAGAGGAGAAGAAAGTGATCAGGAACAGTCAACATGGATCCAACAATGGGCAAGTCATACCTGACCAACCTGACTGCTTTCTGTGATGAGATGACTGGTTCTACGAATTCAGGAAAAGCAGCGGACATAATATACCTTGACTTTAGCAAGGCTTTTGATATGGTCTCCCACTGCATTCTTGCAAGCAAGCTAAGGAAGTATGGTTTGGATGAATGGACTGCAGGGTGGATAGAAAGTTGGCTGGATCATTGGGCTCAATGGGTAATGATCAATGGCTCAAGGTCTAGTTGGCAGCTGGTATCAAGTGGAGTGTCCCAAGGGTTAGTTCTGAGAGCAGTTTTGTTCAATATCTTCATTAACGATCTGGAAGATGGGATGGAGTTCACCCTCAGCAAGTTCACGGATGACACCAAGCAGGCAGGAATAGTAGATGTGCTGGAGGGTAGGGCTAGGATTCAGAATGAATTAGACAAATTGGAGAACTGGGGCAAAAGAAATTTAATGAGGTTCAACAAGGACAAGTGCAAAGTCCTGCACTTAGGATAAAAGAATCCCATGCACCGCTACAGGCTTGGGACCAACTGGCTAAGCAGCAGCTCTGCAGAAAAGGACCTGAGGATTATAGTGGACAATAAGAGGGTGTTGAAGCATTGGAATTGGTTACCTAGAGAGGTTGTAGAGCCTCTATCCTTGGAAGTTTTTAAGGCCTGGGTCAACAAAGCCCTTGCTGGAATGATCTAGTTGGGGATGGTTCTGCTTTGAGCAGGGTGTTGGACTAGATGACCTCTTGAGGTCCCTTCCAATTCTCATTTTCTATAATTCTATGATTGTATGAATAGCAAGACATTTCCCAGCCTGCAGTGGAATGAATTGTATTTACTGATGTTAAGGCATTATGTGGAATTATGTGTATTACGTTACATGGAATTAGAGTCAGGGTAGATGAACAATTTCCTGTGGACAATGCTGTATCACGGCATCTGTTACTCCACGTTAATTGTCCTCGTGAACATTTATACCATCATACCCCATGGAAAAAGAAAGCTAAACTATTGTTATTTACCTCTCTTTCATCAACAGTTTGGCTACCTCAGGTTACCTTCTATTTATTGTAGATTAAGACAGATTAGAATAATATAGTTTAACTTTTATTTACTGAGAGTGTCTACACATGGATTTACTGAGCAGTAAGCAGTTTTTACACTGTCTACATGTGCAGAGGTTACAGTGCAGTCATGCTGTGTGTGGACTGACTTGAGACTAAAGTTAATCCCAAATCGGTCCACACACACAGGGTTATTGCGCAGTAAGGTGCCTGCACGTGCCTTACTGTGCAGTAACTATGGAAGTCAGCATAAGTTGCCATAGTTACTGTGCAGTATGGGCATGCACAGTAACTGTGCACATGTAGACATGCCCACTGTGTCCTGTAGGAGGAAGGAGGAAGAACAATGGGTAGGAGACAGGACTAGGAGCAGTAGACTCAAGCTGAAGCACAGAAAATTTAAGTTGGAGACTAAGTGAAACCTTCTGATTATGAGGGTGGTCAAGCATTGGAACAGGCTATCAAGAGAAGTTGTGGAATCTTCATCCCTGGAAATTTTCAGAAGCAAGTTGGACAGATATTTGTTTGGGATAGTTTAGCCAGGCATGAACCTGCTTTGAGGAGGGGATTGGACCAGATTACCTTGCAAAGTCCCTTCCAGCTTTCCTATGATCCCAGAAGCATGCACACAAGCAGTTACTTCAGAGCAGATGATGTGTAGCAAATCCCTCCCCCTTTTTATCTACAGTACAATTTATAAAAACATTTTAAGGAAAACATTTCACCCCAATCTACTATTTTCTGCTAAATTTCTTTAAAAGAAGAGTATGATATTTTTCTTTAGACAACCAGATACATGACTGGCTGATCATTTGCTTACACAGCCATATCATCTCCAATTAGCAACTGCACAGATAAGTAAGTAATTACACTGGACAGATTTTTTCTTTGAGAATTAAATCTCATCTTGTCATTGCTTTGGAACAAATAATCATGTCTTCTCTATGTTTCTATATCATCAAGCATCAGTTAGTGCTCTACAAATAATAAACAGGGAATATGAATAATAGATATAAAGATAACACTCATTCAGTGCAACTCTATCATTCTTACTACACTGGTATAGTTAACACTTTAATAAACACCTGGTTACATTCCCGTACAAATAACTATATAGACAGAGAACAAAGAAACTATTTCTTTGCTAAGCAATTGTTCATGATTTCTTCCACTAGGAATGAGTGAATCAGATAATAAATTTGCCTACCAGCATGAATATTGGCCTATTTAGTGAGCTGAATGTTTTCTAATAGCAATCAGAAAATCTTTGGCTAGTGGATGTTCAGGACCACCTGCACCAGAATACAATTAGAGAATAAGGATTGATCATTACAGCTCTAAATAGCTGAATTCAGACTCTGTTGTGGACAACATGACTCAGATATTTAGTAGTCATCTTCTGCCCATTTATCTCAAGATGGTTGCAATACCACTAATTAGGAAAGGAATTCCCCTGGCTCTCCAGCCTCAGTGCCTTTTCTCATGATTGTGATGATCCTCTCTCCTTTACTTTTGTATTTCAGATTCAAAGTCTGATTTTTTTCCAGTGTTGAAAATCTCACTCAGCTGATTCTCCCCAAACTTCTTCTGCACTTTCTTCCAAGGCAATTCCATGCAGAGAACAACTTCCCCAAAGTATTACCACTGCTACTTTCCAACTGAATGCTATAACCACTACAGAGTCTGATGCCTTCTTGCTTACTTTCCTCTAGGCCCCCTATGACTCTTGCATTCCTTTTTGCACAGTGGTCCAGCTGCAACAGAAGTGGTGGGGGTGCTCCCATTCAGCTTTTAGCTTGTGGTTAACACCTCTGCTCAGAGCTTGGAGATGTAGTTTTGAACCCCTCCCACAAGCTGAAAAGGGACCTGAACCAGGTCTCCCACTCCAAGAAAGCACTCAAACCTTTATGACAGTGGTGCTCAACTATCTGGCCCTGTGAACCAAATATATGGTGTTGGGCTGTTCCCCAGGCCAGATCTTTGGTTGGAACTGGTGCACTAGACCAGCCATATGTGCCTGATCCGGCCATGTGCAACCCAACTTTGTGCATCCCAATCTAGCCACTCAGAACCAGCACCACATGCCAGCCTGGCCCCATGCAGCTGGATCCAGCTGCAGAGCAATACCCATGTACTGGCATGTCCACATACCAGTGTGATCTAGTGCACAGGGTCAAGGAATCCAGCCAAAGGGACTCTTCACAGACCTGTAAATTTGGCAGCAGGGGAGCAGCAATTAACACTGTCACTGCTCCCCCATCACTATGCTTCAAGACCCCTGGGGAGACCCAGGGGCCAGATGACAGCTCCATGGCCTTCACTGGCCCACACGCCACTGTACTAGGATATTATGTAAAAGGTACCACCACCTCTTCTAGTTGCAGTGTCTTTAAAAGCCTTACTCAGTTCTTTCAAAGAAGAGGTATGGATGGCTATGCTCAAGAGTGTTTTGGACCTGAAGGGTAAAGTTTCCTATTGGCAAACTTCAGATGCTGCTACCTTGACCTCTTTTAGAGACTTTCCTTAAGCTCTGTGTCAGCCCTGGGACCTACATATCATTACCATTTGGCACCCACTAGGCCAGAGGTAAAACTTTACCCTCAGTTTTTCTGCTAACCTCTGCTTGGTTATTGCATGACCCACCCAAGGTACCCACACTTTGTCTGTTTTGGCTACTTGCTGTACCCTGATTGTCCTGGAGATTGTGAGCTCTCTGCAGCAGGGTTTGGTGTTACAGCACCTTTCACAACAGGCCCCTGATCCTTGATGGAAGTTTTAAGGTGCTATTGAAACATAAATAATCAATTAAATAAATATAGCCTATTAAGTGATACAGCAACCTCCACCCTACTTACTCTACTTGTATGTTATATCCCTTTCTATATCCAATATTTTTTTTCTTTCAGATTACAAACTCTGGGACAGACAAAATATTTTGAAAGTACCTAGCCCAAAATATTACCTTTATGTAAAAAAGAATAAAAATAATAACAATTTTATTGTTTATGCAATGTTGTTTTGTGTCATCTATTATGTATTATATATAAATATATATAAATAACACGTTAATAATTATTTTCAATAATATGGAGACAGAGGATATAAATCTAAACATGGAGGAAAAATATGGACTAGTGGTTAAAACACAAGACCAGAAATCTGGAGTGTCTATACACATGCTCTGATGTTGTGGGGGATGTTTGCTTTCATTAGAATGGCTCTGAGAGCCGCTCTAATTAAAGTGCCTGCAGCGTCACATGTATTCAGCATCCTGTACTTCAAATGGCAGCAGGGTTGCTTTAGTTCAATGAGTTTTAGTTAAGGTGTCCCTGCCACCATTTTGAAACGTGGGGACGTTGAATACACATGAAGTGAAAGCTGCTAGAGCATATTAATTAGCATGCTCCAGCAGGCTCACAGCAGACTTGATTAATCAAATCTGCTCCATCCCATGCTAATTAGCATGCATTGGAGCAGAAGTCTATCACGTGTATAGGTTCACCTGGTCTATCCCAGTCTTTGACACAGATATGATGACATGGCAAAACACAGACCCTTAAACTAAATCAGGCATGGGAAGCAGTATAACTACACTAGTACAGGATGCACTCTCAGATAATTAGCTCAACAGAGCAGCAGCCTATATAAGCTAGGGCAGACTTCCAGGCATATACCGCTTCTGATACCTGCACTAGCTCAAGCATCTCTATACAGCACTGTATTGTTCTGTGGAGGTCTGAGTGACCTAGCCCCTCTACACATGCAGGTAAAGGAATGATTGGATATAATGGATGATCCACACTATTGCACCTCCTGCCTTACCACATGGACATGGTAGGAAGCGCAATTGTGACATTACACATTAGATCCAATTGTGCCTTACTGCCAATCCTGGGCTCCCCCTGCACTGGCAAGAAGCAGACTCCCATGGTTGGGAGCCCCCCTTGCTGAAAGGGCTCCTAGCTGTGGGATCATGTGCAGCCAGGACCAAGAGTCTCTCAACTGACAGGGCTCTCAGCCCTGGCTGTACCTCACATGCAGTTTGAGACTGAGTCCCATCAGTTGCAGGACTCTCAGTCCAAGCTGTACCTCAGCTCCACCAGGTGTGGGGTTCTCAGTCCTGGTTGCATGTGAGGCACAGCAGGGGCCAACCCAGGAGGGACCAAACTTGGCAGGGGCCAAGCCATGAAGCACAGCTGGAACGAAGTGCCCCTGAGACTTGGATATCATGGCAGCCACGGTCCACGGGGTTCAGGGGGTTCATGCTGGGCAAGGTGCACCCCTGTGGCTGGGAGCCTTGTCACCAAACAGGGCTCCCTGTCACAAGGGAGACCCTGCTACACATACAAATTAAAGCTCAATAGCAACCAGCTATAAAGTTAGTACACATTTTCAAAGTTTAACTTTGAGCAACCCAATGACTAGTTCTCATTGAAAGCCACTGGGGGCAGGGGACTCCACATGCACTTGTCCCTTTGAAAATTACCCCCCCCCCCATCCTGTTCTTTATCTCATCATTGGGAATAATTTATTTCATCATTGGGAATAATTCTATAGCTGAGTTTATCATGCTTTGCCTGGGTCATGCCACTGCTAAGTCCCACATTTTAACAAATACTGAATCCCCTGGTAAGCTTTTGTTTTGTTTTGCTTTGTTATAAATGATTTCACTGTGGGAACAGCAGCATTTTGATTATGATTTTAACAAGAATAGCTTGAATGATTACCACTTCTATGGTGATATGCAAGTCGTGACTAAGAGCTACAAGTACTCATTATTTTCCCACTAGGCCAACAGCGGCCAATCTAGAAATATTTGCTACTTTTATTTATCTGGGCAAAAGCAAGTAACAACGGGTATAATGTCTACCTCAAAGTAAATACACACACACACACACACACACACATATATCATTGGCATCCTTTTGTCTGTGAGAGAGAGTGGATATTGCAGCCTATGACATAAATGGTTTGTACTGTCTTGTGTAACTGAATGGTCCAATCTGAGATTTGCATGATTTGTGGCAGTGGTTGCAAGTGCATGTGTCATGGTTGGGTGGTTCAGGAGCTCCTTATTTCCAGCAGCTTAGGGCATTCTGCTATTCTTGGTCCCTCTTGATAGTTCCCCATATAGCATGCCCATCTTCCAATCTGCTCAGATGATCCAGCCAGCACAGTGGTCTCTGAGTATGGCTGTCACACTTGGTATATTTGCCCTTTGACGAAACTCTGCATCGGTAACTATCTTGCCATTTAATGTTGAGTATGCAGCATAAAGAGCACAGATGGAAGCTGTTTAACCTGGTCTTTTGATGTGCATAAGTTGTCCATGTTTCCCCACCATACATGCGTTTTGGTCTTGATGGTAAGCTTTGTGTTGTTTCATGCTCTTTTAGTCAGTCTGCTGAAGGTGGTGGCAGCCTTTCTGGTGTAACCATTAAGTTCTTCATCCAGTGAGAGACTGGTTGTCACTGTAGAACCTAAGTAGCTGAACTTTTGGACTACTTCTATCTGGTTCTCATTAAGGGTGATTGATGGATCTTGTGGAACTTCCTGTCCTAGTACAACTGTTTTCTTTATGCTGACAGTGAGAGCAATGCCTGACAAGATCTTGAAAGGTGATCCATGAGTTCTTGTAGTAGGTCTTAGTCATGGGCTGTAAGGGCAGCATCCTCAGCAAATAGAAGCTCCCTGATAAGCACTTTTCTAACTTTAGTGTTTGCCTTGAGTCATGGCAGGATGAAGATTTTCCCATCTGATCTTGTGTGAAGATACACTCCACCTTCCATATCTTTAAACACACAGTTCAGGAATACTGAGAAGATTCCAAAGAGTGTAGGGGCAAGAACACATCCTTGCTTCACTCCGCTTTTCATCTTGAAGCTGTCTGAAGTGGGCCTGTCAAACTAAACAGTTGCTTTCATGTTGTCATGGAAGAAACATATAAGACTTAACAGGATTGGTGGGCACCCAGTCTTTTCTAGGACTGCAAATAAAGCTGCTGTGCTGATGGTGTCAAATGCTTTGGTTAGATCCGCAAAGGTGATGTACAAAGGTTGGTTTATATCTATCTATCTAGATAAATAGATAGATAGATATAAGTACTTCCAGTCCATTTCCAGATCCACCACCGAGCACACGGGAGCCCCCACCATGCTCGTGTGGGACACTCCATCCACTCCACCATCTCAGTGTTCACAAGCCATGCCTGGTACCTCAAGGTATGTAGAAAAAACATTTAAAGATGTGTCTATGGCTGAATCAGTGATTCTCTGAATCAGTGTTGAAACTTCAGATTCGGATTCGGCCGAATCAAATCAGGACAGTGATTCAAATCAACAAATTGAATCACTGTCCCCCGAATCAGGCTAAATCCAAATCGAATACACACACACACACACAATTTGAAACATACTGCCTACAGAGTAAACATCAGCAAGGATAGGATAAGCATTCGCTGCACAGTATCCTATTCACTTGGCTCTCTCCAATAATTAACTACTGATTGTCTTGCATTTGAGGGGCTTGATAGTTCCATTTCACAAAGCTCTGAACAAGGGCCAGCTAGGGGTCACAATCCCCTTTCAGAGAGCATCAAGAGAAATCATGTCAGGAATACAGACTCTCCCTCCCTTCCTCTGAACTGGTTGATGCATAGACAAGAGGGTCTACTCTGCTCTATCCTAATCCTGATAGACATATGCTATGAAGATAGATACTGAATTTAACCTATTCATAGCTTGGGCATTGGTAAAGAGCTATTAGAAAATGCATGTGATGGCAGTTGATGGAGTAAAATCCAATATTCGCCTAAAAAATTCAATCAAATATTTGGTGTATAAATTAATAACTAAATGTGAAAGATACTTTTCAATGCATTGCTGATGAAGCACTCCAGCTTTTATCTAGACTGTAACGAATGCACATTAAGTTTTCCTTGTTCTTCCCCTCACTCCACTGACTCTTCTCTTGGGGTCCTTTCTTGGCTAGCAGTCACCACAGCTGCCTGCATCTGATGTAAGCAAGAGGGCGAGGAGAGGGCATGAAGGGAACTAGAGCCTTGATTACTCTACTCCCTCCCCACTGCAACATGCCATCTAGATGAACTGAGGTGACCTGAAGTACGCAACTCTTCCCATAAACCAAGGGAAGAACAGATGAAGAATTGTACTTCTGGGTACATGTGCAACATATGCCAGGCAGCAGTGCCTTCAAAATACGTCATTCTGCTCCTTGAGCATGATCTGCTAAAGTGGAAGCAATATAGGTGTATTTGAGTGACACTGCACCTGAGTTAATTAGTACTGCTGAGAGTCAGTGCTAACTGGTCTACCCACAACACCACACAAACACTGCAGCCAGTTCAGGAAGCAGCCTGTATGTTTTGTTTGAGAAAGCCACAGATAGGCACAGTAATTACATGGTAAAAGATATCCACATTAGTTGGAGCTTGAATATGCCTTTTCACTCTGACCAGAAAGCCTCCTCAGCTTGGTCACTGAGAGATGTATCAGGTCTGATCTTCCCAAGTAATATATCACCTCTGCAACAGGAAACTCTTCAGCCCTCTGCACAATCCTTTCATTCCTTGGGAAGAACAAGGCTAACATGGTCCTATGACCCAAAGATCAGACAAGGTATTCAAAGCCAGACTTTTAAAGGTGTTTAAGCACCTAAAATCAGCAGGTATAAAGGCATCTTTGAGGAACTGGGCTGTTGTTCCAGGCAGTTTTTCCTCACCTAGTCTATGATGGCTCTGATGCTGTCTGTCACCGCAGTTTCTCTCCATCTGTCTCTGGGGACCATACTCCTTGTTGAACATTTGCCATACCACACTATCTTTACATTTAGAAGATATATATTCATTTTTGTTGTATATTTAAGGAGTAGGGGGTGTGCTTCTCCATTCTTAATAACACTTTGGGGAAGTTTGGCTTGAGATGCAACTCTGGGCAAGTTTGTTTCTAGGAGCCATTCTTCTGGCACTAGGTAGGATAGATTATGACTGAATTTGCAGCAATCCTGAATGTAGTAGCCTAGGCCATCTACAGGGCCTGAATGTAGTAGCCTAGGTCCACAAAATGAGTGGCATGCGTGCATGACACTTTCAAGCAGGTTAAATGCTTTTGCACTGCTTTAATGGTGTTGGTGTTTGCATGCGTTGGCAGCATATTGCACAGAATTCCAGCCACCATAGCAAATTTGGCGGCGTAATGCTCATGGGGCGCAGCAAATTAAAACTCCTCTGAGGAATTACAGTTTGCTGCCCTATAGCCGCAGAGCAAAGCACTGGGCTCCATGCAGCTCAGGGGCTCTGCAGGAAGCCCATGCAAACAATCTGGCAGCAGCTTCAGAAGCTAGGCTCCACCCAAGAAAAGCGGCGAGCCTGATCTTTTTTCTCCCCTGGAGCCTGCCTGCCTGCCTGAGCTGCATGGGGGACTGGTGCTTCCCTCCACAGCTGCAGTGGCCCCTGGGACCACCCGAGCCGGGTGCCTGTGGGTATACGCTGCCTGGGGGGGTGTTGGCACCGCTGCGGCAGAGGGAAACACCAGCCCCCACCCCTGCAGCCCAGGGACTGCTCCGCCTACCAGCAGCTCACCCTCCCCTCCGTGCTGCTGGAGCGGTAGGTAAGTTCAGGTGTGTGCATGACACAGGGGTTTATAGGCCCCTAACTTGAAAGGGTGTTTTTAAAAACCCACTGCTTCAATATTCTTCAGGTAGTAGGTAGAACCTAGGGGCGTGTGTAGATTAAATGGGGGTCCTAAATTGAAGCAGTGGGTTTTTAAAAACACCCTTTCAAGTTAGGACCCCCATTTCATCTACACACACCCCTAGGTTCTACCTAGTACCTGAAGAATACACCCACAGGAGGGGCAAAAGCCATATTCCATAAATGGACTGTAACTACCACAGAAATATTAGCTAGAGACCTTTACTGACACAGTAGGTACTCCATATTAGCAAGTGCCCTACTCATACAAAGAGCAGAGGCAGAATCCTGACCAGAAGTTGTGCCTCTTTGCAAAGGGAGAGGGGGGAAACGTGCTCCCCCTTAACATGCATCAGAATTCAAAGTCCTATGTGGACTCAGAAATACACCTAAGAGGACCCAGCTAAAGGACTGGACACTTAGAACACAGGCTCCTGAACAGTTACTTTAAAATAAATGAGGAAGGGAATTTGCTACCTGCAGTAGCTCAGCATTGAGCATTGAACTGTCATGTACCATGATGTAGGAGTGTGCCCAAACTCAACCAATGCAGAGCAGGTGACCTGCTATAAATCCCCACCCTTTATTTCTTGTGGTAAGAAGAAAGAATTTTAATTTAATTTGGTAATGCCAAGGTCAGGGTGGGTTATAGATCTGGAAGACCATGTATGTTCAAAGAAAGTTCCAAAGGCAGTGAGACATCTTTTGGGGCTCCAAGAGCATTAGGGATGAGTCTGGACCTCATGAAAAGTTTCTAATCCACACCATTGCCAGGAAGCTGACTAATGCAATTACTTCTTTGTGAAGCAGCATTTCTTAAAGTGCTGATTCTTATTAAGAAAAGGAATGGATTTTGAACCCATATTTCGATTCAATGCCCAGGATTATTTGGAAATTCTTTTTCCTGGAATGAGATTTTTTTTTATTCCAAATCCCTCCATGGTGGGGAGAGAGGGTTTCCTGGGCAGAATTAGAATAATTATTGCAGCCTGTACACAATCAGCTCTAACCACTGTGGAACTCCAAAAATGAATGTTATTGCTCAGTGGCTTCATTGAAAATACAAGTATTATTGAAACCAGAAGGATGGCAACACATGGAATAGTCTATTATCATATTTTCTCCCTATTTGAAATGTCACATTTTAGTATGTATCTTTCACATCCACTACACTTCAATTAATTGGGATCGTATTTATATATACTACACAGCATGCTTTATTATAAAATACTGACATACCTCCATTGATGAAAAAGGCTTCCTTTCAAATTTGCTTAAATGGCAGTAGGAGTTTCCCTAGCTAAATATTATTTTAAATACAATACAAATTGCAAGTAGCTTCTGTGTCAACATCATGCATTCCACAGCACAGGATATATGAGGATCAGCTAACGTTACCCCCAAAGCCTGTTGTTTACCGAAGGGACAATGATGTTAACATTACTTCAGGTCCCAATCTTAACCACTTACCGCATTTACATAATTTCAAGATAAATATATATTTTAGTCAACAGAGAAATAAGATTCCAGCAGTTTGGTTGCCTAATTAGAAAGTAGAATTGTTGCATGTAAGAGAGATGGAAGAGGCTTGTTTTAGCACAACTGGTGTACCTTTTTCTAATGCAATTTCCACATGCAGGTCTAAGAAACCATAATCCTGATGCTCCACTCCCGTCTTTTTAGGAAGTATAGACTCAGTCCTTATACTGGTTTTACACTGGAGCTCAAAGCCATCACTCCCAGTGTGTACTAGGAAACAGGCCCAAAGTATTTAAAAATGCATGGCAAACAGAATGTCTACTTCCGAGCTTTCACCTTTCTCAGACTGTATGTGTGAGTCGACACTGAATGTGACTGGGATGTTTGCTAGATGGAAAATGCTGTGTTATGTTAAAACCAGGAGTGGACAAAATACAGTCCGCAGGCTGGATCTGGTCCATGGAGGGCGCCCACCAGTTGACCAGATCCAGCCAACAGGTGTCCCCACAGCACTCTGCAATAGGCTGAGGCCCACCTGGGGCAGCCAACGCCATGGTCCCTCCTGTGGCCACCAACTCAGCCCCGGCCAGTGCACACAGTTTCCAGTGGAGCTGTTCCTGGTGTGGCTGCAGCCAGCCAGGTGCTACTCAGCTCCCCTCACATCCAGCAGCAGCTCCTCCTCTTGCTCCTGCACCTACTGCACTGCTCTGGGTGGGAAGGAAGCTAGAGCCCAGCAGCTCTGGCTCCAGCTCTCAGCTGCTTTCCACCCACTCCACTCTCCTGGCATGATGAGCAGCCACCTGCCAGCGGGCAGAGTGGGTGGAAGGTGGCTAGGAGCTGGAGCTCTGCAGCAGGAGCCACCAAGCTGAAGCTTCCTCACCACCTGGCTACAGCTTCCTCCCTGCCCAGAGCAGCACAGCTTGGGGAAAAGCGAGAGGAGGAGCCACCACTGGAGGCAAGGGGAGCTGAGCAGTACCTAGCCAGTTGCAGCTGCACTGGGAGCAGCCCTGCTGGAAGCTGCATGTGCTGGCCAGGCCATCAGGCATGGGTGGGAGCATGGCATGGATTGCCTTAGGTGGGGCTCAGCCTCATGCAGAGCACCGCAGAGGCAGCCACAGACCACACCACCTAGGTGACCTCTGCTGCATATACCCCTTGCCCCCACCACCCTAAGCCAGCTCCTAGGACCTAGAGCCCAGGCAGCCCCCCCATGCATGCCCCCACTACCACCAGCTTCTTCGCGTCTGGGCCCTGCACAGGCCATGAACGACGTGTGCCCCTGAATCAGGTTCATTGCTGCAGCAGTCAAGTCCCCTGTGGTGGCAATATTATCCTCAATTTTTTCATCACAGTTCTGGAGCCCAGGGAGTTAACACAATTTACCATTTCCCCCACTCTCCCCCCAACTTACCTGTTGCCAAAATTGGGGGTTTTAGTCACCCCCGTGACTAAGATCAGCGACAGGAGAAGTGGGGAGGTGGGCAGCAAGTGTTAACTACCTGGGTTCCTGAGCCCTGCTGAAGCAGCCACACGGACAGCCATGGGGGTTAACAGTACTGCTGCTCAGGTTGTCTGGATCATGAGAAGCCTCTTGGTCCAGATGTGGCCTTCTGGTCCCAACAAGTTTGACATCCCTTATCTACATAATACAAAATTTCAAACATTTCTAATAAGTCTGTTGACCAAACTAACCAGCTCTTGCTGCTTGAAGCCTCTGGCTATGCTATTCCATTGTTTTCGCCAAATCAAAACATCATTTCTACAGACCTCAGAGAAGCCATTGTTGCATTTTCTGATGAAAAAATAAGCCAAACCATAATTTGACAGCATCTCCCAAGGGGATGTTGATTGCTCACAAACTGGCATCCTCCTTTCCTGATGGCAACAATCACAGGCCTGCAGATGCATCAAGAATAGTAATATTAATACAAATGTATTTAATTTTGGCGGGGGTTTTTCACCACAAGGACCAGAGAATGTGCTCACTCTGGTGGTTCTTCATTTGCTCTGTGATTCCCAGAGCAATGCGTCTATCCAGCTCTTTTTTTAGCCTCTGACTTAGGGTGAGAACTTTCCTAGGGTATGAATTGTGTAACAACTGTTTCACTCTCCTCCTTACTCTTCTGAGAGCTTCCCTCACTCCTGGCAGACATCCTCAACCCTTCCTCAGTTATTTATGTCCCTTGCCCCTCCCATGAGTACATGCTTTTGATGAGAGCATGGGCTTGACAGGTTTGTAACCCGTTATTTGGTACAGTTTTATGTGGTATTATTACAAGCTGTCCCTTTTCCAATTTGTTATTTGCTGATGTACAGTATTTAGTTCATGCACTCTTGCTGAAGAAATATCACTACTATAAGCTCTGCTTTCACCCATTTAAATTTTATTGCCTGTGGCTTTTGTTTCAGAGGTAATATCCCAGTTCTGGAATCAGAGGTGATGTGTAGGGGTAGCACAGGGGGGCACGTGCCCCCCCTGAGATTGGCCAACACCAAAGCTGCCCCCGGCTTCTGTGGGCAGTCGCCACCCCCCACCTCCTTGCTGCTGACATGGCCACCGCCAGCTGCGGGGGGTCCTCACTTTCCACCCACCACTTGCAACCCCCCCGACCGCCAACACCACCAGCAGTGGATGCAGGCAGTCCCCACTCGCCACTGCCAACAGCGCAGGTGGCATCTCTTGGGCAGTCCCTGCTCCCTGCCCCCAACACCACCAGCGGCAGCTGCAGGTGGTCCCTGCTAACCACTCACTGCCATGGTGCCCCACAGTTGTGGGAGGCACCAGTCGTTCATGTCTGGAATCATGTTGGCTTCTGCACCTGTATCCAACCTCCAGTGAAAAACACGCCTTCTACTTTCAAGTTAATAGTCCAATCACTGACATCTATTGTTCCCATGAAGAACCCCCTGACCTGGTGGTGCAGTTTCCATCTTTGATCCTTGTGTACACCCTCCTGGCACTTGCACACTCTGGCAAAGTGAAGTGACCCAGGGTGCATCTACATGAGATGCTACATTGCCGTAGGGATGAGCTTGTCACTACAGCAACATAGCATCAGCAGGCACGAACTGTGACGCTGACACTACTGCACAGTAGCGATGAGCTACTATGCAATAGAGTCAGAAATGGCCTGTGCACTGCCAGGACAGCACATTAACATACATGTAGACTCACCCCTAGTGTAGCTCTCACAACTTTTTTTTAAATGCCAGGCATCTGTTGTTCCATAAGCCGTTTTGCTGTGGAGTCCAAGCCCGTACATCTTTTTTCCTCAGGGCTTTTTCCTTTAAGCATTTTGAATTCTCTATTATGTCGCCAGTGTCAAGCACTGTCTACCCTCCAAAAGGGTCTGTCTGAACAGGATGCCTCTCTTTGCTTATCAAATTGTAATTGCTTTGTCAAAGGTTAATTCTGGGTTTTCCGGTGTATTTTTTTTCCTCTGTGTGTTTTGTCCTTGACCCCAGTCATAATCTAGTTTTCTGACAATGGCTCAGCCTCCTAAAACTGCAAGACTGGCTTTTCAGCTTTAGATGATTCACCAGCTCTTCTATGTTTTCATCTTCTTTCTGCACTCTCAGTAAAAAAAAGCATTTATCTTGTATGTTTCAGTTTTATTTTGAGTACAGGCCTCCTCAAATTTCTACAATACCAATTCATGGTTAGCCTCCTCAGGAGGAGGTAATTGAAAACTACTAAAAACATCCAGGGCTTCAGAACCAGCTCTTGTCAGACATAAATGAGAGGCAATATTTCCTGGACCAAAACAGCTACAATACCACTCAAACACCACCACCACATGTAGGATGTCAGAAATAAAGCCACTTTCTGACTGCCTTTCCTTTGGCTGGCACCAATTGCTTACAGCTACAAAGTGAAGCACTGGTTAACATTTCTCTAGGTGTCCTCCACAATCTGGAGCATTTTACGCTCTGCTGAGCACACGGACCAGTCTCCTGCTTTCACAGTCCACCATTTATCCACAGTCCTAGAAATAATCCACGCCAGCTCCTTGTCCACAGCCACAGAAAATCTTGAGAATACAAAGCTATATATATCCTACAGCATGCCCTGGATAAAGAAACAAGCAATCTGGGGTATTTGTAATGTGACAAAGGGCATAACAATACTTATGGCACACAACAGAGATGTCTGTTTCCACCCTTAAAGATTCTACTGTATATCCTGCCTTCCTTTCTCTTTCTCTGTTTCTCCTCAATAAAACATTTTTATTAAGAAAAAAATGCCTCTGCAATTAATAAAAAGCAGAAATAGTTGTATGCAGCACATAATATTTATCTTTAAAATGTTGATTGCTTCATCTTTAACAAATTAAATGAATTATAATAAATGAATGAGCGTAATTTCTTCAAAAGCATAAAAGAATGAGTCAGAATCAGTAGAACCCAGATGTTATATTCCAATCAACTGCTCTCACTCTTTTTTTTCCCCTTCTTACTTGCTTTTTCCTACTCCAGCATCACTGGTGCCATCCTTTTCCTCTTTAATCCTTTATGTGTTGCTTTATTTGATGTCTGCATTAAAGAAACACTCCAGTGTAATATAAAAAATATTCTAATTGCTACATCTAATTACAAAGAAGAGTTAAATGTCTAATATAAAATTGTATAATAAAAGAGAATAATTAGCAATCAGATCAGAGCCCTCTGTCTCAGTAATTTGATGATGGAATGTTGGAAGCATCCCAGTTGACTTTCTCCGAGACAGATGAGGGAAGTAGAAGTTTCAAAGTTGTTCTGGGGTAAATTGTCTCACCTGAGATAAAAACCTGCTCTGGCCACTGGATCAAGTGTCAATTAACAACAATTTCTTTTTTTTTTTCTTTAAATAAAATAACTTACTCCACGTTGTTGAAACTTTCTGATTTCCAATGTGTGCTAACGTGAAAGCCTCTGATGGGGTTTGATCCTGCATTCTGTGTACACTAAGACTCTCCATGGCAGCTGGCCAGAGCTTTGGACCAAATGTGTCTCTTGGAAGAGATTCATGAAGAATATAGATTCAGATGGAATGCAGGATTGGGCCCTTCATTCATCGCATCCGGGGAGAAAAAGGATATAATGGGGATCCCAAAGGAGAGAAAAGTATTCTTGAAAACTGCTAATAGCAATGATAATACCTTCGAGTCATCCATCCTCAGATCTCAAATGATTTGACAAATTATTACCTTCTGGTTTATACTCAGCCATACCCAAAGGCCTTCTTGTGCTACTGAGTGTATATTCACACAGTCCCATTTCTCAAAAGTTTACTGTTGACCTGGAAAGATAATGGAATGAGGGAGTACAATAAACAAGGGGGCAAAGTTGTGCAAGGCTCAGTAGTGCCACTGTCTTGAATCCTGCAAAGGGTTTGAGAATTTGCAGAATCGGGAAGGAAGTGGGGATAGAGGGAACATGCATGGAAGACATACGAGCGGCAAAATGTTGTTACTCTGTCCGAGTGAGACGTTTTCAACACCTTATATCATCTAGTACATCATCAGGAATTCTGATTAATTGTGCAATGACCTGGAGCACAGAACATACAGACTATCCTTTGGATCTCTATGGGGAAAAACAAGACTTGCTTCCTGGCAGGAAAAGTAGGCCACAGTCAAAACTAGACTTGGAGGGCCTCAGCATGCTCAATTCATTTCAACATGACTTGGGGGTGCAATTAGGGGAAACTCAGCAAGTTCATAAACCAAATGCTCACAGAGATTGTAACTGAGGATAAGCAACCAATGTATGAATCATGATTGCTTCAGATGATGTTTAAACCCGAGAGATTTGCACTTCTGTCGGTATGGATCTACAATACGAGTTTCCCTGTCTTGCAATTAGAGCTACGACCTGTGTGTTCATTTAAGACAAATTCAGTAATAGGCAGACATTTACTAAAATCCAGTTAAGTATCAAAAAGTATATGTGATGGATTTTGCTCTGTTTTTTCTTCCAAGAAGATAACAGTTCACATAAAACATTCTGCGTATATACATGTAGACATTTAAAAATCAGTTTCTGCTAAGTTATCTTTCCATTTGCAAACCTCACATATTGTCCCAGCTTGATTTTACCAGAGTGGTTGTAATACCTCTAACAACAGTAGGATTAGAAGTGTTTTCAGCAAGACAGAGGCCTTTAAGGGGACACAACATGCTTTCAGTATATTCAGAGGACAGTCAGTTGCAATCAAGCGACTGCAGAGATGATACAGGAACATTAAAATCCTCCTATAAACTGGAAATGTGTTGATTTAATAAAGTTTTGTAAGTCCCATTATTCTGCACACTAATATCTTGGGACAGACCATTGTTTGATGGAGCTATGACGATTTATATCATTTGAGAATCTGCCCCATTACACTGAAAAGAGTCCATTTGGTGGCTTTCGCACTGTGATTCTGAGGTAACATCTTTCAACCTTATCATTAACATGACTTGTTTTTAAGGTGCGCAAACAGAATCTACCTTAGACAAATCAACATTAGTTTGCATCTTCATAGATTTCATAGACATTAGGGGCTGGAAGGGACCTCGCAAGATCATCAAGTCCAGCCCCCCGACATAGCCAGGAAGTCTGCTAGGGTCAAATGATCCCAGCAAGATAAGCATCCAAATGTTTTTTGAATGAGTCATTGAGATGTTTAGAAGCAGATGATACTGTAGAAAAAGGTAGGCAATCTTTTCCAACTGCAGGCGAGAATGATGCACCCCAGATCAGACACTGGCAGGGTAACAGGACCTGGCTGTTGCCATTGCTTCACTCCGCAGCAGCACAAGGAAAGCACCCACAGATGCCACTTGTCCTCACAGCAGCACAGTGAAAGCACTTGAAGCCACCACTTGTCCCTGTGGTGGCATGGGAAAAGCATCTGCAGCTGAAGGCCCCCACTGCTGAATGCCATTGAAGCTCCATGCCCCCCAGGCCAGATCCAATGATTTTGTGGGCTGGATCTGGTCTGTGGATTGTAGGTTACTGACCCCTTGTGTAGAACTAAAAGCCACGTGGAGTCCAAGACACGAGCTCAGGGAAGGAATAGGTCTATAGCTCAAGTACTCATGGCACACTAGAACGTGTTTGTCTCTCGTAGATGCAGTCACTAAGTGTTATGGAGGTTTTCACTACTGTTTTTATTTGAATTATATTTATTTATGATTGTACTTATGTTTTGCATTCCAAAACAAAAAATGTATAAATTAGGAATGCACATAACTTGATCACTCACCACTAAAGGCCTGATCCAAGGCCCACTGAAGTCAAAG
The DNA here is from genome assembly GCF_001723915.1 of Gavialis gangeticus. NCBI lineage: Eukaryota > Metazoa > Chordata > Crocodylia > Gavialidae > Gavialis > Gavialis gangeticus. Next base: position 61,502,960 of record NW_017728992.1, read on the forward strand.
AGTTTTCAATATGCTATGGATTAGATCCTTAAGACCACACAAGGGATAATTTGGTTCTCAAGATTCATCTCTTTTACTACTCTGTGTGCATGTTAATTCTCTGAGAGAGCAGGAGTCCTGATTGCTTCAAAACTTATTGTATCAAGTTAAGATCCTTGTTTACTAAGAATAAAGTCCATGGCAGCAGCATGCACTCAAGCACCCTCCATGAGACGGTTCAAAGTCTTCCCAAACATGAGATACCTGTACACAAGCACGGAGACTGTTCCAAAGTGCTGTAATTATAGCACGTTGGAACATACACAATTACTCAAGTCTGCTAAAGGTGGTAATTACCCATGCTTCAGCATTTCCGCACTTAAAAATGGAGATGGGGGCGCTTGAATTAAAGCTCATCAAACTACTCTAATTAAAGTGTCACCCCCAGGGCACATGTAAAAGTTCCCATAATGACTCACCTCATCATACCCCTCTCCATCAGGTTGTTTCCATTTTAAACCACCCAATGAACACAAGCAGTTGAAGGCTTGTCAAATGTTGCATCCTTATTATTTTACCAATCTGATACATTTATAAATTCTGTATGAGGGAGCAGCACTAATTCTTTTAGAACCTCGAGAAGTTCATATGCTTCTTTCATCAGATGCTTATAGAAAAAAATCAAGGATAAAAGGGCCGGTAGCAGTGGGTTCTGTCTATGATGCAAAATTTCAACTGTCTGGACCACACAGACAAACGTTATAAATACTTTAAAATCTTCAAGACATCTTATGATATCATCAAAACTCAGTTCAGCACTGATGAGGCCTTACCTGGAGTACTGTGTCTAGTTTTGGGTTCCACACTTCAAAAAAGATGTGGACGGGTTGGGAAGAGTCCAGCAGAGGGCGACAAAAAAGATAGAGGGCTGGGAAGCCTGACTTATGAGGAAACACTGAAAGAACTAAGGTTATTTAACCTGGAGAAGAGAAGGCTGAGGTGGGATTTGGTAACCATCTTCAAATACCTGAAAGGCAATTATAGACTTTCCTCTGTGGCTTTTAGGGACAGAACTAGAAGCAGTGGCCTCAAGCTGCAGAAGAGAAAATACAGGTTGGAGATTAGGAGGAACTTTCTGACTACCTGGTGGTCAAGTACTAGAATGTGCTACCTAAAGAAATTGTGGAATTTCCATCTTTGGAAATTTTCAAGAACAGGTTAGACAGACACTCTGCTGCGATGGTTTACTCAGAGATGATCCTACCTTGGATGACCTCATGAGGTCCTTTCCAGACCTATTTTCCCATGATTCCCATGACATAAAAATATAATTATGTCCCACTGTTTTCTAGCTGGGTTACTGTTTCAGAACATAGTAAGCATAATACTGCTTCAAAAACAGCATTCCAAGAATATTTTCATGCCTTTTTGCAAACACACTTTTCTAAAAGTTTATGCATATACAGGTACTTTATAACAACAAGATAAAATGTAGCAATTCTAGAACATCTAGGACATGGTATGTAGCAATGTAGCAATTCAAAGAACATCTAGGATTTACAAATCAATTTAGCTAAATTACTGAGACTACATGCAAGTTGGACCTCTGCACAGGCAGAGTCAGCCAGCTACTTACATAAACAAATTAAGTGTGTAGCAGAGCACATATTTTTGCATATTCATGTATGTGCGTTATTTTTGGAAAATCCTATTTCTCTGACTTCTTCTATAGATAGAACTGTTTAGCCAAATTAATTCAACTATCTGAATGGCTTCCCAAAGGGGTTTGGATAACCACAGAAACATTATATTACTTTTGCCACTGAGTCCATGTTTTAGTCAGGATTTCTTGTTCTGAATCAGACCTTAAGCAAGAAGACCTATTAAGCAAAAGACGGGTTAGATAGGATTGTGGAGAAGAGAATTTGCTGGGCAAGGAGGCGGTGATTTCCTTATCTTAGAGGGAAGGGGAGAGAGTTTTTTAACAGATCTCCTCACTCCATATTGTGACCTCAGTTAATGCCAGCGTAAATCCAGAGTAACTGTTTGGCTTTAGTGTAGCATCAGCAGATGAACACTGATATAACTGTGAGCACCAGCTGGTATACATCTGAGACTTGACTTATCACTATAACCCTTTCCCACACAAACTATCATCTTGCCCCTTATTCACCTAACAAATGCATTTTTATGTTAAAAATACTGAATCATGAAACAGATATTATGTAATGCTAATTAGGCAACAGAAGTGAACTCCACATTTTAGACTCCTTCCTCTACCAGTCATTGCTGTTTCTCTCTTATGGAAATCTCTCTTACAGCAAAGGTCACCATGGTTCATTTTGGCCTGGGGAGGCTTAGGGAGATATGCTCTTCACAGTCCAACTTAGCCAAAGTTCTAAAAACTAAGCTCCTTTCTACTGCAATACACCAAGAAAAGCAAATTTATCATAAGGCTTATCATGAGACCCAAAGAAGGGTGTTGTGATACCCAAAAGCTTATCTAAATCTACACCAACCATACAGTTGGTCAATAAAAAATATCACCCACAAAAATCCATGCCAAACTTATAAGAGTGTTGAAAGCAGTTTCATAAAAAAAAGCTATCAGACTTTCCCGTAGGACTAAGAGAATATTTTCCCTCCACAGCCACAAATAGGGCCTCCAACTAAACAACACACAAATTGCATTGTAGGGGCATAATTGACAGACATAATGGCAGTTTGAGGCAGCTGCTCTGCTAGCAAGATCCCCAGGCAAAGTCACTTCACTGTGGGTGCATCTACACATGGTTGTTTAAGGCACATTAGCCATTTTAAGGTGCATTAAGGGCATTAGTGACACATAGGGGGTGCACGCTAGTGCAAGTGCACCCCCTGAGATTGGCAGTGCACCCTCTCCAAAAAGCACTTCGGAATGGACTCAACATTGCCAGCAGCGCCTGTGAGTGGTCACTGCTCACCACCCCCTCCTCCCCTCACCACCAACACCACTGACAGTGTCTGCGGGCAGTCCTCAATCAACACTGGCTACTGCTGATGCTGCCGGTGGCGTCTGTGGGTGGTCGCTGACCACCGGTTGGCACTCACCAACCCACCCCCACCGCCAACACCGCTGCGACTGCCTGCAGGAGCTCCCTGCTTCCCACCACTGCACCCCCACCACCTCCACCTGTGGGTGGTCACCGTGCCCCCCAGCCTCTGGGGGCATTCATCATTCATGATTAAGGGCATGGGTCTACATATGTGTGCCTTTAATGCACCTTAAAAATGGTGATTTTAGGCTAATTGCACCTAAAGTTAGTACCTGCATACACCAAGTATCAAATTTAGGTGTGGTTAGTTCAAGTGCCTTAACCCACATGTGGACACCATAAGGTGCCTTAATGCTATATGACTGAGTATATTGGAGCTCAGCCCACGGGCCCCATGCTGCCACTGGGCACCACCGAGAGAGATACGGAGGATGCTGTGCTGCAAGGTGCAAACGCCAGAGCCGGAGCGGCAGTTCTAGCAGGAGAGGTCCCTGTCAGTGTGCGGTAAATTGGCAGAGGGGGCAGGAGGCGCAAGGACTCCTGTCAAAGCATAAGAGACAGGCCTCCCCATGACTCCCTGCCGGGGAAGAGCCTTTGCTAGTGGATCCCCCATACCTCTCCCTTGGGGTGGGATTGTTGGCTGGACAATGCGGCCCTGCAGAGGTGGGATGCCTCACTGCCCACCCGAGATTCAGGCACCCTTAGAAGCCTGTGCTGGGCTTCTACCCAGGACAGCAGGTGGGCTGGGACTGCATCTTCCCTCAGCAGCTGGTATGGCTTTTCCTGCTCCACCTACCTCTGTCCCAGGCAAGTGTCTGTCCTCTGTGCTGGACAGCATCAGCTCCTGGGGGCTCTGCGTGATTCAGTCCAGGCAGGCTGGGCATAATGTGGGTGCTCTTGGATCAGGCAGGCCAACAAGAGAGCCAAGCCCTCACCTGCATCACACCCTGCCTGCCCAGCTGCCCATGCTGTGCTTCCCCCTTCCCCTGCAGGGAGTCATGGGAGGGTCCTGTCCCTTGTACTTTGACAGGAGTCCTCATGCCTCCTGCCCCCTATGCTGACTTACCGCATACAGACAAGTGGGACTGCTGCTGCTGGGACCACCACTCCAGCTCCAGTGTCTGCACCTTGCAGAACAGCACCCACTGTCACCCAGTGGCAGCATGGGGCCCTGAAGGGCCCATCCAACACTGGAGAGGCAGGAACACAGGGAGGGGATTAGAGCCAGGGCCAGGGCTGGGGCCAGGCCAATCTTGTCCAGAGCTCGCACTCCCACCGCTGGCCAGCACTGGTCTGCACCACCCAGCTATGCGTCCGCAGGCTTCCAGAGGCTGTCCAGGATGCTGAGCAGGGCAGGCTTCTTGGTGAGCCACATTAAGGTGGCTTAAGGCGTCCACATGTAGACACATGCCTAAATTGCCTTAATGCACCTTAGGATAAGGCACATTAAGTTTAGGCACACATAAATTCATGTGTAGACGTGCCCAGTATGATGCAAAAATTCATGATAATCACTGCAGCTTTAACTCCTAGCCTATGGCCACTATTCCTCCCAGAGTGAGAGAATTATAGTGGGCATTCAGTGACTGGATCACCAGATTAAAATTTAGAGAGAAGCCACATCATATAGATGATTCAAAAGCCACTGGAATCAGGCCAGGATTTCCCACAGAGCTTTGGGCTCTTTGCCACTTACTTGGTCAGTCATACCTCTCACTCCTTTCGCCAAGCTGTTCTTTCAAAAGAAGGGAGAATAATAGGATAGAGTATAAAATTCCTCAGATCCCCATGGCACCGCTGTGAGGCAAGGGGCTACCCCAGCCTGATCCCAGGGATAGGGCAGAGGGCAGCTGTTTTCTGGATTCAGGGACTGTCCCAGGCCAGTGCTAACAATCAGAAGTTCTAGGTCTCAAACATGTTAACCATGCTGTAGTGTTAACATGTTATTCATGCCATAAATGTAACACCTGTCAAAGGCCTTAGGTTCAATTGAAGTGGCTTAGGTTGTTCCAACGAGTGCCAGAAATCACCACCAATGTACTAAGGCATTCCCTACATTATCGTGACATAAATTGTAACCACATTTTTCTCGGGGGTGGGGTACTTAATAAAGTACATAAGCTAAGAGGAACATCTCTAGCCCTTGTTCAACCTCTCATTAAGTCCATGGCATGAACAACTACTTACTGAAAATAAAGATGTTAAGTTACTAAGGTAAGAGTCGCACCAGGTGGTAAAACACACCAGCATTTGAGAGCTTGTTCACATAGTAAATGGAACAAAGGCAGTAAATCAGTTGTAGTTCACACTATTAGTTATTTGTGTAGAAGACACTGACTTTAGAGGAAAGGTAAACTATTTCAATATAACTTTGTTTTGCCAATTTAAGTTCTATCAAAATAGGGCATTCTTATCCTAAAATCAGAGCATCTGCATTCAGTCTTGCATCAAAATAGCTAAAGGTGTGAATTACATTTGACTCAATTGCTTTGGACAAATTATCATGTAGACAAACCCTAGGACTTGATAAACAGGTGTGCATACAGGCAGCACACACCAGCTCAGCAGGAGAATATTACAAGTTATTGATACTGACACTTGGTAAAAACTCCACAAATAAAAGTATAATAAATCAAAAAGTATATATGGCATTAAATTAATTCAATTAATCCTTTAGTCTACAGCATAGTAGTAATGGAACTGATAAACATCCTCAATACATTTTAGAAAAATTAAAAGATTTCTCACTAGAGTAGTTTATTAAATTTGTTATGAAATACTTTAGGAAGACTTTTTTTTTTTAGGTGCAAGTTACAGGTTAGCAAATAGTAAATTAATGACGTTTTCCTACATACATGTAGTAGAACCTGAGATTACTGCAGCCATACCCTTTCCATTTCGCTCTCTGCCAGCAGACATCCTGCAACTGAGTTACCTCGCACATGTTGAGTCAACAATTGTCTCCTGAATACCCCAGAAAATTAATTTTGAAATAACTTCTTATGAGGATTCACACCAGAAACCTGATCACTAGAAATAAGCTCATCCAATCAAGGAACAGAAACAGTGCCATGTGACCAACGAAAGTTTGAATTTTAGATTTAGTTTTTCAAACCCTGGGCACATCTACACGTGCCCCTGATTGTGCAGTGGATACTGCACAGTCGTTTCATACTTGCTTTAGCACCATGGTTTGTGCTATGGCCCTACACCAACATAGCGTCTCGTGTAGATGTTCCCCCACCAAAAATCATAGAGTAAATTCACAAGCGTCACTGAATAACAACTAAATTTGAAGCAAGGTTTGTTTGTTTTTTATGATATGTTTTATTGGACCAACTGCATAGTTGGGAGTAGGGTTGGGTATGTGACCAGACAAATAAAGTTCAGTCACTTACTAGTCAAATATTGGTCAAAATTGCCAAAAATTGCCAATAGGTCCAAGTAATACACAAAGAAAGCACATTTTTCCATTAAGGAATGTATTAAAAAAACAATTAAAAATCATATTTCTGTCAAGAAAACTAAAAAAAATGGAATTTTTTTTGCAAAATTGCTATAATCTTTGGTCAAAAAATATGCAGTCAATTGACTGGTCAATTGACAATATTTGACTGGTCAACTGACTGCCTTGCCAACCCTAATTGGGAGAGATGTTGGAAGAGTCTAACTATATGACCAAAACCACCCTTGCTTCTCATATATTTACTGGACTATCACAGATACAATGCTCCACCTGTATTAACTGCATTTGAGAAAGCTGTTGTCACTTTGGAAACATTACTCAACTCAAAATACAGGCAAAATTCATACGAAGGACTGATTCAACTTCAATACAGCAAATGCTGCGAGACTAGATTGCTTTCACTATGCTAAAAGCAGGTTGGATTTTTTTCCCAAGAAGTATGAGCTCCAGCAGAAGGAGCCTTCCGTAGTTTGGAATCCTATTTGGTACTCTGCATGCAAGTACACCTGGCGATACAAACATAACTTTGCAAAGTTAACCAGGCCGTTGATGGAATCCAAATCCTTGAGATGTAAAATACTGTAATCGCAGCCAGGATGAATGGAAATAGATGCTCCATCTACTAAATCCCAGGGATTAAATGTAAATGTGTCAGAGTAGGGTTTGTTTTGTTTTGTTTTGTTTTTTTCCATATAATGTTGCTCCTATATTTTTAGGTCTTAGCTGGCGAACAAGGTGTGCCTCAAAGAAAATGATGGAACTGTATCAGGGAAGTTTTATTTGTCTTGTAAAAAAATTACCTGGTGACTAGCTAACATAAGTAATTGCATTATAATATTGGCCACTGCCTTTTCAAAACATTGGCATGCTGTTGTCACGCAGCTATTATAAAGAAATCACACTGTGAAGTGAAAAGCTTTCCTGCACTCTGGGATGGGAAGCACAGAATCAACTGTAGCTTCTTCACTGCAGGGGTCTCTGAAAAGAAAAAAAAATGTGATCATCAGTTTTGCAAGCATTAAGAAAAGGTGTCTCTGCACGAACCTCAGTTTGCAAACAATAAACATCCTTTGTGTTCAGTGTTGGCAAAGCAATTGATTCTAGTTAGAGATTGGACCTGTGCCACTGCACAAGCAGTTTGTCTTTTCTGTTCTGAAAAGTACAGTAATGAAGAGCTTCAACAGAAGGTTTTTTTATTATTATACTCAAGCTATGATTTCTTTCACTTTCTCTCCCTTCATGTAACAAAATCTATGGAATCCATCATTCGAACAAACCAAGAAACGAAACAACTATTTATAACATGCAGCAGAAAATGCTAGGGTTTTATTTTTAAACTTTCCATGCTTCTTTAATATGCTTTTATTTCCCAAGTAGTGGGGATTTTTTTATCCTAAGACACAGAGGTAGGTTACTAACACATGACTTTCATCTGCATGCATTCAGATTTGAGTGTACAAATTTGGTCAGATTGTAAGGATTATAATTTCCTTTCTGCCACGTTTCAGAAGTCAGAATTAAGGGACATATTTTCCAGCAGTTCTCAACTTGGTATCTGTTTGGCTTTGTGCCATAATATAAATAGTACTTACCTAAACCAACAAAAAACATGGGCACAAAGAAAGCTTAAACTGGGTTCAAATGGATGTTGCCTGTGTATCATTTGAGCATGCAGGTGTTAGTGTTAAAAAACACTTGCCATGTGTAAAAAACAGAGGATGGGTCTACTCGGAAAATTTGGCCTTTGCATTCCAAACTGTGAAATTCATTTTAAAAAGTTCCAACCTTAAAACTCAACAAACGTTTCTTTTTAACACCTTTTTATACAGAAGCAGTAACAGCAGGTAGTAAACTCACACTGCGGCACAGCATGATATAGGAAGGAAGTGCTTTAAACCCTATCCCAATTCTTTCAGTGAAAGACAAGGCCATCGTTAGGGCTGTATTGATCAATTTCCCCTCCCATCTCTCCTGTTTGGAAATGTATTCACATTATTATTGCTGTTCCAGACAGTATTATTATAACAGACCTATGTTATACAATAAGAGGCTTTGGTATAATTGACATTTGAAGCATCAGGGAGCTTGAATGTTTGCTACTGGTTAGAATGTGGTCTCCAGAGGGAAACTTTCCTCTTCACAAAAGAGGCTATCACATAGTCATTGCAGTGTGTAAATGAAATCCTTAGTGACTGCTGTTTTTTTCCCATTATTTAGCTGTGACCTGGAACTAAATCTCTGCAACACTGTACCAATGATTACTTACCTCTGGACCACCCAACAATACCTTAGGCTTAGGATGATGAACTCAGACCTACATATGAGTTCAAGAAGATGGACTACCTTTGTTGAAACTGTGAGGATTTTTTTAGGCACAGACAGAAGTGAAAATTGTTGCCCAACCTGACCCCTGAAAATGCTCTGCAGCCATGACCAAACAGAAATGCACAGCTGCAAAGCATTTTAAAAGGGCCTGATCCCAGGAAAATCTGAACCCTCTTTGCATGAGGGTTCAAATGAAGATTTTTCAAAACGTAGCATCTTCAGTAACTTGTGTCTGCGCCAGCTCCCAATCTTAGAGCTTTTTTCAGAATGAGAGCAGGGAAAGAGAGCAAGGGGAGTTTGGTTTGGGATTTTTTCAGCCGGTGCTGGAGGGTGGGATGGGTGCACTGGATTCCAGACGAGGTTGGGGGGGGGAGGGGGGAGGCTCCACTCCACCCTCCAGTGCTGACTAAGGATCCCCTAGATTAGAAAAAGCTCTCTCTGCTCCCTTTCCCCCCTCCGATTCTGAAAACAGTGCCTGGGCTGGTAGGGAGGAAGGGCTATTTCTAAGGGAAACCAGCCACAGGCTCGCAGCCAGCAGCTGGATTCCCCAGTTCCCCCTCCCCCTGGACCCAAGAGTAAACTTCTTTTTGGTCCAGAAGATCATGGTAACTCAGAAAGCTTCCCGCAAAGCATTATGAGTTACAGCAGGGAGCTGCTCTTCTGTCTGTGCCCTTTATTCTCATCTTCCCTGCCTATTAAGCTGAAAAATATATCCCTGGCATACATACATAGTTGTACATTGGCCAAAACAAGAAGCAAGGATGGGCTTAAATACAATCTTTCCTAAAAGTGAGTGGTCACCAGAGGTTTTAATTCAAGTCCAACTCAAAATGAAAAAGAAGGGAATATGCACGTGAAAGGGAGAGATGAAAACAGATAACAATAGACTAGGGAGATGCTCTCATACTACAGTGATGGGTATGATGAAACTACACAGCAAGAAAGACACAAGACAAAAGACTGCACACTGTGGCCTGATCTAAGTCACATGAAAGGTATGCTGAAGGGTAAGTATTTGCTAAGCTAAACATTGCTACACTAGGCTAGAGCACTCACCATCTTGCAGGACTGAACTCATCAACATATTGAATAAGGAAAATTTAATTCTTTCATAGAAGTGCATGCAAAACTCCAAGGCAGACATAGCTGTTTGGGTAAATCCGGTATCTTTTATTAAACCAAGTCAAATAGTTGGAAAAATTCTTAGCAAGCTTTCAGACACAAATGCCCTTCATCAGGGCCCTTCGTCTGCAGATGCTTCCTCAGCCTGATCATTTGTGCCCAAAAGCTTGCTAAGGAGTATTTTTTCCAACTATTTGAGTTAGTTGAATAACATACATTGGATTTACCCAAAGAATATTGCCTACCTATGTCGTTAGACCAACACAGCTACAACCTACACCCCTGCAAAACTTCAACCAACTAATCAGAATTTTTTTACACTTTTCATAGACGAGCCTACAAAATTCACTTCATAAATCTACTGGATACAAAAAATCATTGACTAAATATAGACATTGGATTTATGGCACATTATAACCTGTCTGCAGTCTGATAACCCCAGGTAACTGGCCTGCATTTTACCAGCTACATTCTATCACCAGTTCAACATTCCCCAGTTTTCCCCCCACCACCTACCTGTCTCACACCTATTGTCTCCCATTCTCTGTGATCCTCAGTGCCACACATTTGCATTTTCATAGACTTGTATTTTGCATATTGGCTTCTCTTCTACCATGGAGAACACAAAACACCAGCAGATTCTCCCTATGCTTGAAGAAGGGTGTTTGTGCCCCAAAGCTTGCAAAGAAAAACTTTTCCAACTATTTAGTTGGTCTAGTAAAAAATATTACATTTGTCCAGAGAATCTTATCTGTAATTTGCATATGGTACCCATAGACTTAGCTCATCCAGAATTGATACATGTTGATGCATGTTACCTTTTCTGGAACTGGCTACAAATTTTAGCACAGGTACTTCATAAACACACTTTTAAGCAGAACTTCAGCACTTACTTGTATATATTAAAAACCATGCATGATATTAGTCCAAGGCCAAAGGGCTCATGATTTGCCATATAGTTCATTGGAGTGGACCGCAGCAGAGTCAACAGCATTTCAAGCCATAGTGACCCCACAGTTCAGCATTGCTCAGTATGTGTGTGTACTCCAGATGAAGAGATCCATGTGATAATTAGCCCCACACATGACTAAAACTGAGTGTTCTTGTCACAAGTCCTGGGATACTCCAAAAAATTATGTGCAGATGAGGCACAGGACAACCTGGTCCAGCATCATTTCATGGAGGGTGAGGCCACACTAATCTCACAAAACAGGGATTCTGGGTGAACTGTTTGTGGCATATTTGGTGATGTTAGCCAGGCATTTAAGACTGGTTAAGAAACAAGAATCATTGGAAATGGGAAATAAAGGAACAGCTCAGGTGTGGAAGTGAAGTCAAAATGTATGCAGTGCAATAGCTCATAATGATAAAAAGAGTCGGTGTTGTGGGGGGGTTGCACTTAATGGGCTCTGCTATACATCTTACTCAGATGAGCTTCAGTGACCCAGACTTGTAGTAGGTTCCCATCAGCATCTCAGCCTTTTAGGTAAGATCAAGCATTTTTGGCATGAAGGGGAAGGTGCCCAGTTGGTGTCGCAGTACCTTCAGGCCGGATTCCTGTTCCCTCCTGGGGGAGAAACTGCCCTTTTTTTTTTTTTTTTTAAGGGCCACAAAAAGAAAAGAAAGAAAAGGTTCTTATCAACATGTCTGCCCAATATGGGCCATGTATTTTAGTCATGCTTAGTGTTGGCTGCATTTAATCAGCTTTGTAGTTGCTTTCTATTACTGAGCACATGCTGCTTTTGGAAGCAGTTTAATGATATCTAATATTTTAAATGAGGTTCCATTGCATGCAAATATAAGACAAGGAGCTTTTTTTCCCACGCTGATTGGAGGGGAGGGAAAAAAATTGTCTTCTATTCGACTATATATGGTATTTAAGCAGCCAGATATTAACTCCTCTCTCATAAGAAACCATTGGGTAATAACTCTATATTACCCCTTGCTGTCTTTGCCTGCTCCTGGGAGGAGGGAGTGTGGACAGAAGCTGCTTGCTCCTCTCACTTGGCTGGCATAATGACCCTGAAAGGCTGCTAGAAGCTGGCATACACCATAGCAGTTCATATTTGTGACAGTGCCGAAATCAGCCTCTTTGTAGCACCAGACGTGTGTGAAATCTTGGAAAGAGAGCACAGCCACTTACGTGAAACACCTGAGCTATGCTTAAATGGAACTGCTCCAGCATCTGAAAATATAGGCCACTATGAGTGCATCTACATGCACATCCCACTGCGCAGTCGGTACTATGCGCCTCGGGACTGCGCAGTAGCAGCAGCATCACCACGCAGTAGCAGCGGCATTATGGTTAGTGCCCGCCAGCAGTATGTCACAGTAGCAATGAACTACATCACTGTAGCTTGTTGTTACAGTGACATAGCATCTCGTGTAGACACGCCCACTCTATCCAAAGGGAAACTAAGGCATAATTTGTCCCTATTACATGCATCTATAGGACTAACAAAGTACTAAAACAGTTGTACTTAATTCAAAACTGGACGTTTCCTGAGGAATAGTTATCCTCTTTCCAAAGAAATCAAACACCTGCTGTAAACTTTTAAACTGAGGTGAACCAATGCCCGTATAATTGAAACAAGATGTAGGAATTATGCTAATGGTGCCATATAAATTACCAGAACACAGGACCTTATAAGAAGAGGCTGATACTGTGTCCTCTGCTGCAACGGAGTGAAAACAAAAACAAAAACAAAACAGGAAGAGACCAGACCAAAAGCTAAGGAGCATGTATCAGCCCTAATCTGCCTCGGCTTGTTTTCTCTCACAATCACCTGATCATTATTCAGCATTTTTATTGAACTTTTGTATTTAACCAGATGTGTATGTTATACCCCTCCCTAGCAACAGGAAAACACAAATGCTAGGCAGACAATGAACCAATTTACAGGAAAAGCCAATGGAATAAGGACTTTGGGCCCAGCCTGCAGAACTGGGGTGGATTGTTCTCAGGTCCCAATGAAATCAAGTACAGGAAAAGGGTGCTTTCTTACCCTAGGAGGCACTGTGCCGCTTACAGGATCAAGCCTTCAGGGTTAACGCTGATGTCCACATGAATGGGAACCATGTAGCTAAATCTCTGTGTGTTGTACTAAAAGCTTAGCCCAGAATCCACAGTGGCATTTTTTCTGCAATTATTTCAAACAAGGGCCCCCCTCACCCTCCTGCATTTGTTCTTGGCAGGGGGGAGGTAAAGTTGTCTGCTGCTCGTGATAGGCAGGGACACCATTATCATTCTTGTCTGTCTTTTTTGCTAATGGTTGCATACCTTTGATTAAAACCTGCATGGTGGATTAAAGGCTAAAACAGATGATGAATGCCATGCAGCACTTTACGTTAGATCAGAGTTGATTAGAATTTTTGATGATCCAGCAGCTAGAAAAGGAGACTGCAGGAGCAGTGAAAACACTCAGCTGTTACTACTGTAACAGGCAAGGGCTTTTTGTGTCACAGAAGAGACAAACTAGTACATATTTGGCCTATATTGTGTCTTGGGTAGTGAGTGGCTTTAGACAGCAAATGAATGACTAGGGACTTAGTCAATCCAGATGTTTGGAAGCACACTCCTGTTTTAAAATGAAGGAAAACTCCATCTTAAGTAGTTTCATAGTCAGATGCTAGTCGGTTTACTTTTCCTATACAAATACAGCCTGGAAAAATGTTTGAACTTATATAATTTTACTGCATGGCTCTTGAATTCAAAAGAAACAAGATCCAAGTGTATATCATTTCTGCATCCAAACAGACATGTTTATTAATCAAAGCCAGCAGTTCTGTGTAGCAAAATACTGAGATATCTTTGAGAAAAACAAAATCTTTGTTGTCACTGACAGCTCAAAGGTTTTGGTAGGACCCAAACTGGGAAGAGTGAACAGGTTTCCTGACTTTATTTCTAACACTTGAAAAATCAGAGCTGGCAGGCAGACATGCAAATTTTGTAAGAGTAAACCACTTTGCAAGTTAGTCCCAAATATAATGTGAGAGTGTATGGACTGAGTGAGGAAGAGAAGTTGAAGGGGTAAAGAAATGAAAATGCTTGTAAAATATGGTATAGAAACAAGAATAACCATATGATAAATTTGGTTGTGATCTAGTAACATACAGATAAGTTTTTCCATAAAGTGTACCTAGGTCTATTAGGATATATTATATATTTAAAAAACAATCTGCCTATCAGATCTGTCGCCTTACATATATATATGAGGTAACACATGGATGGTTACCTCAGAATAACTAATATTGTAACTCCTGGCCCCCTTTTAATTCTGTGTAATTTGTTCTTTTGTCATTACCCCAAAACAGAATTGTACTAAAAAGACCACTGATCATATTAAACATCTGAACAAAATCTCCCCCAGTAGCTTTGAGGCACGTCTGGAAAAAGCAGCCATACTAGAAACCCCTTCTATGCACACAGAGAATCTCATTGAAGTCAGTGGAGCTAATATACTCTGTGTGTATGTGTATAACGAGGTATTGTATAATGACACTATACACATGCACATATGAACAAATTGCATGGAATTAAAAGGGGGCCAGGACTTACTGTGTATCGGCTACCCTGAGGTAACTGTCCATATGCCCACTTTTATCCCACAGTAAATTAAACAAAGTACAGAAGCCCATACTTGAACAAAACAGGGCTAAGATGTGGTGGTTCAGCTTCCATTTAGTGAAGAATCGAGCATAGCATTATGATATTTAAGAAGTACTTCCAACCTTGGTCCCTAAGGGTCATTTTTTCAGATACCCAAACCAGGGGCTTGAATCTCCCGATGTCTGAGGATTGCAGTAAGTACCTGGCGTTGCAACACCTCAGAACTTCTGGGGATATGGCCCTATGTATTAATCACGTAATATAGCACACAAGATACTATCAACTCTTCAGTTCGTGCTACCTCGTCAATCTATTGTTAGTAAATGCTAATCAGGTAAACAAGTACAGTTTAGGTAGTTGCCTATAATGGGAAGACATGGATGTATCTCATGCTTTCAAATATTCATGGAAGTATCTCAAAGCAAGCATCACTTTTCAGTGTCTGCTATCCTGGACTTTTTGCCAGAGCTGATTATGTATGTAAGGTGGATAGGTGGAAAGGATATATTTTTAAAGGGAAAAAAAGTCAAGTATGGAGCTTGAGAGCTATAAATAAGGAAGCAAGTTTTCAAAGAACCACAAGCTACTTCACAAAATTACTGACAGCTTCAAACAAGCAAGGAAGGCAAGCCAGCAAAATAACGAAATAATCTCATCTGTTATGGAGATAATTGTTTTTGATTCCAAAAAACTGTATCAAATTGTGTATGTATTTGCACTGTCTTATGATTAAGTGCCCCTTTCCCCTTAGCATTTGAAAGGGAGTATACTCAAAAGGCATGCTATCTAGATTACATGGACACATTATAAGTTTCACAATCTTGCAAGCAGCCTACTTTGATCTCACAAGTTGATTGTTGGAGTCCCTGCAGAGCAGAAAAGATAGCACAGGAGAGTCTTTTAACTGATGCGCACATAAGGAAAAATTTATGAGATTTCTGTGAAATTGCTTTGGTTTAGAATTTTTCTCAAGTGTTTCATTTCAACTATAAATAGAAAATAGAATCTCATGACAAAGATGTAGTTGACATAGGGTGCAATTTATCATCTGGGAGCACATTTTCAAGTATTTGTCTCAAAGCTGACTTACTGCACGGACCGTGGAATATGACTTATTTTAATACATTTCATAACAAATGGGAGGCAAACGTAGGCAGTATGCACACAATCCACAGAGAAAACACCCAGTTCATATTGCCTGATCTAGAGGTCTTTGTGATAAGTATATTTGTGTACAGCTGAAATTGTCTTTCTGTATAATTGGAATATGAGTTGCGTCCATGGGTCCAGCCCTGCATATTTTTCACCAGGACTTCTAAGGAAAAGTTGGCGGAAGTGCAGTTTTAAATACACTTGACTTTTTCTTTAGCTACTGCAATGTCATGCAGATTCAAATAATCAGAAACAGGCAGGGCAACATCCATCAAAGCCGATGGATTTACAGTGTCGCAGGACACTAAGGTGCCTGCTCCTTAAAGGGCAGAAACTGCCTAGAGAGAGAGCCCTAGGAGGCAGGCAGGTACCCCACAGGTGCATGTAGCTGTGGCAGCAGGCCAATAAGGGCCTTAGCCCCCGGTCAGCTGACTGGAAGGAGGCCGGGCCCTGGGGGGGGACTGAAGGCAGTTGGGGCCCTGGCAGCTGCCAGGGGGAGTGGAGTGCATGCAGAAAAGCTCCATGGAGGTGCCTGTGCTGCTGCTGCTGAGACTAATGAGGTTTAGGAGCTCCTAAAGTATCTGCGTCTAGGAGGCGCACATTGTTGAGGGAGAAACTGGCCCTCTTAAAGGGACAGAGTGTGACCTCCAGTGTTATGGTTGCTGTTATGTTATAGCCCAGGGGTTCATATTTATGTTGTTGCTTTTAATCTGGTGGACCAGGCTGAGGCTACTGGGGAAGAGGAGGCCTCACTACCATTCAGGGCCCCAGTGCCAGGGGGTGCAGCGACAGGGGGTGAGGAGACCCCAGCACCAGAGAGTGCGGCTACTGCGGCTGAGGGTCCAGTGACAACAAGAGGTTGAACTAAACCGAGGCCTTATCACTAGAGACAACATCTGTGAGGCGTGGGGTGTGGTAAAGGGGCGGTTTTGGAGCCATGCATCTAGCCCATAAAGCTTGGGGTGTCTCGCAAAGCACTTACTTAAAGCGGGACCCAGCAAGGGGTCTAAGAACCCACACAGTGTAGTGGGGTCCACCAGGACCGTGACTGCATAGTAACTTGAGCACAGCCTCCCTATCTACCGTCTGTTATCTTCACTATCAAGATGGGGCAGGTAAGAATAGAAGGACAAATAGTAGGGTGAAGCTGGCACAGTCACAGGGCCCTAGGGGCATCACAGCCATGCCTAGGGACCCCACCCTGTGACATACAGCAATAAAAAAATGAAAGCAAAATCTGACTTCTAGGCTGCTACTCTTTCTTGGCTTTTGGCTCTTGGGAATTATTCTCCTTCAATATGAAAGACATATGCTGCTTGCAGTAAGCAGTTTTCACTAGAATTCCCATGTTTTGCATGCACTAGAGAACAAATTCAAATAACTGTTACATAGATGTAAATCTACAGTTCAGCCATTTATCCCAGCATAACTGAACGCAGAATCTGGCTTCATATTCTAAAGCGAAATGTGTGTCAAACGCTGCCAATATTTTAAACCAACAATTTCAAACTTGGATTCATTCACATCTCCAATTGAGGACCCAATCCTTTTAGTCTGCTTCTGTGACATAAAACAGAGTTGCAGGTACTCGGCAGCTATGAAAAGCAGTTTACTTGTATAAGCATCTAAATATGGCCTCGGGTACCTAATGTTAAGCACCAACATTTGGATTTTGGCTTCAAGGACTATACAGTACAGGCAGTGTTTGCTATTTTGGCTAAGAATTTTATTTCCTACATTTATTCTGAGAGCCTTTAAAAACTGTAGTTTACCACATTTTAATGGTAAAGTAGTTTAAAATCCCAGGCCAAATTCAAATCACATTTTACACAGGTATAAAATTGGGAGCAACATCCCTGATTTCAGTAGAATTCGCTAGATTTACAAAGGGTAATAAAGTAGAATTTGGTCTACAATTTGTATTTCATGACTTTCACTATAAAGAGGTGAAATGGCAGCCAGGAGCTCTTGCAGAATAAGAACCTGATCACTAATCGTCTTATTCTTTGCTTCAGAAATAGTTATTTCCTTGTTCTCCTCCCTGACTTTAAGTCCCATATAATTTATGAACAGCTCTCAACACTGCTGCTCAGACCTCTGCTGCCAGAGCTAACAGAGTAAATCCATTAGCTGTAAGCAGTGATAGCCATCATATAGTGGACCAGTCACTAGAGAGGGGTGAAACACATACTTTGGCCTTGGACACATGACAAGCTGGCATTGATGTAATTAGCCTTTATACTAGTCTAAACAAGGAGCAGACAGAGAATATAAACCTTTACAGCAGCGTAAGTGTGTTGAATCCCTGGGTAAATTACCCTGGGGAAAATTAGTAGTAAGAACCCAGCAATTTGAGTTACACCACTGTAAAGGTTACTTGTCTTTTTCTATTCTGAACTATATGTTTGCTCTAGGCAAACTGGCTATTTCATGCACCCCCCTGAAATCCCTTAGTGTACAGCCACACCTAGATAGCTGCTGATTTGGGATGACAGAATAATCTGCATCAGTGTAAATGGTGCCATATATCCAGGCCCAGAGAGCATGTTACATCTGATTCTTGGGCCTGCTTCTGAGATAAATACATTCTCCACAACTTTAACATAAGAACCAGCACCATACCTAGACTCCTGGCACCCCCAGGTGAACTTTTAGTATTGCTTCCCCCTTCACCAGAGATAATTATAATGATAGTTTTTAAATTACCATGTTTGCGCCCCATTTCTGTCCATGCCCCAGGCAGCTGCCCAGTTCTCCCATACCTGTGTCTGGCCCTGATAAGACCGTAATATAAAAAGTGTCATACTGGGTCAGACAATGATCCAACTAGCCCATTATTCTGTCTCTGACGATGGCAATAATAGATGCTGTGGAAGGAGACTATATGAACAGGGCATTTCTAGAGTGAACCATCATCTATATATCATCTATCATCAATGGTTTAGAGATGTCAGAGGCTACACCCCTGATTGTTCTCTGCAATAGATATTAATGGATCTATTATCCATAAATTTGTCTAATGCTTTTCTGAACCTGGCTGCATTATCTGTTTCTACAATCTCCTGTGACAGCAAGTTCCACAAGATAACTATAGTCTTAATAAAAAAGTACACCTGTTCCCTGTTAATTTCAGTGGGTGCCCTTTAGTTCTAGTACTCTGGGACTTGATGAATAACAGTTCCCTATTTACTTTATCCACACCACGCATGATTTTACAGACCTCTATCATACCCCCAATTTTCAAATTACGGCATTCAAGTAAGATGCGCAGTTCCTCCTTTGGGCATCCATATTGAAGGTTGAAGGATAATATGATTACCAAAGCTTTTATCTGTTGATCTGAGAACTCAAATACAGGGTTTGGGAGTCCAACACACAGTAGCAATGAAATCTGAAATAAATCCAAAGTGACTTGTTCAAAACCCCACAGAAATCAACTAGATTTGTTCATTGGGACCCTGCCTGCAGTGAGGAAATATGCAAACTACCTATTTGGACACTTCTTATGCCTAAAGGAATATACAGAATACCCCTCCCTCTCCCCCCCCCGCAAACATGTACACAGAGCAGTTTAACACTATTGATACCTATTCTTGATTTTCATTGGTAGTAGACCAACCATGACCACAGCCGCCATTATCTATGACTCTGTCCTTTGAACTCTAGGACCTGAACCCAGGAGGTGTTGAGGTATTTCAGAATATCATAGACTCAAGTTCTCAATCAGTTTCTCCTCCCACTCCCTTCCCCAATCTCTCAAGGATACAAACCCCTGGAAGAAAGACTGTTTCATACTAGCAAACAAATAAAATCTTCTGTGCTTAAAAAACCCCATTTAAAATAGGTGCAATGTTTATTTGATAAGACAAACAATAGTTTTCATCCCAAGGAAGGGCCAAAAGTTGAGATCAAATTTGGAGACAGCTAGAATCAGTCAGTCTATATCTTATCACCAAAGGTTTCCACTGCTTGTGGAGACTCCAGGATTGCTACTGGAAGGACGAAGATGCACCTTTCATTTCTTACTGGTAGATCCCTAAAGTAAATTGAGGAGTTCAGAAGAGGGTGTTCTCCTGCTCTTCTTTATTGACTGGAGAGGTTGCAAAAATTTGAGCATTTCAATATCAGAAAAAAGAGTGAAAATGTTTCTATTGGGAGAGGGTGGGGGACCGAGAGAGGAATGCCTTAGAAATCTAAAAAAGAGATAAAGTGTCTAAGGGAGAGAAGAAAGAGAGAAAAGATGGGCTGGGACTGAGATTTGGAACAAGTTACTGTAAATGTTACTTTAAGTATTAATTTGAGAGTAAAAGACAGAAGATAGATACTCATGGAATATCTGCATAAAAGGCACAAGTCAGATCTGCCCCATGTGAATGATGTTTATGAAACAGCCTCCTTGGAAATATTCCTCAGACTTTTGACAAATGAACTTTCTGTAGGTTGTGCCTTTGAACACAGAATGCCTATTGTTTCCATCTGCCTTTGGCTTGTACAGTTCCTTGGGGGCTTAATATAGAGACAGACATTCAGTGGAAAGAAGGGTTTATTGAGTGGCAAAAGCACATTCTACTACACTAGGAAAAAAAGCCCCAACAATTGGGTTCTGCCTAAGTGAAACTTCCATAGAAGAAAGTGCTTTTAAAAACTGCATACATTTTTCATAGACTAGGCCTAAAGCACTTATTTATATTTCATCTCTGTATGACATGGTTTCGCTCATCTAATTCTATTGAGAACATTACAATTTTTGTTTCAAAAGTCTCTGTACTGAGATGCATTCTCTCAACTGCCCCCAAGCTGGTAGCATTGTGAATGTTATCTAAATGACTCGTTCACATTTTTAAGGACAATTCTGCTAAGAAATACTTTGTTCTATTTTCAATTATTTTTATTAAAGTTTTTAGTTTTGGGTACAGACACTAAAGATGTGCAATATCAGATAGTACACAATTGTTGATGTTTTCTACCTTACTGAACGAAGCAAAACTGCATGAGTGGGTGGATGGTTTGGTTTCTCCTGATACACAGGGGTTGAGTCTTGATTGCTTATTGTGTACCTGCAAGGGTTCCTTCATGTGAATTACAAATGTATCTCTGTGCAATCAGGAAGTGAAAGGCAACCATCAAGCACTATAGTCTATTTGAAAGCTGGTTTCTATTGTGCTGTTGCATTCTCTGTAAACAGCTAAATTTAAACCTTGGGAATAATAAAAATAAATTTTATGCACTCACATAATTTCTATACACACACACACACGCAGATGCACACACCCTCTTTAGAGTGAAATCCTGCCCCTGCTGATGGCAGTGATAGTCTTCCCATAACATATATGTAAATCCATGTTATGATACATGTTTGGTAGCACCTTAGAGAATAACTCATTTAGAAATGCATAAGCTACTTCATAGCATCTGAAAAAATAGGTTGTTGCCTACAAAAGCTTATGAATTTCTGAATGCTGTAGTCTTCATCATGCACCCTGCCCTGCCTTCTACCTGACTTCAGACTAACACTGCTACTATCTCTCTACATAAATATTTGATATATTATATATACCATGATTCACACATGCACACACATAGTCAAGTTCTGTTTCAATTCCATCACTGAGAGGGACCAGGAACACTCCTCTCCTACACACAGGCCACAGTATTTCATCCAGAAGCTAGATTAAAGCACAGTTTTTTAAAGATTTTTCATCCCATTTTAAAGACCCCAAAGAATCCTTTTCAGCCAAGTTGAAAGCTTCTCCTCCCATTATCAGACATCACTTCCATCTGGAAGTAATCACGCAGCAATCAAGTCACCTCCCAACCTGCTCTTTAATAAACTGAGACAGCTGACCTCCTTAAACTTCACATCCTAAGGCTTAATAGTCACCCTTGAATCATTTTAGTAGCCCTAAAGAATATTTCCAGATCCTTCCTGAAGTGTGGACACTGGAACCAGACACAATGTCTAGCAGTGGTCTTATTTATGTTGCAAGAGTGAACTGAATTTCTACTTGATTCCCCTTTTACCTTAGCACTTCTTGCCACAACACTCAGCTGAAATATCATATTGAGGCAATTATCTATTATAGCACTGAAATCCTTCTCTGAGTCATTGCTTTCCAAAACAGCTCCCTATCCTGTAGATACAACCTGCATCTTAGTTCTCAAATATACTTCCTTGCATGAGACTGTATAAAAATGGTTTTGTTGGTATTGTTAGACTTTAACGATTTAACTAAATAATTCAATTCTTCCACAACAGCAGTCTGGCCTTCTCGTCATTTATTACCCCACCAATCTCTGTGTCATCTGCAAACTTTACCACAAAAGATTTTTAGCACTATCTAGATCTGCAATAGAATGTCATTGTTCTCTCTGTTACTGCTGTAAGAAGCAGCAGTCAAGTAAAAAAGGCCACCTGAAGGAGCATAAATGTGTTACCAAGGAGAGGGCCTTAGGCAAAGGGCTGGTGCACATAAAGAAAAAAATGTAGGTATATGTATGGTAATGGGGAAGACCGGGGAATTTAATATTTGGGGTGGTGGGAAGTATGTGACATTGATTAACTTTTTTTTTTTGATGGTGTAAGTATTGGGACAGGAACAGAGTAGAAGAGACTGTGTTCCCCAGGGGGAGTCAAAAGGATTGCTGACTGAGGTGGAAAATGTGTGAAGGAGCTGCTTGTTAGAAATATTGGCAGCAGATCATCAAGCATTGTACATGCTTTCTGGGCACTAAGCAGGGATTTTGCATTTCATGCATCATTCAGAATCTGCTGTAAGTCTTCCAAAAGTCACATTACATCGTCATACACTTGTATTAACACAAATAATTTCATTCCATGCAGAAAAAGACTGTTTGAAAGATGCGTATATGAAGCAAGTGTTAGAGGTGGGCTTTTGCTGTCTATGGGCACACCTGCCAGTGTAGCAGCATCCCAAGTGTTCATAGATTTTACATCATATCAATACATACTTGCCCTCTTGGTATTTTAGTTCATTTTTAACTGGAGAAAAATCTGTGATATTTGATATGTGAAGATGCATCTCACCATTTGCACCCCACTTTTCAAAATTCTAGATCAACCTGTAACATCCACATACACACACACACTGAGTTGTGTATTGTGATGTGTGCGTGTGTGCAGATGCGTGCATGTGCGTGTGTGTGCGTGTTGATATGGACAAGATGGCCCCTGTTGTTCAGGCCATGAGCTCAGCACATGGCAAGTTGGGGCCTGTAGGGAAAATATGTAAAACCTCTGGCTTCATTGGCCAAAGGAAGCAGAAGATGCTTCAGGCAGACTGACTTGAAGAAAGACTGAAATGTGTTCCTCCTGGATTGGACAAGGCTTGAGTGATGTCACACCAGATATATAAGAACAACTCACTAAGGTTCTGGGGGTCTTTTCTCCTGGGGCTGCTGAGAGCTGCACAGCTAAATTAGAAGCCACAAAACCTGCTCCCCATGGGGGGTTCCCCCACCCACCCTTTGCTGGAGTCACAAGCCAACACTATTTGAAAGGAGAGCCTCAGGTAGAGGAAGAGGAAGTCTGTTTTGGAGTTTGAGACTCCTATTTTCTCCCTCTTTCTTTTCTGTTTTCTTAAGTGGGTTAACATCATGGGGGTATTAATCACTGAAGCAAACTGCCCAGGAATGGGTCTTACCAGTTACTAGCTACAGGGGCCTGGCCCCCTCTGATCTGTAATTGTATCTTCTCAGCACAGGGTATAGCTGAGACCGGATGCCCAAGCCACAGCCATAGGCCTGGGCCTTTTTTATGCTGTTTCTGCAGCTATGGTGTTTCAGCCTAGCCGTGTAGCTGAACCCCAGCTAGATGTTCAGGTCTTAGTGCAGTATAGGCCTGGCTGACTTCTGCTGCCCAGTTCAAGCCCAGTGAGGTAGGCCCAACCTCTCCTTCAAAGTTTTCTTTTTTGTAGTTTCTTCCCAGAAGAGCTGGGAGTGGGACTAGGAATTTTGGGGTACAGTATGCTGTCTAGCGCTACAGTTAATCTCTCAAGACCACCACATGGAAGTGGGGATTGCCCTACAACATCGCATGGAGCAACAAAGGGCCCCTCACAACACAGAAGGATCCACGCTCTATAGCAACTTCCTGCAGCCCAGCAAACCAAAGGAACAGCTCAACAGTGAAACCCCTTCTCAAGCCCCTGGAGCTGCTTTTTGGGTGAGCCCCAAGTCCCAGCCTGCCTGGGTATGGGTGAAGCCTCCCCAAAAGGGTGCAATCTATGAACTATGCCTTGTAATTGGTAGTGTTTTAAATTGTATTTAGTGTTTCCTTTGTTTTCTTTGCCTTTGATTTCAGTAATACATTTGTTCTCTCCGTTTATTTACACTGCTTGCAAAGATGGGTTTTTTTGGTTATGTGGAACACCCTAGTAATTTTAGTGTTTCTCAGGTGGTCTGGGTGGGGGTTGGAGCCAAGATAAAATACATTTAGACCCCAAAAATTGAACCCAGCCCTTGTTGCTGCCAACCAGTGCCCAGCAGAAGGGTTACACACCCGTGGAAAGCTGCTTCACTGAAAAACCAATGAGGAACACTTAGATGTCACCAGAAGTGCAAAAGGCACTTCAGTGTATGATACTGTTTTCTTCAGAGACGATACTGAAGAGACAATAACCAGGGCTTTGGGTGCGAGGATGAAGGGGAGAGGGGCTCAGGTGGTGCTGTTCTTGATCCTTCCAGTCAAGGGGAAAGGCCCAGACAGTTTCATAGTTTCATAGTTGGTAGGGTTGGAAGGGACCTAAGCAGATCATCTAGTCCGACCCCCTGCCATGGGCAGGAAAGAATGCTGGGGTCAAATGACCCCGGAAAGGTGATTATCTAGCCTCCTTTTGAAGACCCCCAGGGTAGGAGCAAGCACCACTTCCCTTGGAAGTTGGTTCCAGATCCTAGCCGCCCTGACTGTGAAGTATTGCTTCCTGATGTCCAGCCTGAACCTACTCTCAGTTAACTTATGACAGGAACAGATACACCCTGCAGATCAATGTATAGATGCATAGATAGTGTTACCTGCAGGGCTTTGGCTTCTTTGACCACAGGGTGTTGTTCCAAGAAGGACTTCTAGGAACAGATGGAATTCACCTGATGAAAAGAGGGGAGAGAAACTCATTCTTCCTGAAAAAGTAGGGCAATCAGCTAGATACCTCAGATGTCTGTATACAAATGCATGGAGCCTGAAAAACAAGAGGAAGAATTGGAAGTATCAAACAGACAGAGATATATGATGTGACTGGAGTAATGGAGATTTGGTGGGATAGCTCACATGAATAGAGAACTGTCATACTGTTTAGGAAGGATAGGCAGAAAAGAAGAGGAGGGCAAATTGTGCTTTAGGTAAAAGAGCTGTATGATCGCTTAGAGGAACAGTATGAAAGTAGAGATAGGCCTTCTGAAACTCTCTGGGTTAGGGTCAGAGGGGAGAACAACAAGGGTGATGTTGTGATCTGTGTCTGCTATAGACCACTAGACCAGGAGGATGAGGTGGATGAGGCTTTCTTCAGACAGCTAATGGAAATTTCTGGATCACAGGCCCTAGTTCTTATGGGGGACTTCAACCACTCTGATGACTGCTGGGGGGTGGGGGGCAATACAGCAGTACACTGGCAATCCAGGAAGTTTTTGGAGTGTTGGGTCAA
>NW_017728992.1:61533303-61534784 GCF_001723915.1 Gavialis gangeticus
CCTCACACTGCATGGGGGGCTCTACATGAGCCCCCCGACCCCCCATTGCTCCCCCCTGCAGCACCCACTGAGTCAGGGCTTTTTTTTTAACAAGCGCCGGGAGCTGGGCTGGGCGGGGGATGGGCCTGGCAGCAGCCAAACCTCCGAATCATATTCAGCCGAATTGAATCACTGTCCTCCACATCAGCCGAATCCGAATCCAAAGCAAATACTAGCCACTTCACACAGGCCTACTTAGGAGGAACATAAGAACATTGCTCAGGCATTCAAAGACAAAATTGGGGGATGCATCCAGACAAGTGTGCACATGCATTTCCCCAGGGACAAATTGCAGTGGCACATAGTTGTGTTGCTGCTGCTTGTTCCTGGGGAACGCTCATCCATATGCGCTCTGACACGTGCCAAGTTGCCCTGGGTGGGGTACGGGAGGCTGGGGCCAACACCTGGGCTGGTCCCAGCAGCCCTACCTGGGGACCTGGGACCTTTCTGGGACTCTAGCAGCAGCAAACTGGTGCACAGACCCTGGCCAGCAGCCACTCTCCAGTTACGAGCAACGCATGCTCCCGACATGTGCGCCACCTCACTTTCTTCAGGTATGGGCTTTTTTGACACCGGGATTTCCCAGTGTCAAAAAAAAACACCACAGTGCAAATCAGCAGCACAACAAACACCTGCCTGTGAGGAGCATGTGGTTTGCAGCGCCACCGACGGATCTGTGATGCTGTATACTGTACAGGTACTCTTGTCTAGGCATGCTGAGGAAGGCCAAAGCACAACTGGAGTTTCTACAAGTATGTCAGCAACAAGAGGAAGATCAGGTAAAGTGTGGGTCCCTTACTGAATAGGGAGACAACCTAGTGACAGATGATGAAGAAAAGGCTGAAGTACTCCATGCCTTTTTCACCTCAGTCTTTAAAGGCAAGGTCAATTCCCAAACTACAACACTGCGCAGAACAGTCTGGGGAGGAGACGAGCAGTTGACAGTAGCAAAAGAACAGGTTAGGGACTATTTAGAAAAGCTGGACATTTACAAGTCCATGGAGCCAGATGCAGTGCACCAGAGGGTACAGAAGGAGTTGGCCAGTATGATTGCAGAGCCTCTGGCCATTACTGCTGAATACTTGCAGTGGTCAGGAGAGGTCCTCGATAATTGGAAAAGGGCAAATATAGTACCCGTCTTTAAAAAATGAAAGAAGAAGTATCCAAAAAACTACAGACCGGTGAGCCTCACCTCAGTCCCTGGAAAAATCATGGAACAGGTCCTCAAGGAATCCATTTCTGAACTTGGAGAAGACTATTAGAAAGAGTCAGCATGAATTCACCAAAGGCAAGACATGCCTGACCAACCCAATTGCTTTCTATGGTGAAATGACTGGCTCTGTGGATGCAGGAAGAGCAGTGGACATGATATACCTTGACTTGAGTAAGGCTTTTGATTCGTCTCCCAACAACATTCTCACAAGCAAGCTAAGGAAGTACAG
>NW_017728992.1:61539784-61540662 GCF_001723915.1 Gavialis gangeticus
GATCTGTGTCTGCTATAGACCACTAGACCAGGAGGATGAGGTGGATGAGGCTTTCTTCAGACAGCTAATGGAAATTTCTGGATCACAGGCCCTAGTTCTTATGGGGGACTTCAACCACTCTGATGACTGCTGGGGGGTGGGGGGCAATACAGCAGTACACTGGCAATCCAGGAAGTTTTTGGAGTGTTGGGTCAACCTCCTGGTGCAAGTGCTGAAGAGACCAGCTAGGGGTCATGTTTTCTTGACCTGTTCCTCACAAACAGAGAAGAATTGATGGGGAATGCAGAAGTGAATGGCAACTTGAACAGCAGTGAGCATAATACGATTGAGTTAGGGATCCTGAAGAAAGGAAGAAAGAAGAGCAGTAAAGTAAGGACTTCAGAAAAGCAGACTTTGACTAACTCAAAGAACTGGTGGGCAGGAACCCCTGGGAGGCCAGTCTGAAGGGGAAAGGAGTCCAGGAGTGCTGGTTGTACTTTGAAGAAACCTTACTAAGGACACAGGAATGAACCATCCTGATAAGGATGGCAGAAGCCTGGCAGAATACCAGCTTAGTTTAGCAGGGAAAACTTCAGTGAGCTAAAACACAAAAAAGGAAGCTTATAAGACATGGAAACTCGGGCATACTACTAGGGAGTAGGGCTGTGCAAAGCTTTGGGTGGTGATTTGATTTGGAGGAGATTCGCCCTGATTTGGTGCCCAAATCTCCAAATCCAAATTGAATCAGGAGACCAATTTAAAGGTCCGAATCAATTCAAAGCTCTCCGAATCTTTGGAAAAGATTCGGAGAGCTTTGATGATTCAGGCAGTTCCCAGTGGCTGCAGCAGGGAGCTGTAGCCACTCTGAGCTGGTAAGTACTAGGGGTAGGGGAGGGGGA
>NW_017728992.1:61541189-61548882 GCF_001723915.1 Gavialis gangeticus
CACTGCCTCACACTGCATGGGGGGCTCTACATGAGCCCCCCGACCCCCCATTGCTCCCCCCTGCAGCACCCACTGAGTCAGGGCTTTTTTTTTAACAAGCGCCGGGAGCTGGGCTGGGCGGGGGATGGGCCTGGCAGCAGCCAAACCTCCGAATCATATTCAGCCGAATTGAATCACTGTCCTCCACATCAGCCGAATCCGAATCCAAAGCAAATACTAGCCACTTCACACAGGCCTACTTAGGAGGAACATAAGAACATTGCTCAGGCATTCAAAGACAAAATTGGGGGATGCATCCAGACAAGTGTGCACATGCATTTCCCCAGGGACAAATTGCAGTGGCACATAGTTGTGTTGCTGCTGCTTGTTCCTGGGGAACGCTCATCCATATGCGCTCTGACACGTGCCAAGTTGCCCTGGGTGGGGTACGGGAGGCTGGGGCCAACACCTGGGCTGGTCCCAGCAGCCCTACCTGGGGACCTGGGACCTTTCTGGGACTCTAGCAGCAGCAAACTGGTGCACAGACCCTGGCCAGCAGCCACTCTCCAGTTACGAGCAACGCATGCTCCCGACATGTGCGCCACCTCACTTTCTTCAGGTATGGGCTTTTTTGACACCGGGATTTCCCAGTGTCAAAAAAAAACACCACAGTGCAAATCAGCAGCACAACAAACACCTGCCTGTGAGGAGCATGTGGTTTGCAGCGCCACCGACGGATCTGTGATGCTGTATACTGTACAGGTACTCTTGTCTAGGCATGCTGAGGAAGGCCAAAGCACAACTGGAGTTTCTACAAGTATGTCAGCAACAAGAGGAAGATCAGGTAAAGTGTGGGTCCCTTACTGAATAGGGAGACAACCTAGTGACAGATGATGAAGAAAAGGCTGAAGTACTCCATGCCTTTTTCACCTCAGTCTTTAAAGGCAAGGTCAATTCCCAAACTACAACACTGCGCAGAACAGTCTGGGGAGGAGACGAGCAGTTGACAGTAGCAAAAGAACAGGTTAGGGACTATTTAGAAAAGCTGGACATTTACAAGTCCATGGAGCCAGATGCAGTGCACCAGAGGGTACAGAAGGAGTTGGCCAGTATGATTGCAGAGCCTCTGGCCATTACTGCTGAATACTTGCAGTGGTCAGGAGAGGTCCTCGATAATTGGAAAAGGGCAAATATAGTACCCGTCTTTAAAAAATGAAAGAAGAAGTATCCAAAAAACTACAGACCGGTGAGCCTCACCTCAGTCCCTGGAAAAATCATGGAACAGGTCCTCAAGGAATCCATTTCTGAACTTGGAGAAGACTATTAGAAAGAGTCAGCATGAATTCACCAAAGGCAAGACATGCCTGACCAACCCAATTGCTTTCTATGGTGAAATGACTGGCTCTGTGGATGCAGGAAGAGCAGTGGACATGATATACCTTGACTTGAGTAAGGCTTTTGATTCGTCTCCCAACAACATTCTCACAAGCAAGCTAAGGAAGTACAGGATACGTGAATGGGCTGTGAGGTGACTAGAAAACTGGCTGGATCATCGAGCTCAAAGAATAGTAATCAATGGCTCAATGTCTAGCTGGCAGCCAGTATCAAGTGGAGTGTCCCAGGGGCTGGTCCTGGAGCTGGTTTTGTTCAATATCTTCATCAGTGTTCCGGGTGATGGGATGAAGGGCACTCCAGCAAGTCTGTGGCTGACACCAAGGTAGGTTGAGTAGTAATATGCTAATACAGTAAAAGCTCTGTTACCCAGCATCCCCCGGGAATGGGGGATACCAGTTAATCAAATATGCTGTGTCTGGTGCACCAGGGCTTTCACTCCCTGGTGTCAGTGTGCCAGGGGACAGGGAGGGTGGCCCCGCACAGGCTGCTTTGTCCCAGGCCATGGTACACAAAGGAAGAAGAGAACAAGAAGAACTCAGCTCACAGTGACAAAACTGGAAGCGGGGCTTCCGGTTTTGTTTTTGCCGCGTCCCTCAGAAGGAAGATTTGTATTGACAGATGCCAGTTAGTGGAGCTTTCCAGTTGGTAAAGTGCCAGATAACACGACTTTTGCTGTAGAAGGTAGGTCTAGAATTCACAGAGACCTAGACAAATTGGAGGACTGGACCAAAATAAATCTCGTGAAGTTCTACAAGGACAAGTACAAAGTCCTGCACTTAGGATGTTACAATCCCATGCATCATGACAGGCTGGTACCTGATTGACTAAGCAGCAGCTCTGCAGAAAAGGACCTGGGAGTTAAAGTGGACAACAAGCTGAATATGCGCCAACAGTGTGCCCTTGTTACAAAGAAGGCTAACGGCATACCATGCTGCACTAGTAGGAGTGTTGCCAGTAGATCAAGGAAAATGATTATTTTCCTTTTTTTAGCACTGGTGATGGTTACATCTGGAGAACTGTGTCCAGTTTTGTTTAAGCCCCCCCCCCCAACAAGAAAGATGTGGACAACTTGGAGAGAGTCCAATGGAAGGCAAAACAAATGGGTAACTTGACTTCTGAGGAAAGGCTGAAGAAACTGGGCTTATTTAGTTTGGAAAAGAGAAGACAGAGGGGATTTAATAGCAGCCTTCAATTACCTGAAGGGTCATTCCAGAGAGGATGAAGCTAGACTGTTCATAGAGATGGCAGATGACAAAACAAGAAGCAGTGGTCTCAAGTGGTAGCAAGGGAAGTTTAGGTTAGATATTGGGGAAAAACCATGTCACTAGGAGGGTAGTAAGGCACGGGAAAAGGCCACCAAGAGAGGTTGTGGAATCTCTATCCTTAGTGGTTTTTTAAGGCCTGGGTAGACAAGGCCTTGGCTAGGATGTTATAATTGGGGATGGTCCTGCTTTGAGTAAGGGGTTGGACTAGATGACCTCCTGAGGTCCCTTCCGACCCTTATTTTCTATTATTCTATGAATTACACAAATGTCAAAGTATAAAAAAGTGCTGTAATACTACAGGGCTCATCTTTTGAATGAGAAATACAAGCAAAGTTCTATATGCTGGTGGTTATTAAAGATTGTATAAACATTTTACCCTATAGTTTCAGTTTCTGCTTCAGCGTGTTGGTCAAATTCTAATTTTGCATATTTAAGAAATTACTCCTGTAGCTTCATTTGAATAAATTATTTTTCATTATTATACAGTACTCATATATGCTGTTGAACACTTGCCGCATTTTATATTAGAAGGAGATAGATTTCAGTACTAAATGACATAATTCCTATCTATACCTCTTTTACCAGCTAGGGTATGTTCTTGCAGAAAGAATGAGAGAGACTATTTAAACCACTATTTATGGTCTTGCTCATTCTTTGATGTAACAAAAAGAAAATCAATCTTTCATTTAGTTGAAAATGTTAAACACTTGGCTAAAGAGGAAAACACCAGTTTAGCTCCTTTCTAATAACTCACAGTCTGTCCTATACTCCCTGGGTGTATTTGTATCACTTGTGCAAAAAAAAAGAACCAAACTCAAATAAAAATGCCCTTTGTTTATCCTTTTACTATGGTATATTGTTTCATTTGCTCTATTTGTGTATCATCGTTTGTTTTAATTTTGTTTAAACTGTCTGCTTTTGCCAATAACAATACATAATTTTCATTATTCATAATTCTAATGACAATTTTACTGTATTGTTTTAGCCAAAGCTGTAAAAAACCTACTACTAGTACTCACATACTAGCTCTTTTAAGTTCTTGTATACTAGGGGATAAAAGGACTTCCTATGTAAAGAGAAAATTAAATGCGGTATTCTTTAGATATGCTGTTGGTTGCTAATACTGTATCTGTATCTAGCATCCCTTTTGTTTGGTCTAGCAAAAATGTGCCTTCATAAAGGAGCTCAGTACTAATGTATGAAACATTTACTGTTCAAAGTCAGGAGAGGCAAGGAGAAAGATAATCTGAACAAGTTTCAGCGTTAGGTTAAGGATAATGGAAAGGGGCACTGTACAGGAGGATTCCTGGCTTCCTATAAATACTAAATGAGATATCTAGAAGTATATATTAGATAGACATGAGCATGGAACCACAGTGCTGGATTATCTCCAGTAAGAATTGGTTGCTTTACTTGGTAAAGACTAATAGAAACAATGGCAGCATCATATCACCAATCAATCTAGTGCCCACGTGCTTCTTATAGAAATATCCCAGGAATTGTCCTGCTCAGAAACATTTATCTTATAATAACTAAAGGGCTCTGCTTATGGGAAGCAGGGCCCAATCCTTGGAGTGCTAGGCCTAGCTGTCTACCACCTTGTACCACATGTAGTCACTTGCACCAGATCAATGAGGCAAAGCAAAGGACCTCAGCTTTTAGTTAAAGGCAGAGATGATAAGCATTGATTGTTGAAGTCATAGCAGATATCCCAAACTGCAGGGAAGCCTCTCTGTACAAAAGTAACTCAATTTTTCCAAGCCTGTTTTATTATTCTCCAGCTGGGATAGAAAATAAAGGAAAGTCACTTTGTTTAATCATTGTTTTCCTTTAATTTTTCTCTAGCTTCCATGTATTTGATCTTAATTATGATGCTGAAACTTGAAAGGGGCCAAACATAGACAGAAATAACCAAGGAAGCTATATAGATGTTAGGCATGCTTTTATAATATATTGTATTTATCTGAATCCAAGATGACTTCAAATGTAACATACCCCCAAAAAATTAGATTCTACACATAGAAGATTATAAATTTGTTATACTTTTCCATGTGTAGAATATAATTATTGGACAGTTGTCTAAAATTCACCCTTCTACCACTGTGGCAGGGAAGGCAGCAATAGGGATACAAAGGCCTGACCCCCACCCTTTGTCCCCCCTGCCTGTCCTCCTACTACTCTCCCCTCCTACCTCCACTTACCCTATATGTAGGGTGACCATATTATTTTTAAGGAAATCCAAGACACGGCCTCTCCCTCCCCCAGTACACCATGCCACTCTGCCTCCCCGCCAGACCGTGCCCCACACCCCTCCAATTCTGGGACT
Source organism: Gavialis gangeticus (assembly GCF_001723915.1). NCBI lineage: Eukaryota > Metazoa > Chordata > Crocodylia > Gavialidae > Gavialis > Gavialis gangeticus. Next base: position 61,546,155 of record NW_017728992.1, read on the forward strand.
CTTGTTTTAATTTTCACCAACCAGCTGGGACAGGCCTAAAACTTCCAGAACTGCACCTGCCAAAGCAGGACATATGGTCACCCTATTTTTAAGGAAATCCAGGACAATGTATTTTAAGTGAAGGTGTAGGGTTATTGTAAAAAGTAAAACCTAATTTCATTTTTTTATTTTAATTTCAATTGTACCACTGTAAACAATATAATAATGTTGATATCCACCAGAAATGTTGATCTCCACTGAAAATAGACATTAGGATTGAACAAGAATTATAATATGAAATTTTAATGAAAAAAAATAGCCCAAGAACATGATCCAGTCCAAACTATTACATTATTCAGTCACTGTTCTCTTCCATGTGCTGGCCTTCCTCATCTCTGGACCCAAACCACTGGTGCTTCTTGGAAGAATGTATCTTCAAGACAGAATTGTTGTTTTGCAGCTTTTTGTAAAATTCCAGGCAGTTCTCACTGAAATTCACTTTGATACTCAGCAAAACAGGAATACTCATAGATACACAGAGATGGCTTTTCTCTGGTGGCCACAGTTTCTTCATTTGAAGAAACACTCTTTCCACTGGAGCAGATGTCCCTTGTAGACAAAGAGCATATTCAACCAAACACCAGATATGGGGTATCTTTCTCCCTCCATTCTTTCATTGTGCCTTTCACTTAAATCTTCACAGCACAAAATACATCAAAAAGACCATCAGCATTGATCAGCCTACTTAATTGTTCAGGTGGGCACATCTACACATGCAGTTACAGCACCTGAATAAATTGCAGAGCTTATTGCTCCAGAGTTAATTGCTCCCAGGCATGCCATTTGAATGTGACTGGGAGCAATTAACTCTGGAGCAAAAAGCTCTGCGTTTTTTTTAGGTGCAGCACATGGAGCCTGGGAGGAGCAGCCCTGGCTGACAGGGGGTCCCAGGGGTCAGCCTTCCAGTCCAGGGCTGCTTCCCATGGCTCAATGTGCTGCAGAGGGCCTGGCTGAGGCAAAAGGGAGCTTTAGCCTACAGGCAGCCCGAACACTGAAGTACCCTCATGCCCTAGCCAGCCAGGCAGCAGTTACACAGGCGCTGCAGAGTTGTTGTTTTTTTTTACTCTGCAGCCAGACAGTACTTGTATTTACAAATACTATCCTGCTGTGGAGTAAATTTTGGTTGCTGTTTGTCCACAAACAGGGGAAAACAGGGTGCACGTGTAGAAGCTGAGACATTTCCTGTGCAGCTAATTAGTCAACTGCCAGTAAATGTCTCTTGTAGATGCTCCCAGTGTCAAATCGTTTTGAAGTTTCAACATTACACCATTCAAGGCAGAGGTGAAGATTCACCCAATTAAATGCAGAAGCATGATCAAAAGAACCTTCCCAAAGTGTCAGATAATCTATGGTGCAGTTGTAAAACCAAAGGATGCATCTGAGCAAGTAAACTTCAGCTGTTTCTCCTAAGTGGCTCATTTCTTCTCTTGCATTAACTGGCACAAATGTCACCATTTTTCTGTTTATTCATTTTGTCTTTAATGATTGCAACTGTCTTGATGCTTCAAAAGCTGATGTAGATTGTTGTTCCATGCATTGGACAGCCTGCATAACGTTCTCTAACCGACTGTGGACAAACAGCAACCAAAATTTCCCACATTCATTTTGAAAGAAATTAAGAATTAGAGTTGGACATTTAGGCTGATTGATGAAGTATGCTTTCAAAGTCTCATACATTTCAAGAAGACACCGAATTACTCGAAGTAATGACAGAAAATGCGTGTTACCATACTGAAGCAAAATTTTGCAGTCAACATCAGCTTGGCCTCAGAATTCTTACAATTTGGTTACACAAACTGTAAATGTGAAAATATGGATACATCTTCACTACAAGCACATCTAGTTCTAGGGGAAGAGTGTCACCACTTGTTTGGATGCAGCTGTGTACAATGTGGGCCCCACAGTCAATTCCAAGTAAATCTCTGTTCCACCTTTCTTGCAATTTTGTAAGAACATTGGCTCTCCCACAATACTGGACACCACCACATTTACATTTTCTCACTGAAGTTCCTTCTTTCTTGTTAGAAGATATTTTCAAACAACCACACTGTTAGGACATTCTCTCGGCACTAAGAAAAGAATGCAAAGAATCATAGAAAATGAGGGTTGGAAGGGACCGCAGGAGGTCATCTAGTCCAACCCCTGCTCAAAGCAGGATCTGCCCCAATGAGACCCTCCCAAAGAAGGCTTTGTCTATCCGGGTCCTAAAAACCTCCAAGGATGGAGATTCTACCACCACTTTGAGCTTTCAGGCAGCTGGTGGCATGCACCCATGAGGGTCCTTTAAACAACCCAAACTGAGCAGCTCAGGCTACAGGCTCTCATACAGGGTCTTCAGCAGCAGCCCCACTTCAGCAAAGCAGGAGCAGCCCTGCACTGCCCCTGCCCCTTTGCTCACTACTACCATATTCAGTGCTCACTACAAGAGGAAGAGAAAGAAGGTGAAGTTCAAGTGCAGTTTTCTGCCCCTGCCCCTCAGCCAGGTCCCCACCAGCCAGCAGCGGGGTTGTGGGGTGGAAACTATCCATGGGGAATGAGGCCAGGAAAGAAGATGGCAGGGGCTCTGCTGGACAAGAGATCATGAGAAGGAGGAGGGCTGAACTGCCAAGCAGGGAGAAAGTTGACCTATTCCATGGGAAGTGTAACTACAGAGAGAGAGAGAGAGAGAGAGAGAGAGAGAGAGAGAGAG
>NW_017728992.1:61549043-61560648 GCF_001723915.1 Gavialis gangeticus
TGTGTGTGTGTAGCTGCTGATCAGAAGGAGTTACGTTGGGCACATGCAGGTAGCGACAATCCAGGACTTTTGTTTAAATTTTCACTAACCAGCTGGGACAGTCTATGAAATCCAGAACTGGCCTGACCAAACCAGGATGTATGGTCACCTTACCTATATTGCTGTTCAAGCTCTGGCCCGGTAGCATCAGCAATGGAAGCTCTGCCTCTGGCCCCTGACTAGGTTGGAGCTGGAGCTGAAATCAGAGCCACAACAGCTCCCCTGCTTCAACAGCTCTTGCACTTCTCCCCTCTCCCTACCCCTACCTGGTCTCCCTGTACAGCCCTAGGGCTGCACACTGTGTGGTTTCTGCCAAGCTCCCTCCTTACACAGTGCTGTCTCCCCCAAGCTCCCTGTGGTCTCCTCTATGTTTCCCACCCAGCACTGCACCTTCTCCCCCATACAAGCCACCTCAAGTCACCCTGACCCATCCAAGCAGCAGCAGTAGCAGCAGCAGCTCTGGCCCTGGCACTCAAAGCCAAGAAGAGGCTTTTTCTTCCCCATGTTAAATGGGAGAAAAGAACCTTGTCTTAGATTCCAGTAAATATGGTATATGGATTATAAAGGAAGGGTGGGGGGGAGTTAGATTGTACATTTGCTCTTCCTAGACCCTTTAGGAAGCAGAGCTCAGAATTACTAACAATCAGCCTTTTAACTTCATCAAAACTAAAAGGCAAACCCATCTAATTTTTCCTGACTTTACCTCTACTTTTGCAGTTGCTATAGCAAAAATTAGCTATTTTATTTTTCAAAAGTTGTTGCCAGGGTCAAAGACTGAGCACAGTTATGATACCAGAAAAATGGAGCTGATGCTTGATTTTTCCAAATCTTTTGTAGAGACCTTCATAATATAAGCATGTTCTGGGGTGCATAGATGCAATACAAACCTTGAGAAAGATTAAACTACAGCAGATGAAAGCAAAACTTATACTAGTAGGGCGCATCCACACATGCAAACACATGTGCTTGCAGCAGCTCAAATAGAAGCGGTGCAAATTTGAGCTAGGGTTTTTTGCCTCAGCACACGTGCTTAGATGTGCACTTTGGTGTGGGGCAAATTGTGCCACTTGGGACAAAATAACACTGCCTGGCTTCTCCCGAATCTGCAGCCAGGGAGAGCCAGAGCCCGGGGCCATCACCTGTGCAGTCCCCAGCAGTATAAAAAGCTGCCCTGTCCTGGCCCCAGCAGTACAAAAAGCTGCCCTGGCAAGTAGCTCAGGGCTACTCACTCTCAGGAGCTTCTGAGGCCCAGACAATTTGCACTTGGGGACACAACCCCTTGTGCCAGCTGCACCACTGAAGCAGCCCTGAGAGTTTCCTGCACCCTCTACCCACTGCAGCAGTCTGGCAGTCAGGGCTGCTGCCTGGCTATGACCTGCTGCCCACCTGCCAGACCTGGATGGGCACTGCACAGCCAGTAGAGGCATCTTCCCCTCTGGGCCAGCTGCCAGTGGGCTGTGGCTACAGGACTGGCCTCTGTGTGGCACTACTGCCATATGTGCCCCCTGTCCGGCCATGTGATCAGCTATCACTCAGAAAGCCCAAACCCCAGCCCCATGCCAGGCTTAGGCAGCAGCAGGACACATCTCTGCCCTGCCATGGTAGCTCCCTGGGCACAGCCCATCCTAGCATCCCACCAGGGGGGCACCACAGGACAGGGGTAGCACCGTCTGCCCACAGCTTTTGAACTGGTATCCCTGAGGCATGTTCTGGGCCCAGCTCAGGAGGAGTTGGGCTGAGTAGTGCAGGCGGGGGGGCACCTGCTCCAGGCTTGCACCCCTGCCCAGCTCCCTCTGCTTGCAGCAGCACTGTTGAAGTGCGGAGGGTGGTAGGAGGTGCCAAAATACAAGTTTGCCCAGGGCACTATTTTCTCTAAGGCTGTCTGTGTTTGCAACTACAGGTTTGAACTGCTTTTTCTACACACTAATTCTGTGTTGTATTAATATACTATCATATGTCCTAAACCCATAAATCTGGTTGGTCATTGCAATACCTTTTACAGTTGACTCTCTAATTGCTTGATTTCTTTTTCAGTAAAGAAAAGGAAAGAGGACATCGGGGAATCAGCTACAGCTCTTTGCAAGCCTAGGGCACAGCATTAGTGAATGTTATAGGAGTTGGCAGTGATCTGCACAGGATTACAGATCAGCTATACGCAGCACACGTATCTCATTTGCCCACAACATATTTTTTGTACCCAGCTGTGCTGGAGGGGAGAAGGGGGGCATTAGCATCCTACCTGTTGAAAGCCTACTCTACGGTTGCTTTATTCACAGTGCCTTCACTACAGTTTCTTCCATAAAATGCCAATATAAAGCAGACAAAGATTCCCCAGGTAGGGATAAGGCAGCCAGCCACACTCTGGGTTCATTTTGCAGCCTCCCCAGCTGGATTTACTCCCAAAACATAAAAAGTAGCCAAATATAAAGAAACTTGGACATTTTCACAAATACACAACAACGTGGCCCTGACTTCCTAATCTCAGGAGAAAGCCCTGGGCTAACCCTGTCCATCACTAGTTGCCCTCCTTCAATAAAACTGTTCCATCACAGACTTGCCCGCTTCTTCCTCCCCTCCCAAGAGTTCCTGTGAACCTCTCAACTGGGCCTTCACCCCTGCTTGTTACTCCCTGGTGCTCCTTTCAAGGAGGAGATCTCCCTTTTAGCATACCAAGTACCCAGATCATTATTGCTCAGACCTGCAAGAAGGCACACTAACATCTGAGCATCAGTCTACAAATATAGCCTTGAAATGTTTCTGATTTAAGAAGCTCTTCACTTTCTCTCCCCTCTGCCACCCTCTCCCCCCACACTCCTTTAAAGAAAAATAAAGGAAGGAAACTACTAAAACATAATATTTATGGGAGATAATGTGAGTACTGCCATAGGATAAAAAGCTGCAGAACTGAATAACAGTCTGAATAATTCATCAGTGAAGCACAGTAGCCCCAGTCATCTCTCCAAAAAGGGTAAAAGTGAAGAACATGCAATGCTGATGACACAGGTATCATCCTTTTGCAAGTCTTTCTTCTCAACCCAAACTGGAACAGGAATATGACTGGGTCTACATAAGCCTGGGCTTAAAAAGTGAAAACAAGGCTCTGCTCTGCTCTACACACACCCTCATACAAACAAGCTGGAGTGTTCGTCCAAGGGAGAGTGGGTGCACAAGCACAACTCATATAGCGGTTATAACAACAAGGAGGGAACAGCAGCTTACTGTAGTGTCATTTAGGCCTGGGCCTGCTGGGTCTACTTCTGAGGTAGTACAATCTCCTATAATATAAGCCATATCTTTTGCAGGAAGGCCTGCCCTAGAGATGAGTTCTTAGAAAGTGGAAAGATACTTGTGAAAATGGTGTTCTTTTTTTAGTTTTGTATTTAAGTACCATAGCATGTTGAGACTGTGTTGCACTAGTCTCTATACAGTTCAGATGTGTAAGGAAGATATTCCCAGGTGGAAGATCCACTGTATCGCTTGATATACCTGGGACATCTGGAGGACCAGCCACATAAGGCTGCCTGTGTAGCCCACTGGTCTCTAAAGGTGTGTCTAGTCACTAAAGGTGCAGTCACTTCAGGAGCATGCCCTACCCACCCACTCCCACTAACACTCCACCTTGTCCAATCTGGGAAACAAGGCAGTGGAGCTACCTTAAGGGTGCTTCCTACTCTCAGGTTTAATCACACCAGAGACAGAGATCTTGAAATGCCTCCACAGCATTTCTTTTCCAGGTTCAAGGCATGTGGAGTAGGACCAAGTAGTACTGAGCTGTGGTCCTTGACTCTGCTCTCAAGAGCACTGTAGAAGCAGCACACATACCCGCTAACATGCTGCTCAGGGACAGACCCACAGGAGATAGAATAATAGAAAATGAGGGTTGGAAGGGACCTCAGGAGGTCATCTAGTCCAATCCCCTGCTCAAAGCAGGACCATCTCCAGCTAGGATCATCCTAGCCAAGGCTTTGCCTAGCCAGGTCTTGAAAACCTCCAAGGATAGAGATTTCACAACCTCTCTGGGTAACCTGTTCCAGTTTTTTACTACCCTCCTAGTGAGAACATTTTTTCCTAATATCTAACCTAAACTTCCCTTGCCACAACTTGAGATCATTGCTTCTTGTTCTGTCATCTGCCACCACTGAGAACAGTCTAGCTCCATCCTCTTTGGAACTACCCATCAGGTAGTTGAAGGCTGCTAGTAAATTAACGATATGAATCTGTTACACCTCTCCCTGTAAGCACCCTGCTTTACCACTCAAGCTGTAGGCAGCTTGCAATTTGTGGTTTATCACAGTTGTGCCCTCCCCTCCCCTCATATACCAGGAAAGTCTCCCTGCAGATCACCATTATAGTGGGTTAGAACTGGCTCAGGAAGGATCTGCAAAGAATATTAAGTTGTCTCAGTATCTTGTACAAGTGGCATGGAAGGGCTGCAGGTGCTTTTCCAGCCTATAAAAATAACGGGTATGTGGAGATATTGGATGAAACACTGTATTCCTGAAGAAAAATAGCGTGTGTGTGTGTGTTTGTCAGGAGAAGGGTGCATATACATAGTCTCTCTTTCTTGCCTATTGTCACTCTTCTCCCTTTCCTGCTCATCTCACCCACATTACAGCTGTAACTAAATAAATGACAGGCCGTGGCCTATCATCAGGTGACATATCAGCCTGCATCAGCTCTGAAAAACCAGAGAAGTTGTCATCTGTCTGGTTCTCCTCACATTCACTGTCAGCTTCACTGCATTCGGGTTGCATGTCACAGTCATCTGAGCAAGATGAATACAAGACTGTAAACATCAGCTTGGGAGCCAAGTCAATCAAACATGGGATTATAACCACACAGAAGTATGTGTGCTTGGAAGCAGCCACAGAGAGATGGTTTCTAATGCCCTTCAGTGTGTTGCTATTGGTAGTTATTTATTCATTTTAAATATCTGTTCAAGTTAGGTAAAAAATTAAGCATTTTTCATTCATGTTTTTAAATTGAAACTAGAAAAGAATTGCTAAACAGACCCCTTCACTGATTGAAATGAGAGGCCAAATTCTGCCATCAGTGTTCACACCTGACTTAACTGCAAATCTGATGACACCCATGTAGAAGACTAGGAAACCTCTTATTCCTACGCAGTATCTGCACACTTCCTCTTTAATATGTGGGCAATGGCAGACAGTTTGGGCTCTGCTAATGCCCATCCTGTACAGCAAAGCTGGCAAGGAAGGGGAAGTAAAATGTGCCTGAAAGGAAGCTGAATTATTAATTCCCCTAAATTAAGCAAAAAGCCAGGTCAGTCATATGAGCCCAAGGTCCCCCTCTACACCTTACAGATATTGCACATTTACCTGATTAACTGCACAATTACCTTGAAACCAGCTACACGTGCAAAGTACTTAGCACATTATAAAAAGCTCCAACCAGTTATAAAGTTAGACCTCAAAAATGTGTACTAACTTTATAGCTATCAAGCTTTAATTCGCACACGTAGCAGAATCTCTGTGTGGTTGGAAGCTGACATGCTACATGTGGCATGGCAGAAGGCAAGATTGTGGCTGCTTGCAGACATTAAAAACAAAAAAACAAACTGCACTTTACCAGAAACAGCAGCACATTACTTCAGCTGGGCTCCATAGTGTCTGTATAGATCCAGCACTTCAACAGGATTTGGGGCACTTTCAGCTAAACCTGAATCAATCAGCTATTAGATAAAAGCACCTAAAAAGTCGCATTAAAGCACTCGATCTTTATAGGCATCGGGCAAGCTGGGTCCAACTAAGGCACTGCCTCTCCTGAGCATGCGCAGGGCTCAGTGCAGGAAGGTGTTGAGTTTAAAGTAAAGCACCATTTGCGGAGGTGGGGGGCGTAAATGTCTGCAAGTAGTTTGTGTGAATAGTGCATCAGATCGCACTGCACCTTTACCTGCACGGGTAGAGGAGGCCCAAGAGTCACACACTAATTCTTCTCTGTTTCTGGAACAATGCAACTACCTGCTGCCCCTTAATTGAGCTCAACTGTAGCATTACAATGCAGCCCACTGAGTAACACCAAACTCCACCAAGCAGGAAATGAATGGGATCGCCTTCATCACACCATACTGTTTGGTGAAGAGGTGTAAAGGAACCAGACCCTAAATCTAAAGAACAAAACAAAAAACATCCCGTGTACCATCTTTAACTTCTTGTGTTCTGTGCAAAAAAGGTTTCAGCACCACTGAACCAAACATATAGGTCTGGCAAAGTAATGGAAATGCTCAAGGCAATCTGAATGATAAAAAATGTAGTGCTCAGCCAGCTGAAGTGTCATTTATGGGAATATTTTTGAGCCGTGTTCCAAAATGAAAAACGTACGGTACATTAAAATAAATAATGCTATAAAAGTGTCAGGAAAAATGCCAAAACAGTAATGACTTTGTAGTGGTTATAGAAAACTCCTTGAAGGCTAATGAAACTTCATCACAAACTGAAGGCGACTGGGTTGTACATTTAACCTTTAGGACTATTTGAAGAGCCTGGGTAACCTGACTGTTTTTTGAGGTACTGACACAATTGTAGGATCACTGTCTGGGGTTACAGGTATTTTGACACATGGTAATGCCATGGGTACATCATATCAGTTACAGAAGCATCTACTGTGTTTATCTTCTCAAAGGAACATCTTAGTCTATTTGGGAAGTTCTTAGGGAATATTTTGAGACTTTGAAACACCACATCAAAGAGATGTCTCAGTGATCTAACACTAGCATCTTCCAGGTGCCCTTAAGATTCCTCCTAGGGGTTTGCTATTTTAGGGTTCAGTTCTGAGACTTGGACACCTTACTTTATATACAATCCCAGTTTTCTGTGAGGTTAATTGCAACCCTTTCTAAACCTCTCTATGGGATGCAGCTTGATCCTTCTGAGCCTTCATATCTCCCTACAGATGGGTACACTAGAGGCAGACACCAAAGTCAGAATCCCTGGGAGAATATGGATGGAATAGTCACAGGGAGGATGCAATTCTGCCTTCCCCTTATGTGGGATCTGCAGACGGTCTCCTTGCACTTACCTCCAAATATGCTGTGCATCTACAAAAGGGCCTTCCATTAGCCCAATAGGACAGTTTGTGGGGTAAGGAATTGCTTGAGGAATGTCTGCTGAGATCTTCAGTATATGTTTTACTCAGGTCATATACTCCAAAAAATTCACAGAGCCACTGCTGAAATACCCAAGACTTGCATTATCACCTTCCCTAGCACATGGACTAGCAAAAGGCATAAGGGAGAACTTCATGGGTACATACAGACAGAAATCAACTGGAGAGGACAAACTCTTACAATCATACCTGTGGTTAATGCCTCCTCACAGTCTCTGAGAATTGTATTTTAATAGCCCCCTGCAATGATAGAAAACCCAAAAACACCATGCAAATGAAATTAACTCAGAATTAACATGAAAACTCCCAATTTGGTGTCATTCCTCAAGAAAAATGAAAAAGGGAGAAGCAAATCCATGATGAAATGCATATTCAGTGGCAATCCTTATTCTCAGAGAATAAAAGAAAACCCCTGAAGTTTGACTAAGGACAAGAGAAGTGCTTAACTCTGAAAATATCAAGAACTCAAGTTTATACAAGTTTCTTCCAAGTAGATATACTCCACAACAAATAATTAAATGCAATACAACTGAATTTTCATTCCCATAGATTAAATTCCAGGATATAGCAAAGTCAGGGAATCTGGGATTTCATTTTTGAAACTCCAAAACGTTTGTTTGAAAAATTAATTCTGCATTTTCCCACAATTCAGACTTGTACTTCTGTTAAATTGTGGTTACCTAACACATTGTCAAATTGGTAGATTTCAAAGTAAGTTAAACCTGATCCTAAAATACAAGGTTTCTTCTGCCTGGGCTTAAATAATACATGGGCTAATTAGTAGAACTGTGCAAACAAAATATATTATCCCGAAACCCACATTGTTCTAGCTAAATAGACACGTTCTTCTTGCTTTGTTAAAACTTCTGAATGATTATGTCCATCAAAAGTAATAGAGCTAGCTAGAAACCATAACTCTAAGAAAAAATGTTCCAAAATTCAAATTTATTTCAAAGCTCCTGAAGGTAAGACAGTCTGAACACAGACAAAAACAAAACCTTTCTGCTGCAAGAAAAGGGGAAAATACAAAAAATGTAGCAATACCAGGTTGCCAAGCACCAGCATTTCCTACAACAACAGAAACAGAAAGAAAATAAGCCCAATAAGGTTGTTTGCCTAGAGCAAAACAGCTTATGTGACCAAATGCTACATTATGAGAATAAGTTGCATTACTACAATAGATTTAATTAGTGGACCTATTCAACTGAGTTTACTTCACTATGTTCATCACTTGTTATCCAAACTGTCAGAAAAACTAGCAGTTTCAACACATGGTCTTAGCAAAAGCTACACCTTTTGAAAGTGTGTTAAACAAACTGAGAGAATACATGACAGAGCTGCTAAACCCACAGAAAATTAAGTTTTTTTCTGACCACTGAGCCTAAATTTTCAAGATTTTTCACAAACATCCCTCCACATGCAACCATATTTTCCCATAGCTGTTGTCAGGAAGTCTTCAGTGTAAACTTGAAGGCAATTGTCAAGAACATACCAGACCTCAGTTCCAGCCAAATCTCATGTCTCAATGAATATTCAAGCAAAACTCAATGGCTAGGGACAGACATTACATATAAACCAGTTTAAGTGATCAGAAACTGGTTTAAACCTGTAACAGAACAGGTGTTCAGTGCATATAAATGGGTTTGAAAGTGACTGAAACCAGTTTGAGATAAACCTGTTTGAATGTAGTATCAGACTTAACTGATTTGGGTCAAACCAGTCTATGCGATGTCTGTCCCAGACCCCTTGCTGGTTTAAGTTAAATCAGACTCCCCCAGCATCCCGGCATGCTCTCTAGGTTGGGTGGGGCTCTCTGCTCCATAGCAGGGCTGGCTCCTCCCCTCTGCTCTGGCAGACACTTGAAGGCACAGCAGTGTCTGCCTGACTTCCTCTTGCTCTCCCCCTCCCCTCACCACGCCCTGCTAAGCAGGGTCCCCTGTCCTCTCTGCCTTACACAGACACCTCAGCATTAGCTAGGAGACCACATGCTGGCTACGCTCCGTGCTGTGGCAGACAGTAGTGTCGGCTTATCAACAGCTCAGCTGGTAATGTCACTCCATTCCTTCTTTGTTTAAGAAGAGTTTGAACTAATGAGAGAGGCTGTTTGTTTTCTAATGGGGTGATAAATGCTAATAACAGAGCTGGTAAGTGTTCTGTTATCAAGGTGGGGGGACCCCCCTCCTTAATCCTGCTGGGCCTGGCCATGCACCCCTCAACTCAGCCCTGTGGAAGGGAAGGGAGGGCTGCTCTAGCTTCCCCCAGCTTCTAGCCTGAGCCACTGCAGGCATGTGCCCACATGTCTGGGATGGCTGTGCAGTTACAAAATGATTTAGCCTAGCCAGTTTAAACTAACCTGCAAAGATTGAGTCAATTCAGGCTCAGGCTTTTTGCATGCCTCTCCCTAGCCAATGCATCAACTTTGTGCTAGATTACAAGATACATTCCCAGTGATCCTAAATTAAAACTACCACAGATCATCCCCCCAAGAGGCTACATTTTATCAATGGAAGAAACAGGACCTCCACTTAACCCAGGAGGTGCACAGTCCCACCAGGGGGAATGCCCTGCTGGACCTGGTCCTGGCCACAGCCAACAACCTAGTGAGGGGATTCCAGGTCCTCAACCACCTGGGCAATAGCGATCATCGCTTGCTGGAATTCACCATCCAGCACAGGGTGTTAAGGGCCTGCAGCAAGGCAGTAGCCCTTGACTTCAAGAGGGCCAACTTCAATGAGTTGAGATTAGTGAGAGAGGCACTGGAGTCCTGGAAAGTAGGGGACCTGGGTGCCCAAAATGAGTGGTCGTTCCTTAAGGAGACGATACTCAGAGCCCGAGGGTGACAATCCCAATGACAAACAAAGGGTGCAAAAGTGCCCAAACCCCTCCCCCCCCCGGCTCACCAAAGGCATTTGGGAATGCCTGGTTGCCAAAAAGGAGGTGTATACCCAGTGGAAGGGAGGGGCTATCACCAAAGAGAAGTATACGTCCACCACTTGGGTCTGTAGGGGAGCTGTTAGGAAAGCTAGGGCAGATACGGACCTAGGGCTAGCATCAAGGATCAAAGATAACAAAAAGTCCTTTTTTAAACACATAGGGAGCATGAAGAAGGCACTAGGTAATGTGGGGCGCCTGCAGGATATGCTTGGCAATCTGGTGGTTGCACCAGAGGAGAAAGCAGACCTCTTTAACAATTTCTTTGCCTCCATTTTCTTGTGCAGGGACCAGGACTCCCCTACCAAGATTCAGGAAAGACTTAAGAGAAACTCCGCCAGGCCTAGGATCAGGGAGGACCGAGTTAGGGAACTTCTGGAGGGGCCGGACATGTTCAAATCAGCAGGTCCAGATGCTCTCCACCCCAGGGTGCTGAGAGAATTGCCAGGGGTTATCGTGGGGCCCCTGGCACAGCTTTACGAGCACTCATGGTGCTCTGGCCAGGTGCTGGATGACAGGAAGAAGGCCGATGTGGTCCCCATCTTTAAAAAAGGGAAGAGAGAGGACCCGGGCAACTATAGGCCCGTTAGTCTTACTTCAATTCTGGGGAAGCTCTTTGAGAAGATTATCAAGGAGCACATCTATGATGGGCCAGCAGTAGGGATGATGCTCACGGGCAACCAGCATGGTTTCATTAGGGGCAGGTCCTGTCAGACCAATCTGATTGCCTTCTACGATTAGGTCACACAATCATTGGATGCAGGTGTCACACTCGATGTAGTCTTTCTGGACTTCAGGAAGGCCTTTGAAGCTGTCTCCCACCCCATTCTCATTAAAAAGCTAGGTGACTGTGGCATTGATGCCTACACAGTCAGATGGATAGCAAATTGGCTGAGGGGTCATACTCAGAGAGTGGTGGTAGATGGGTCATATTTGACCTGGAGGGAAGTCGGCAGCAGAATCCCCCAGGGCTTGGTCCTTGGGCCCACACTGTTCAATTTCTTTATTAGGGACTTGGATGATGGGGTGAAAAGCACCTGGTTTAAATTCGCAGACAACACCAAGATTTGGGGTGAGGTGGGCATGCTAGAAAGGAAGGACAGATTACAGTGGGACCTGGACAGGTTACAGGGGCGGGCAAATGAAAATAGGATGGGATTCAATACTGACAAGTGCAGGGTGCTGCACTTAGGCGGTAGGAACCAGCAGCATATCTATAGGCTGGGGAACTCCCTTCTCAAAAGCATGGTGACAGAAAGAGATCTTGGAATCATTATTGACTCCAAGATGAACATGGGCTGACAATGCGAGGACACGGTCAGTAGGGCTAACTGTACCTTGTTGTGCATCCACAGATGCATCACAAGCAGGGCCAAGGAGATGATCCTCCCCCTCTATGCAACACTGGTTAGGCCGCAGCTGGAGTACTGTGTCCAGTTCTGGGTGTCGATTTTCAGGAGGGATGTGGACAACATGGAGAGAGTCCAGAGGAGGGCCACTCGCATGGTCA
>NW_017728992.1:61565648-61566034 GCF_001723915.1 Gavialis gangeticus
ACTCGCATCATCCGGGGACAGCAGGACAGACCCTACAAGGAGAGGCAACGGGACCTTAACCTGTTCAGCCTCCACAAAAGAAGGCTATGGGGGGACCTGGTAGCCGTCTATAAACTTACTAGGGGGGACCAGCGGGGATTGGGAGAGACCTTGTTCCCTCAAGCACCTCCCAGAGTAACAAGGTATAATGGCCATAAGTTGTTAGAAAGTAGGTTTAGACTAGACATTAGAAGGCACTACTTCACAGTGAGGGCAGCTAGGATCTGGAACCAACTTCCAAGGGAAGTGGTGCTGGCTCCTACCTTGGAGGTCTTTAAGAGGAGGCTTGATGTTTACCTAGCTGGGGTCACTTGAGCCCAGTTTTCTCTCCTGTCCAGGGCAGGGGT
>NW_017728992.1:61566054-61569974 GCF_001723915.1 Gavialis gangeticus
GGTCCCTTCTGACCCTAGAAACTATGAAACTATGAATAGAAGAACCAAAACTTGTAACCTCTTGTTCAAATATACAGTGCTTAGTCATCTGAGTGCTGCTTTGGAATCATTGAGAATGATTCCAGCTTCCATCCCCCTTGGCACAGATATCTGAAAATTTGTGGTGCTCAGGCAAGGTCCCGGGTGACTGGAAAAGAGCCAACGTGGTCCCTATCTTCAAGAAAGGGAGGAAGGATGACCTGGGGAACTATAGACTAATCAGTCTAATATCTGTCCCTGGAAAAATCCTGGAGAAAATTGTCAAGGAATCCATCAACACCAGACTAACGCAAGGCAAACAGCTGAATGCCAGCCAACATGGCTTTGTGACTGGCAGGTCTTGCCTGACCAACCTCATCTCCTTCTATGACTGGGTAGCACGTGCCCTGGACAAGGGAGACGACGTAGATATCATATATCTGGATTTCAAGAAAGCCTTTGACCTAGTTTCCCATGATGTCCTCATGGTTAAGCTGGGGAACTGTGGCCTTGATCATCATACAGTCTGATGGCTAGGCAACTGGCTATGGGGTCAGACCCAAAGAGTGCTAGCTGGTGGGAGCAAATCAATGTGGTGCAGGGTGACCAGTAGAGTCTCTCAGGGCTCGGTACTTGGGCAGGTACTCTTTAACATCTTCATCAATGATTTGGATTCAGGAGTCAGATGCGAACTGGCTAAGTTTCCGGATGATACCAAATTATGGGGGAGAGTGGTCACACTGCAAGATAGGCTAGGGATATAGGCCCATTTGGACATGCTGTCAAGGTGGGATGATGAAAACCTGATGGCCTTCAATGTAGAGAAGTGTAAAGTGCTGTACCTCTGTAGGAAGAACCCTCAACATACTTACAGGTTCAGCAATACTATACTCGCTAGAACCACGACCAAAAGGGACTTGGGGGTCTTGACTGACCACCAGATGAACATGAGCCACCAATGCTGTGGCTGGCAACGCAAACCAAACTCTGGTGTGCATCCACCAATGCATCTCAAGCAAAACCAGGGAAGTCATCCTCCCACTTTACTCAGCCCTGGTGAGACCTCAGCTGGAGTACTGCATCCAGTATTGGGCCCCCCACTTCAGGAAGGATATGGAGAAGCTTGAGAGAGTCCAGAGAACAGCCACTCATATGATCCAAGGCCTGGAGGGAAGGCCATACAAGGAGAGGCTGAGGGACTTGGGACTCTTCAGCCTGGAGAAGAGAAGGCTCAGGTGGGACTTGGTGGCAGCCTACAATTACATAAGAGGGGTACATCAGGACCTGGGAGAACAGTTGTTCACCACAGCTCCCCAAGGGATAACAAGGTCTAATGGCCATAAACTCCAGGAAGGCCGATTTAGATTAGATATAAGAAAAAAGTTCTTTATGGTGCATGTGTCCAGGGTCTGGAACAAATTCCGCCCCAGACATGGTGCAAGCACCTACTCTGGACTCCTTCAAGAACCAGGTGGATATATTTCTTCCTGGGGTCACTTGATCCCAGCTGACTTCCCGCCTATGGTGGGAGGGCTGGACCCGATGATCTCATGAGGTCCCTTCCAGCCCCTAATGTCTATGAAGCTATGAAACTATGAAATGCTCATGCAGGTATCAAATTTATGCTCAAGTCGGCATAAGTTACCATATTTACTGTGAAGTATGGATATGCACATGTATATGTGCACCCGTACTGCACAGTAATTTTAGTTACTGCACAGTAAATGCACACATGTAGACATGCCCACAGTGATGTTGGTTAGTAAGATTACGCCTATATTTTGTAACAGACTTTGGGATCTTTCAGGTCTATGCAGGTATAAATCAGTAATTATTTTTACATTGTAGTTCTGAAACATCACTATGTTTTTGATAAATGAGAAGCACAATTGTCTTCCAAGATTATTCTATTTTTAGTTATTAATGGGGAAACTTTCAAGGACAGCTGAGCACTTAGAATCCATTGCTGGCAATCAGGTATCTGTCCATTAGCAGTTATAGGACATGTATTACCATAATGTCTGTGTGTCTTAATGTACTTATCCTCAATATTCCTACTAGGTCAGGAAGTGCTATTAATTGCATTTTACAGGTGAGGAACAGAGCAGTTAAGTGACTATCTCAATATCACATTGGAAATCTGGGGCAAAGTAGGGAAATAAGCCCAGGTCCTCTAAGGACAAGGGTAGCACCTTCACTACCATACCATCCTTCCTTCCACCTAACTTTGCCCAGACCTCTTAAAACTTCCTGTTAAACAGGTACTTATTTAGGAAAATTCTTATGCAAGTGTTTTATTTCATATTGCATGCTTAAGTGCAGACCTGAAAAGTGATGGGCAAAAGTACATGCTTAACTGCTTTCCTGCTTCAGCACTTCATCTGGATAAAAAAGATTTTTGTCTATTTGTCTGTCCAACTTCCTTCCTTCTGGATAGTAAATAACTCAAATCATGTTACCTATGCTGGGTTTTATACTACCCAGCTGAACTGGATACATGGTCTGTGGTCTAGCACTTCTGGCTGAATAGTTTGTACCCTGTTCAGGTTTTAGAAAAAATCTGAAAAATGTAGCTACTTTCTGCTAAACACTGTTTTTAATTACATTTTTCACATTTGCCTCCCTGCCGCATTCCATTGGGCTGTATGGGACACATCCAGTTGCTATGGATGTGAATAGTGCCATATAGTATAACAAGTGGAAGATAAGCAATACAAAATGTTTTTCAAAGTTGCATTTGGGAAACAAATAGCTTTTAGTAGCATTTCTTCAAATACCCTTCCCTAAAATTTTGATTTGTTGCCTCATAATAAGGGATATGGGTAGAGCTTCTCAGCCCACCCCCTTTACTGCACACTTTCATAGCCAGAGGGGGGTGAAAGGCTATCTCCCACTCTCTGGCAGATGTACATTTTTGGCCACATGCAGAGCTATCTAGATACAGGAGAAACATGAATGTATAAGAAAAAAAGAACAATAAATATGATTTATTAATATGAAGTATGTATTAATCATTAGTAATCTGACTGCATAAATCACTTGCAGAAAGGCTCATCATTCAAACTGCTTTTGATGCCAAAATTAATTGCCTTATCTTGGGCCTGATCCTACTGCCAATGGAGTCAACAAGAAAACCCCTACTGACTTCAATGGAACAGTGGAGCTATGGTAAGATACCCCAGCTGAGGCTTTGTTCCCAGATAAACTGTTCCTCATTTTGCTCTTATTCCTTTTCACCATGAAGACATATGTGTACCCACCTCATAGACTTAGCCAGTATTTGATCATGCACTAACTGCCCTACAACTTGTATCACTAGGAATGCATATATATTTTCAAAGTAAATGACTTCACTATTGGTGAAACTAAAGGCTGTGTCAAAACTAAAGCTTATTTTAAAAAGATAAATTTTATGTTTAATTTGATATGCCAGTTAATTACCAAGGATCCGGGTTTTCCGCCTCCCATGGGAAAATGGAAAAAAACACGGATTTTCCCTTTTGACTGAGAAAAATGCAGATTTTTCATTTTAACAGAGAAACATGCAGATTTTCTATTTTTGCAAATAGCTCTCTGCAGGCTGGCAGCGTTCCAACCTCCAGGGGACTGGAGGAAGCGGGAGGAGGGTCGTCAGACAAGGGGCACCATGCACGTGCTCACACACGCACATGTGGAGCTGGAGAGCAGCTCCTGCAGGTACGTCTGGTGGGGGGAAGGGAGGTTGAGACCCCCATAGGGAGAGAAGGAGGAAGGGATGCAGGGAGGGGGTTGGGCAGAGCTGGGGCTGGGGCTGCTGCCCAGCCTGGACAGTGTGTGCGGCTTGGGGCCCAGGGCCACAATGCATGGCTGCAGGACCCCAGTGGGGAGGAGGATGGAGCCACAGGTGGCTTGTCGGGGGGAGG
>NW_017728992.1:61574974-61577871 GCF_001723915.1 Gavialis gangeticus
AGATAGCAAGGGGCTGTGACCCTCTAACAACTTGACTCATTGACCTCAATCAATCACTGGGAGGTTCCAGGGGCATTGGACCACCCTAAGAATGGCACTGAACTGATTGTAGTGAGGCCCTCACATATAAAATCTCCCAGAAGATACCATTTTAACAAATTATAGATAAAAATGTATACTAAAAATCAAACATCTACTATAAAATACTTAAATGTTATTTCAAAGAATAGTTTTTGTCCTGTTTTGGGGGTTTGTTTGGGGGTTTTTTGGGTTTTTTTGAGTAATATAAATAGAGGCAATTGCATAGTAGCTCAGAATAAAGGCTTAGTTTTGTATATTGCACCTGGGCTGGGAGAGCAAGCAGAGCTTCCTGGCCCCTCGATGCTAGAGGCTGCAAGTGGGAGAGGAACAGGGTGGGAGGACACTTTGGCCAGACCCCCCATCGCTGTGACAGGAGCCTGGGCTCCATGGACCCAGGGTCTGAAACAGCCCAGGAGCTCCTGACAGCCAGTGCAACCAGGAGAAGTGGGTGCTGATTACCTTGAAGACCTACAGCAGGGCAGACTTGTGGCCCTGTCCCTGGGGCAGCACCTCCCACCTCTTGCCCCAGCAGGTGAAGAGCTCAGGGTTCTCACCGCAGCACTGGGGGAACCTGCTTCAGGGCTAGGGTGAACCCAGTGGTGCCCCCACCCCTGCTGCAGGCAGGACCAGACAGGTGTCTACGCCTCCCACCCAGGGGCCCCACGCTTTGGCCTGGGCCAGCCTTACTCCTTGCCCAGGTGGCCAGAGGAGATGGGGGGAGACCAACCCTTGCAAGCCATTTCTTCCTTCCCTTTCCTCCATGATGTTGTTGCTCCTGGGTCTGCCTTGCCAAACAAAACTTCCAGGCTTCTCCCATTCCTTTGTACTAGAGATAGGGAAGGGAAGGGAAGGGAAGGGTGGGGCAGGGATTGCAAGGGAGTTAGGAAAGAGAGGAGAGTGTGGCACCGAGACCGAGTGGGGTGCAGTGAGAAACAGAGGGTGGGGACTGTATCAGGGCTGGAGCCCCAGGGGATCCACCTCCTACCTGCCCCTGCCCCACCCCGACATGTACGCACATGCACAAACACACACACACCCCTCCCTGCCCCTTCCTCCCTCCCACTGCCACATGGATCAACATTTCTCTTCCTCCTTCACACCCACCCCACTACTGTAGCTGTGGGGGAGATGTGACAGCATGGCAGGGTAGGTGTGGGGCTGGGAGCAGGAGGCTCCTCAGGGGCTGGTGCAGGGAGCGGGTAGCTACCGAGGCAGCACAGAGCAGGAGTAGGGACTACTGTGCAAGTTTACATGTGGCAGCAGTGGAGAGGCAGCGCAGGAAGCAGGAGCCCCTCTGCTGCTGTGAGGGTCAGTGTCATGGCACTGCTGGCCCAGCAAAGGCCTCTGCAGAGCCCCTTGGGTGGGGTGGTGCAGGACAAACAGAGCAGCAGCAGCTCTGCAGCTGCCCCTGCACCATCCCCACCCTGGGGCCTCTGCTGGGGCCCCAGCTGGGTCAGCAATGCCATGACACCAAGCCTCACAGCTGCAGGGGGGCTCCTGCTTCCCATGCTGCCCCTCTATCATGGCCACATGCAAGCTCATGCCACAGGGTAAGGGGAGGGAAAGGCCTGGCATGGACCAGCACCTGCAGCAGGAGTTGGGGCAGAGAGAGAGGAGGGCAGGGGGTGTTTAGGTGTTGGGTCCCTCTATGGCCTGGCAGGCACTCACCTGCTATGCTCCTCAGCCCCCTGCTGTGCTCCATCACAGGCTGCAGTACTGGGAGCTAGAGCTGGTCCTGCTGCAGCCTCACCTAGTGGGACGGATTTGGCCCGCGGGCCATATTTTGCCAACCCCTGGCATAATCTGTCTTGTTAATATATTAGAGCAAGTGTACTTTTTCAGACAACAAAAGTTTTAAAAAATGGCCTCTCTTCCACCTCAAACACAGAGTTTTGTGATGAACTATCACTGTCAAGTTTTTTCATTTTCCAAGAACTGTTTATGCTATTAAAAGTTGCAGTTGAAATAATTTTTATCTTATTTGCCAAAATCATTGGAATTTCTCTCTTACTGAAAGCTGCCTCCATTTTCAGTTAAAAACAAACCCCATGAAGTTGTCAGTAAATTAACATTTACAAAAGTTACTTTGGAAAAAAAATCTCAAAAATCATTTTGCCTAACTTTCAGTGAAACGCAACATGAAAAATGTAATGGAAAATGTGAGGTGTGCCTGTGAAACACAAATAATTTAAATATTTTTCCCTATTTTCTATCAAGCACCTTTCATTAATTTACTCTCAATGAGTTAGAATCATAGAAAATTATGATTGGAAGGGACTTCAGGAGGTCGTCTAGTCCAACCCCCTGCTCAAAGCAGGACGGTCCACAACTAGATCATCCCAGCCAGGGCTTTGTCTAGGTCAGTCTTAAAAACCTCCAAGGATGGAGAGTCCACAACCTCTCTCGGTAATCTGTTTTAGTGTTTTACTACCCTACTAGTGAGAAAGTTTTTCCTAATATCCAACCTAAATCTCCTTCTTCTGTCATCTGTCACCACTGAGAACAGTCCAGCTCCATCCTCTTCGGAACCACCCTTCAGGAGTTGTAGGCTGCTATTAAATCCCCTCTCAGTCCTCTCTTCTCCAGACAAAATAAACCCAGTTCCCTCAGCCTTTCCTCATAAGTCATGTTCCCCAGCCCCCTCACCATTTTTGTTGCCCTCCCCTGGACTCGCTCCAATTTGTCCACATCCTTTCTGTAAAGGCCAGGCACAAAACACAATTGTGTTATTTCTCTTGAAAGGTGCCAACATAATAGTGGACTTCAGACCTTCTTGGCTTCAACAGGAATAAAGTTTCATAGTTTCATAGATTTAG
>NW_017728992.1:61577882-61589877 GCF_001723915.1 Gavialis gangeticus
TGGGCGACCGGGCCTGCAGAGAACAGAAATAGGCATCAAAAAAGTGGTCAGCTCCTGACAGGAGGTGGTCAGCACTTACTGTGATTAGGTTTTTTAAGTGCACTATTTCTCTGGGAGCATTTTTCCAGATAAAATTCCCTCTAGCTAATCTCTGAAGTCATTCTCATGTGTACAGTACACATTTACAGCATAGCTATTTCTCTCAAGGTTTAATACACAGCTTTCAAAAATGGCTATAAAAGTGTCTGCCTCCAAAGCCAGCAGTCTGTTATTTGGCAAACTCCATTAGCTTTATAGAGTTGTCACCAGAACAGTGGATCACTATTCTGCTATAAGTCACTGTTGTTCCCTAACTAGTATAGTTCTGTCAGCATAAAAAGCTATTCTTTTCACATAGGAAGAAGCTAGTTATTGGCTGCATTTATAAAGCAGGTTTAAAAAGTCTGGAAATGAGGCTTCAAGCCACCTGTCAGATCCAGCACCTTCCGCTAGCAAGTTAAAAACAAACCGTATACATTGAATTGATTTTATATGTAGTTTTGCATAAAAGTACCAGAATTTTAAATGGTAATGTGAACAGCTGCAAAGTGAAAAAAAATTATAAAAAGAATAAGGGTATTAATGCTCAGTTCAAGTACTTATGTTCTAGTGTATTGAGTTGTCCTTAAATTCATCATTCAACTGCACAAAGCATCCACTTTTAAAAAGAACATCGCTGTTCCAGTCATTGAAGTCCTTTATTTCATAACATATGAAAGCCAAAATGTTAAAAACCATTTCTGAATTCCAGACCTCTCAATCTGTCCTCCAGCTCATCTTTGATTACATTATCTCATAGCTGCAGGTTTTACCAAGGGTCATTAGAGTTGGTGATTTTCATCTAATGTTCCAACATTATTTCTTCCCAGAAAATACCTACTGGTTTAGAACTTCAAAATTAAGGGAAATGCTACTTAATTCCTGTTTTTCCAAAATAAATGTCATGCCAAGGATGACAAAGAAGAATGGAAAACTTGGAGGACTCTACACAATGAGTTTTAAGCCTACAAGTTATCAGTCGTGATCTTATTACAAAAGGCCAAATGGAAAGGGGGATGTAGGCACCCAAAACAGGACTTGGAAGGCCTTTAAATCCCAAACTGCATGCAGACGCAACAACTCAGTGGCCACGTAGCTCTGAGGGAGCCAAAGCTCACTAGGCACCTCCTTGTTTGACCTGAAAGTTCCCTCAGTGTCTGCACTTCTGTTTCTAAGCGTGCCATGACTGCAAGTTTGAGCCCCTAAGTCCCACCTACACCCCACCAAGATCCAGGAACGCTCATGGCCTAAGCCCCCAAAGAATCCAATTAAGCAACAGTAAAAAGCACAAATGAACATACACAATACCAGGATTCGGCTCTTTACACTGTGAATCAGGCTGCCCTCTTTTTAAAACATGGCTGATAAAAAAGGCAGTGCTGGTAGTACTATCACCTTCTCTGTACTAGCCTAGGGATTAGACAGCTCTCATAGAAAGTGAGAGAATAGTGTTCAATGCCTTCTTCAGCTTGGAAAGGTGGAAATGTGGGCTTAATCCCCTCAAGACAGCACCCTGATCGCCAAGATATAGGATGGGTGCTCTACCCTGGGCTGGGTGACTGTACAGGAAGGGACCAAGAAGGAAGAGTATAAGGATCCTGCCTGAATCTATAACCTAGAAGTTAGGGTACTCACTTGGTACAGGGCAGTCCCTGCTGCCAACTAACTGGTAGTTAGACAACTTTCCGGGGAAATGGGAGATGTGAATCCCCCCAGGCTGAGGAGAGCAGAGAACCCAAGTCTCCTACACCCCAAGCAAGGCTACTGTATAGGCAGCACCTACTAAGATAGGCAGCACCACCACGAGTTGCGGCAGTTATATTTTGGAAGAGAAGAGTAAATCTTGCTCAGTTGTTTCAAAGAATAGACAGACTCCTCATCGTAAGAGAGGATTCCAGCCTGAGCCTCTTCCAGCCTAGCCCATCTGGAAACTCAGGGGACAGGAGCCTGATGGGGTACCAACCCAGACCCATGTGGGGAAGGGAGGTGGCCTGGCCCTGATCCAGTCACAGAAGGTGGGGCAGGGATAAAGGAGGGGCATGGCCGGCCCCCAACCTGCACAGAGCTTGGTGTTTGGAGGTCTGGGAATTTGGCAGGGGGGAGAGTGGCAGTACTGATTGCCACAGCTCTCCTGCTGCCAAATTTCCCAACCTGTAGGGAGCCCCGCAGGCTGGAGTCCAAGGCTCTGTGAGCTGAATTTGGCCTGCAGGCCAGAGGTTGAGCATACCTGCTGGGGCAACAGAAAGACGGCCTCAACCACACAGGCCTTTATAAGCCCCAAATGGAGAGCAGTAAGCTGTCTGGGCAGGACACCCAGACTGTGCCCTTGGCCTTCTCAGAATGTAATCTTGACTTTGGTGCCAGATCCCAGCTTCTGACTTCAGCTCTGCAGATCCTACTATGACTCCTAACCTTGCCTTCTGACTCCTTATATGCAACCCAGACTCAGGTTCCTGACTGCCATTCTCTAACCCTGATCCTGAGGCTTCTGGACCCTGCCCTTACCACACAGGAGACTTCCCATGACTTCCCACACCCTGGTGGCTTACAGATCTGGATTATAAGCAGATGTAGGTGCTTCCCTGCTACCCTGTTTCAGGTGTCTACGCTTTGGAGAAGGGCTGAATTTCAGACAGCCCTATGCTAAATTTTCTGGGTTTTGGATTCCACTCTGGGGCTTAAGCATCTAAAAGCTAGGTCTTATGGTACCTGTCTTATAGGTACCTAGCTCCTTTACTCAACATAGCCCCAAATTAATAAAAAATTGCTCAAGACTTCAGTCTTAAACTCTTTATTGTATTTTGTGCACCATGACAAACCTGGCCTGTTCTCCTGCTTTGCAATAAAAACTAAAACTAGACTGCAGTACTCATTTCCCACAACAAACCCATCTCACTATCTGCAAAGCCCACTGCCATGAGAAGATGCAATAAATAGCTGTACTTGTCATGAGAAGAAAAAAAAATCAAACTACAATAGCTATACTGGCACTAAAAGCATAAGAGCCCTAAAAGATTCATGTGCTTAGAAAAGGGAAGTCCTTCCAATGTGATACAACATGATGTTTCTCTTGTATGCATCACAAGGATTAGCATAGACAGAGGAGCTGAACTGAGCATGCCCACTGAAAATGACTATATGTTACTAAAAGCCACGGTAAGATAAGACTGAGCGTAAGTGTTCATGCATTTATTCAGAGAACTATGGCTTTCTGCCAAGGAACTTGTCTCATAACCACAGTACTGGATGCCTTTATATCCTTGCCAAGCAATGGTCATAGGCCAGGCACCCCCTCCTCCTATTACTAAGGCCAAAATACACTGATAACAAAAGAGATAAAAGAGTGAAGATTAATCTTTTAAAGCTATCAAAACTTCTGTATTGCTAAATATTTGTATAACTAGCATTCTTTGGGATTATGGGCAGAAAATAAGGCAAAGGGAAATTAGCAAGAGGGACAGAAATCCCTCTGCTGTTTTTGGCTTGAATGAGTAATACTCCCTCAACTCCCTTTTTGTGGGGCTGCTGTGAAGTGAGCGTCCTTCTATTTCAATCAGCTTTGCTGTTGTTTCTTGAACCCAGCTTCATAGGTTCATAGATGTAGGGTCGGAAGGGACCTTAGCAGATCATCAAGTCCGACCCCCTGCCATGGCAGGAATGAATACTGGGTTCATCTGACCCCAGGTAGGTAATTGTCAAGCCTCTTTTAAAAGCCCCCTAAGGTAGGAGGCAGCACCACTTCCCTTGGAAGCTGGTTCCACATCTGCTAGGATTTTTGTGGGTAATGTCTTTTATTGGACCAACTGCACTGCTGGGACAAGTTAGACAAGGCTTCAGCTGCAAAGCATTCTTTTATCTCAATAAAAGATATCACCAACAAACATTTTTGCCTCTCCCATAATTGTTGTACCATCATGGCTTCAATGTCACTCTGACATTACCAATGTTTGTGCTAAGCAGATATTTAGCTATTGCTGAGTATCATTACCTGCATTCTAGTTAAACAGGGGAAAAGTTAAGTATTTCACTCCCTAATTAATGTCAGAAGACACTCTGATTGTCCAACCCTTTCTTGAACATCAGCCTTGGAATATAATATCTGAGGGCACTGATAACCAACAGCATTAGCCTGAAGTATTAGCATTTGTTAATCTGCACAGCAGTTTATGCCAAGATACACAAGCTACTCCACTAAATCTTCAAACTTCCTGTTGGTTTACATTGAAACAAATCTGTTTCTCTTGTACGCATAAATTAAGAGAAGGCAATTTTAAATGTTAAATGTAACTTTCAAAACAAACGCATTTAACTTGTTTGACCCTCAGGCAGGGAACTATAGGTTAATATTATTTGTTCGTGAGAGTCACAGGACACAGAGGTGTAACAATGCAGCTGAGCACCTGGGGCAGTAGCCACACACAGAGGCAGCAGTGACTTCCAGTTGCTACCACACCACCAGCAGGATTACATGGTTGCAGCAGAAGCTGTTTTTTCCCAGCCTCCATGCCCAAGATGGTACCTGGGGAAGCTGCCCTGGTTATGCACTGACAGAACACCATGCCCTTCAAAAACAAACTGAGGACCACAGGTATTGCATACACCTCTAAAACTTAGAGTTGT
This sequence comes from Gavialis gangeticus, assembly GCF_001723915.1. Taxonomy (NCBI): domain Eukaryota; kingdom Metazoa; phylum Chordata; order Crocodylia; family Gavialidae; genus Gavialis; species Gavialis gangeticus. The sequence goes on from NW_017728992.1 coordinate 61,582,581, forward strand.
AAAATATAAATAGCTTTCCTTACACATAAAACAGTCTTAGCTATGCCAACACCAATATTTCAGAAGATTAGCATATTGGTAACGAACGCTAGAGAGGACTGGGGCATGGGTGGTCAGTCCAAAGACAGGATATTACAGCAGGCCTTACTGGACAAAGCACCAATGTCAAGCCAGGTGTCCATCCAGGTCTGAGGTTTTAAGCAGGGATTGCAATGAAATCAGTGTCAAGACAAGTCATAGGTTGTACCAAGAAGTCCAAACCAGGACCAGGACCACTCAAGGACAGGCAGGCCAGGAACAGAACAATCCAGGATGGGAACAGGCAGGCATGATAGCGGGAACAGACAGGAGGGTGCTGGTCAGGAATGTAGGCAGGAGTGAGGTATGGATTCAAGCTAGGCTGGGTACAGATAGGAATTAGACAAGGGCAAGGTAGAGATCTAGACTAGGCGTGGGTACACACAGAAATGTGGGCAAGGATCAAGGCAAGGGTTAGGCTAGGCAAGGTTCAGGTTGGATCTAGGTAAGAGAGTCAAGCAAGCAAGTAGGCAGGATTCCAATTAGGTCAAAAGATAGAGCCAGCCAGCTTGTTGCTCAGACACTTCTGCTGTCTGGACTCAACTTATAAAGGGCTGTGTGGGAGGGCCTTCTTTCTGAATGCCCTGAAGGTGACTCAGCCAGATGGGCCTAGACACCTTATAACAAGTGCCTGTTAATGACAAGAAAAGATGTAAAGAAAGAGAATTACCGGTAGCTCCAGTCAAAATCTATTTAGGTTCCTCCTGCCCAGCTCTTATTTTTAAATGGCACCAGACTTGTTAGAACTGCAACTCCTGATAATAGATTTGATCTAAATCTTTACTTTGCCTTGAAAAATTAAATACAGATTAACATCTTTCAAACTCAATCTTCAACATAGATTTTTTAAGGTAAGGATAAAAGACAATTTCACAAAATATTTTGATACATATCTTTTTGGGAGCAGAGTAACTAAGAGCAGAATTCTTTCAAACAAAAATGTAAAAACCCCTTGGCCTTCATGGCCGGATCTTAACTATGGGACTTCTCGTGGGTTGGATCTAGGCCCACCTCCAGCAGGGCAAGTAGCAGCAGCATTAATTCCTGCAGGTTCCTGAGCCATGAGTAGTAACACACCCATTGCTCACCTCTGCACAGCCAACATGAGTCCACAACAGGGCTCTCCTTCTCCTTCTATTCCTGTTGCCTCCAGGAGCCCTGCAGGCCAGATGATAGGGCTCTACTGGCTATCTTTGACACTCCTTTGTATAGTACTTTAAAAGGATGTCTTCCATATCAAAAGTTGAATCTTTAAGTACAAAGAACTCAAGAAAGTCTGGATTGGCAACAGCCTATGTAGTATATGCCAACCAAGCTTCATCTTATCTTCTCCCTGGCGTTAGAAACTTAAAATCTACGCCTCCAGGCCACCTTAGTGCTTCACCTGCACAACCTATGATTATTCTTGGGAACAGGAAAAAGATTACCTCTGACCCAAAAAATCAGATAAGCATCTATTTAAAAAACAAGCAATGCCCCCACTCCCAAAAAACCCACCAAACCTCAAGTAGGTAAAACAAAGCTGCATACAAGGGGCTTTGGCAAATCCCATGTCTCATAGCTTCATAGATGCTAGGGTCAGAAGGGACCTCAACAGATCATTGAGTCTGACAACCTGCCCTGGGCAGGAAAGAGTGCTGGGGTCAGATGACCCCAGCCAGATGCCTATCCAGCCTTCTCTTAAAGACGCCAAAGGTAGGGGAGAGCACCACTTCCCTTGGAAGCCCATTCCAAATTTTGGCCACCCTTACTGTGAAGAAGTTTTTCCTGATATCTAGCCTAAATCTGCTCTCTGTCAGTTTGTGACCATTGTTCCTTGTTACCCCAAGAGGCAAACTTGTCTGCAAACTTGGACAGAGTACACTTCACACCCACATCCAAGTCACTGATGAAGATATTGAAGGGTACAGGTCCAAGGACTGAACCCTGCAGGACCCCACTACCCACATCCTTCCACATCAATACCAACCCATCTATTACAACTCCCTTGGGTGCGACCACTAAGCCAATTTGCCACCCACTAGACCATGTAAACATCTGTGCCAAAGCCGCTTAATTTATTTATGAGAATAGGATGAGATACCGCATCGAAGGCCTTGATGAAGTCCAAGAAAATAACATCCACCTCTACTCCTGCATCTAAGCATTTTGTGAGCCTATCATAAAATGAAACCAGATTGGTCAGGCATGATCTACCTGCTACAAATCCATGTTGGTTCCCTGCTGCATTATTTTTCCCACTGGACTCCCACAAATATTATTCTTCATAAACTTTTCAAAGACCTTTCCAAGGATGGAGGCGAGGCTGACTGGCCTATAATAACTCAGATCCTCCTTCCTCCCCTTCTTGAAAATAGGGACCACATTGGCCCTTTTCCAGTCCTCCGGGACCTGACCCAAGCGCCACAAGTGCTCAAACAGCCACGCCAGTGGTTCGGCTATGACACCAGCCAATTCCTTCAGTACCCTTGGATGCAGCTCTTCCAGGCCTGCTGACTTGAACACATCCTGTCCATCCAAGTAACTGCACCAGGTCAGTGTCGACAGTTGGTAGGCTGGTGTCCCTCTGATACCCATCTAAAAACCCATTAGGAGACTTAAATTGAGCCCTTTTCAGGAACACTGAGGCACAAATCTCATTGAATAGCTCAGCCTTGTCCCCCCTCTCTGTCACTAACTGCTTCTCCTTGTTCAGCAGGGGACCTATGCTGCCCTGCACCTTCTTTTTACTCCCTACATACCTCAAAAAAGACTTTTTGGTGTCTTTAATTTGTGTTGCCAGCCTCAGCTCTGTAGTTGCTGAGGCCTTTCTAACTGCCTCCCTGCAAGTGCAGGCCAAGTAGGTATACTCCTCCTTGGTAGCCAACCCCTGCTTCCACTGCCTATATGCCTTCTTTTTTGCCCTTAGGCTCCCCTGGATTTCCCTGTTTAGCCAAGGAAGGTTTTTGGCTCCTTTCCCCCTTTTCCCTCATACTGGGATAGCCTCCGTCTAGGCCCAAAGGATTGCTTCCTTTAGGAACGACCACTCTTCCTGGACTCTCATCTTGCCAATACTCTTCTCCTGCATTGACTAGACTCCTAAGCACATTGAAGTTAGCCTTCCTAAAGTCAAGCACTTCCACCCTACTAGTTATCTTACCCACCCTACACTGTATGGTGAATTCAACTGATTAATGGTCGCTGTCCCCCAGGTGACCACGAATCTGCAGCTCTCCTACCAGGTCCTCCCCCGTAGCCAACACCAAGTCCAGTAAGGCATTCCCCCTAGTGGGACCGTATACCTCCTGCGTTAGGTGAAGGTCCTGCACACATGTTAAGAACCTAAGTGAATGCTTGGATTTGGCTGACTGCTTCTCCTAGCAGATGTCAGGGTAGTTTAGCTCCGCCATGACAACCACATCCCTAGACTGTATGGCCTCTGAAAGCTGCCTCAAGAATACCAAGTCAAGCTTTTCCTCTTGGTGTGGTGGTCTGTAGCAGCCCCCCACCACCAAGTCCCTTTCCCCATGACCTCCATGTATCCTAACCCACAATGCCTCAACTTTCTCCTCCTCTGATCCCATTTTGATTAGAGTAGATGTATAATGCTCCTTTACATAGAAAGCAACCCCACCCCCTTTCCTCCCTACTCTGTCCCTTCTGTACAACATGTAGCCCTCAATGTGTACTGCCCAGTCATGGGTACGGCCCCACCAGGTTTCCTTTAGCCCCACTGAATTGAAGTTATTATTTGCAAACAGAAGTGTGAGTTCTTCCTGCTTGTTCCCCATGTTCCTAGCATTAATATAGAGGCACTTGAGCCCTCCGAATGATGCCTTTGATGCCCCCCGTCCCCCGTTCTGATGCCTAAAGGGCCTCTTGGGATTTACCTGGGTTGTACTGCTGCATGTCTGTTTGTAGGTTTGTCTCCTTTATGAATTATCCAGTTTGTCAGGGGCTTGCAATTCTTGCTCAAAGACAATCCCTCCAAGGCCCAGTTACAATCAAGTAGATAGTGAAAGTAGGTTCTTCTCACCTTGTCCAGTCCATATAGAGCCAGCACAGACAGGTCCTCCTCTCATGCATTTTGTTCTATCACAGCCACCACAAACAGGTTATGGATCTGCAAAGCTAAGTATACTGTATCTGTAGTTTTTACTTCTCTAAAATACCACTTGGATCTTGATCTCTTATAAGAAGCCTAAACCAAAACAAAAGTCCTAGACAAAGCCTCTAATTTGTTTTCCTTTTCCCCAGTCTCACTGCCAAATCCTAGATGACCAACTGTCATATCAGTGACCCATATACTTCTGGGTATCTGTTTTATAATTTAGCAAACTTTCACAAATATGTGGTATCATTCCTAAAACTGGAACATAAAGAGATCTCAGAAAAGATTATGCATGAAACTGCACTGAAACAAAATTATAATTTATGTAAAAGGAGGGTTTCTAGTAACTATTTTTTCTTTTTTCTCCTGCAGAGGAAGCAGAGAGCTTCTTTTTCTCTTAAACCTTTGAACTCCGAGTCTTTTCCACGAAAATGTATAGAGAAGTTCTACTTCAGACAGAAAATATCATTTTTCATATTGATAGAGATACAGTGTGGCACTTGTGATTAGGAAAGTTTACCAGATGCTCTTGACTAGCAGAGCTAGCACTCAGGAATTGTGCCTGATCACTGATTGCTCTTACCTGTTGGATCATGACAAAACTGTAAGCCCATCTACTTAGAGATTGACCTTGTCCACTGAAGAAATACCAATTCAGGTATGAAAAAAGATACTTTCTACCTGAAGCAGAACTTCTCTTTACATTTTCATGTATATAGATATAGATGTATCTATCTATCTACAGATATATCTATATAGATAGATATATAGAGATATATAGAGATAGCTCTATATCGATATTGATATACATGTAGATATAATGTGGAAGACAGCTGAGTGGAAAAAATCAGATTAGAGAAATGAAAGAATAGAGAATTTAATTCAAGCATCAAAGTGAATAATTTATCTAGAAAACTGCCCTTTAAAAGGAGATACCATTAATAAAAACAAGACAGACAGTATGAAGACTAAGTGTTCATGTAACTGAACTAGATTTACAAAATAACATCATCTGGGGGATGGTAAGGTAGAGAAATAACACTGGCAGATAAGAAAAACTGTATTTTGATGAGACAAATAAATAGGATTTGTGCATAATTCTCCCTACATATGAGGGTGCAAGTATTGTACTTCCGATGAACAACAGCAAGGGCAGTTATAGATGCAGAAACTTCAGGCTCTGATTGCATCAAGGTCAACTTACACTTCCCTGTGAATAAGGAACCACGCTCTTGCAAACACACGCTGATTACTAATGCATCTTCTGTGTGAGAAGAAAATAATTGGGCTCAAATGAACTTTCTCCATTCTCAAGGTACTTTTGTTTGAGGTTACTGTCTGGAAATGTTTGTACTCAAACTTTTCTCCTCTAACAGTTGCCTAATTACTGACATATTACCATAAAATAATCTTAAAGTACTAATAATCATCCTTAAGACAAAACCCTATGGGTATAAGAGCACAGCAAGTGTTTCTTTCCAGTCGCTGGTACCTGTCTTACTAAATACAGTGTGTCAACCAAAACCACATCCTGGATTTAAATGTATAATGCTCAGCTCACCAAGGGGATTTACCTTTGCAGGCAGGAAAAGGTCGGTTTGTATGCATCTTAATGCCTGAATCATTTATAGAAAAACTGATTATGCAAATTAAGATGAATACTATTCAAGAATATATCTTAGTGTATGAACTGTAGCAGCAAAGGTCTTGTTAAGTGAGGGTTGCCTTTATGAACAGATGAACAATATTAGATAGTGTTGCACTGACCACTTGACACAAAGCTGGAGAGAGGCAATGCTGTGGAAGCAAACAGAATTTATCTAGTTTATTCATTTCTTTTTTCCTGCCCTACATGCCCTATGGAAGGATAACATTTGTAGGATTTGGATTACACCCATTAGTCTTACATTTTAATCTTCTGGATACTAAACACCACTCACAGGAAAGCATGTAACATCCTCAAGAAGCTGTTTACTGAACACAGCCTCACTGAACTGACATAATTAATTAATATTAATCCAGACAATAACTCAGCAGACAGGCAGGAATGCAATGTCAGCATGCAATAAGATGAAGTTGGAATGCTATGGTGGGTACAAATAAGGAAATCACTTTCATAAAAATAAATCTAAGGAATGAGAAATACTGGAAATAGGAACCCTTTTCTTTTTTCTTTTCTTTTTTTTGCATAATCCTGTGCCTTTATCTAGAATCACAAGAGAATAAGCAGAGCCTTAGTCACCTTCATTGATGACTCTCAGTTAGTTACCCAAAATCAAGGAGACATTAATCAAGGGAAGAAACATTATGGACTTATGGACCGGCAAGACTACCGAGCTCTCCAAATGCAGTCTTGCCAGCTGTCACAATTTCATCGTAAGTCTTTGGTATTTACTTAGAGTCCCAGCTCCTGGACTCCATTCATTACAGAGGAATCTCCGTTTCCATTTGAATAGTTACACATGATTCTTCTCCAGGAAAAGAATAAAAGAAAGAATGAGCCACCTGTGACAGTAGCACGTCACATCAAGAAGCATCCTTTTACTGCCAATACTGTACATATCTCTCTGCATTGTGTGGATCCTTACACAAATAATCAGTTCAGGTTTGACAAACCTTTTTTTTTTTTTTTTTTTTAGTTTTTCATTGAAAACTAGTGTTTCAATGAAAAATATTTTTTGCTATATGTTTTTGTCCACCCCCCAGCACAAGTGTCCACTTTTCTTTGAAAACTAAACTTTAGCAAGGGCTTAATCCAGGTATACTGCACTAGATTAGTCCAAATGAGAGGTGGCAAAGGTCTTTGTGAAGACTACAAGAAAGAACATTGTTGGAGAATGAAAACAATGTTATATAAAAATATTATACTAAACATTTTTCAGAGTTTTGCAACAATGGAAAATTAATCTGTTAGTTGAAAGAAAGAAATACTTATGGGACCTGTTGCTACTTTTTTGGTGGTATCCTATATTATAAAAGAAAGGCGTATCGCTTTAGCTTTTTAGAGCCAGTTCAAATAAGGAGATAGGTTGTATACGCTATTCAACATGCCTTTTTAAGAGACTGGAATGTGGATTTGTTCATAAACAGCTAAAAATACTTCTCACAGAAATTGCATATAGAATTCCC
>NW_017728992.1:61594877-61603592 GCF_001723915.1 Gavialis gangeticus
GCTGGGTAGACCAGATTGTTATTAAACTAGACAAGTTTAATGTCCTACCTTCCCATGCTGCCCCCCTCTTTCCTCATAACCAAACCCCATCTGTTCAAAGGGAGGACAATAGTGTTGTCTATAAACTGTACTTTAGCAACAGGTATTTTCCTATTATTTGGAAAGTGCACATCATTAAAAAAGCTAAAGAAAAAAATTATGTGAAATGTCCTTATATGGTTAGATTTAGGGCTTGTCTTCATGGCTCAAAAAGCTGCATTTTTAACCATGGGGTAACTAGCATGCTATTGCAAAGTAAAGACACAACAAAGACAAAGCACATTAGGTTTATAACATCAAGTAAAAAGAAATCAGCACTATGCACCTCTGCCCCCCATCTGAGGTTGACTTTGGAGAGTCTACTCAAAGTAAAATAAAAGTACCTTGTCCTCGCTGTGTTTTTGCCTGGGGATATATCATGCACTTAATAACCTCAAGATAAAACAAGTATTGTAGACTATAAGATGCGATGCATAATAAAAATCACACTGAAGTCAGGGCAAGGTAGCATTAGGCTAAGTACAGATGTTCCAAAAGCCCCTGGTAGAACTGCCCTAACTATCATGCTTTATTTGAAGTGCTATAAGTCAGCAAGTGACCCAAACAGATGTTTGCTGCTTGCGTGCTTGGAGCCTGCTCACACTGGCCAGTAAGGGAGGCTCCAGTACACCTCCCAGAAGGCTGTCCCTCTTCCCAGCACCCCCCTCCACCTCCTACCAGCTAGAACGAGCAATGGCTCGGAGGGAAGAGATCCCAGACCCCTTCACCCCAGACCCTTCACTCAGCCAGCCCAGGGGGGCTGCAAAGGAAAAGGGTTTGGGCTCTGTGTCCATGCAGCAGCTCCAGCCAGGCAGCAGCATGCTGTAGTGCTGGGCTGCTGGAGGGGCAAAGAGCCCAGAGCCATCCCTGTGCAGCACCCCCTGTCTGGGAAGCAGCACACTTTGGGGCTGAGGCACCTGCAAGGAGAGAGACCCCTTCCCCTCTGGCCAGTTGGGAAGGGCTGGGATCAGAGGGTGTCCCTAACTCGGGTCAGTGACAGCAAAGAGGGCAGGGCTAGCAAATGAGCTCTGCCCAAGACTAGAGCACAGCCATGCACTGCACAACACCGCCTGGGATGAGGCAATTGCACTCCAAGTTAACCCTCAATAGGATCTGGCAGAGACATTCAATAAAGCGCTCTAACACCTCATCCATCAATAGCAATCCAACATTTTAAAGAGCACTAAGAGCTGTGAACGTCTATTCAATTTAGAATACTTTCTGCATGTTTAAATTGCAACAGGTGCAACATCTGTGCCTAGCCTTAGAGCCTAACTGGTCCAGAGAAGCATAAATATTCATAGGTGACAGCTTACTTTGTCAGATACTAAATACATGGCCAAAAGTTTTAAGAATGGTTGTGATACTGGATGCCTCAATTACACTAGCATAAGTGTGGGGCGGGGCAGGGAGCAGAGCATCACCCCTTGGCACCAACTGTAAGGGGGCACCAGAATGCCATTCCCCCCAGAATCTATGCCACAGCAAATGCAGCCCCATGCTGCCTGGCCACAGGAGCTAGACAAGGACAACCCAGTGCCTAGCAGTGCATCTGTGAGGCAGAGGGACAAGTACAGCAAGCAGAATGGTGCTTCCCTAGGGAGTCTTTGCACAGCAGGCACAGCCTTGAGCCCAACAGCATATCGGGCAGGTGGGAGGGAACAAACGAGGCACTAGAGACAGCTCCTGGGGAACCTGAGCTGCAGGAGTGTTGCATCCAACCCATGGTGCTAAAGCAGCCATCACACCTACCTAAAGCATGAAGAGCCAGAGGCTGCTCCTCCCCTCTTCCTCCCCCCTGCCCAACTGTTTCCAGTGGTCTATATAATCCTTCACACACCCCATGGCAGGTGCTGAAGGGGTTCACAATGCCCATGCTTTATTTTGAAGTGTCTACTTGGTGCAACTGGAAAGGGCCTGACTTTCAGAAAGTACTGAGCCACTGACCTCTGAAAATCGGTCTCTTCATGGTGCCCCAGTTCAGACCCCCAAAAATGGCATTCAAAATTACTAGTAACTTTTCTTTCCTACCCAAGGCACAGGGTTGGATTCAATGCTCTACTAATCTCCCTTCCAACCCTAAACATCTATGAAATCTTTGAAAATTTAGACTTTACAATTCCCTCACTAACTTCAGCCAGACAAGCAGATGCCTATTTATGTAGGCTGGAGCCTTTCAGTCTCTAACACAAACTAGCTGGCAGGCTGAGAAACCTGGGTCTATCTTCTCACTTGCAGAACAGTAGTTTTGCATCTGACTTCAGTCAGACTGCCAATGAGAATAAGGACTGCAGGGCATGGTAACTTGTGTTCAGTTCTATGTTCCCACAGAGGTTAATTAATAGGACTCTGATGATAGTAAGCATCTTGCAGTAAGCATTCTGCGCTTTCCAAAGCCAATAATTACCGGTTTTAAGTCTGAAATAAAATGATTTGTTTTCAACTGTAGTCCATGTAGTAACAACATTGTTTGATTCAGGTACAGAGTATTTTCTCTGTGTTTCTGAGTGGCCAAGGAGCTTCACATGCACCTGAACACCTTTGCAGGGCTGGGTTTTAAAATTGTTGCTACAATAAAAAAGAAAGGAAAAAAGGTACTGGCATTTTATTTATTTAAGCAAACTTTTGCAGTTAACCCAAATAGATCACTAACTAATCTTAAGTTCAACCATAACTAGCTGCAAAAGAATTCTGGGACCAAACAGCACAGAATATGGTAACGTTCGAGTTTTTGTCACAAATACACTGAATCACTGGAGCTGAGGAATTCCTCTGTTGGCTATTAAGAATCAGAACAAGACTCAAGCAACTGCAGTGATAACTGCAGGCTCCCGACTACAGGCATGGTCTGAGAATCTGACTGAGAGTCAGGAACTAATAGAATTATCAGTTTTAAAGCCAGAAGGGGCAGCTATGATAATCGAGTCTCACTTTATCCCTCAACAGTGAATAAGGATAAGAGAAATATTTAGAACTAACAATTTAGAGTCTTTAGCTTGGCAAATGTAAATAAAGAACCAGGGCAAGATTCTGAAATCCTTACTTATAAGATTGTAAATTCAAATAAGTTCTGATTGTTATAATCTACCCTACATTCTAAGCAACACTTTCATATTCTTAGATCTCTCCAAGCCTGGTGGATATGGACACAAGTTATTAATTCACTGATCTGCTAGAGCTAGCAATCAACCCTAACCTTTTCACTATGGCAACTGGATGATTTATATAATAAGGAGCAGTACATCAAACTTGATGGCTTTATGATTGTATCTTAAGCCATTCATCAAAATAGTTTCTCAAGGATCTGTACTTGGTCTATTTTTGTTTAGACTTCATTTCAGATATGGTAAGTCAGAAATAAGTAACGTTGCAGCTCTGCACACAGCAGATAAATTATTGAACTGCATATTTAAAGGGCGGCATTCTTCAATCTGCAGAAGACAACTGGAAAACCTATTTTCAAAGCCAAATAAACTCTCATAACAACATTTGCTTTTATTTGTGATGGCAGAGTGGCCATGATGGACACAAAGGACATACCTACAGGGTCAAACATAGCACCTAAAGCAAACTGCAGTTATTCCAAATCTATTACTGAGATCACTTTAAAGCTCATTATTCATTATTACTGTTTTCTGAAATGAAGCCCTACTTCCTGTCCTAGCTATGCCACTTTGGGCTGCGATACTGTCGGATCTCTTAAATTAAACAGGGTTGAGCCAGGTCAATAGTGTGCTAGAAGTTCTCACAGGCAGTATGACATCCTGCAGGAAGTGGTACTGGTGATTCAACTGTTCCCTTGGAATCTGTATAAAGCTAATGGCCAGTTATGATGTTTAGAGATTTGTGCTATTGGAAATAATAGTTTTCAGATAGGATGTTAAATAAATGCCTTGAGTATTTTGATTATTACAGGGTTTTTGTTTTGCTTTGCTTTGCTTTGCTTTGCTTTGGTGGGGCTGAGAGTTTTTTAGTATAGCTGTTAACCCTGGCATCACTGCTAAATCTCAATTCAGGTAATTCTGTTTTTCATTTCATTAGTAGGTAAAACTCTGCCTAAATATTCATCATCTATCTCATGGTAGAAAAGTAGGATCAGCTGAATCAAAGAAAAATCAGGATGGGAAAAAGGTCTTCACATCTGATGATGCCAAATTGGTAGACAATTACCCATAAGGCATCCAAGAGAACATAGCAACATATTCTCCATATTCCCCATATATTGCAATATAGTCCCCATGCATGCTTTTGGTACAACCAAAAGGAAACTTCAAAGTAGGAAAAATATAATTAAACAGCTGCACTTAGAGTGAACAAATTAAATTAATGTAACATCCCTCCTTCAAGGGGAGCTCATTGTGAAGAAATTCCAAGACAAAGAACTAATGATCACTAACCTATACATCTTTGTCAGGACAGCATTTGCAGGAACTCTTGAGTAAAGCTAAGCTCCATGGGCAAGGAAGACCTGTCAAAGGGAAGCAGTAGGACTTCAGGGTGGCTATAAGAAAACAGATCTCTAAAGGAGGAAAAAAAAGGCACTGATGCTTGGCTGACTCAGACGTTTGTTGCCCTTTCTAAGCTTATGTCCTTGCTTCTGCTGTCCCTACTCTTGTTAAAGGATGTTAGTTAAAAGGGCACTGCACACAGGAAAATGGCTTTCATGTGCTGGTTTACTATTGTAGTAATATACATAAAATATACCTTACATTGCAGTTAGCAACTGTAACAGAAAATACACTAAAATCTATTCCATAAACATATTACTGATTTCCAGTTATTACCTATCATTCACTAAGGTGCAGGCATTAATCATACATCTGTTTATCTTTAGAAAATAAGTGTGTGTCCTTCATATGCAACCAGCACACATTTCAAGGAACAAATCTTAAAAACCATGCATAGAAAAACAAAAGGGAAACAAGTAGCCCCAATGTGTATGGGCATAAATACCCTGGCCTGAGACATGAAAGTCACTGCAATGTCCAAAAGGGACCATTGTGATCAGCTAATTCAACCTTCAGCGTAACACAACCCATTGAACTTCACCCAGTAACTCCAACATCCAGCCTGTAACAGCCGTGCTGCTGTGCACATTCAGTAAATTGCTCACAACCAGCAATCATCCAGCAACAGTTCACTCAGTGCAGATGCAACCTTATTTGTAAGGCTAAAGAGGAGCATAGTTCATGCCCTCATAAGGATCACTACTGGTAATATGACATCAGTCCTGAAGATGATCAGTAGCATATCAGTGTGACTCTCTCCCCCCCAATTTGGCTATGCACGCACAGTGAGCTCTGAGCTGACTGCCTAGTCTGTGTAAGCTCCTGCCAGAGCTGCATGTAAGCAGTGAGCTGGGAGTTCACCAGGTGATCAAGGCAGTGTCTGGGCCAGTCTCTGCCTTCGCGTGGCTCTGGAACCCAGAGGATGAACACTGTTGTTGTTTGCTTTCCTCTTGCCCACTGAACTGAGGGGGAGCCGCAAGGGAAAGGAGCCGACGAGCAGTGGTGGTAGCACTCACCAACTGGGCTCCAGAGCTGCACAAAAGCGAGGACTCTGACCAGAGCTCATGTGCGACACAGCCAAAGGGAGGTGCCACTACATCACCGCTTCCCCTCTCGATCCGCTCCTGAGGATGATGTTACAGAAGGCAGCCAAGACAGGGTATCTGCAGTACAGCAGCCTGGTAAGTATTTGCCAGCTGCTTTTGGGCTTCCTGAACAAAAATGGGCCCTTCCCCTGAAACAGTACGGTACTTAGAAATAGCAACATCAGTAGCTTATTTCTGGCTATAAAAACGAAGTCCCCAGTTCTGCTCAGAATGACTCCCCACCCCCCTATTATTATTATTTGCATTTCCACAGGGTCTAGGAGTCTTAGTCATGGTCCAGGGCTGTACCAGGCACTAAATAAATACAGAACAAAAAAGACAATCCCTGCCCCAAAAACCTTGTCCATGGCAGCAGGTTCATCTATTTCCAGAATACTTATGAAAAAATAATCTTCTCTCCAGTTAAGGCAAATATTTCCTCCAACTGCCTGTTCCTCTCTGTTAAGCGTTATCCATTACACGTTGCAGCAACAGCCCTGTGAACTCCTTAGGCAAAACAGGTTCATTGAGAGAGCCACCCCAGAGCAATAGCCACCCCCTTTCATAAGCCTCAGTCCCTACATCTAGCTGTGGTCTTTTGATCACATCTACTCTCTTTTGTGAATGTAGAAGGATCTCTGCTACTGCTCCTCTCCTACTTCATTTTGTGGACAATTCCTCTAATTCCATATGGCATGCCCAAAGGGCCAAGGTCATCTTTAAAATGTAATCTCATTAAGAAACTCAAATCCTGGAGAATGAGTTCCCAGTCATTTAATGAGGAAATCAAAAGGGCAGTACACTGCCTAAAGGAACTGAGACCTCCATAAACAGAATGACACTAGGCTTTTGACACCATAACACAACAGAGTAAATGTCTTCCCAGAAAGCCATTCCCCTTGTAAAATAACATGGTATGCTCATAATGAACGTAAAGTTTAATTAGATTTTCAAACCCAGGAAAAAGAAAATCAGTTTTGAGGTGGTGATACAGTGATAAAAATCATTTAGAATTTAAATTGCTGGAAAAGTAACAGAAATAGGCATTTGATTCTTGAGGGGTAAAAGTGCTCAACAAATTTAGCTTGCAATCAAGCCTGTTTGCCAGCAGAAAAAAGCCTCTGAAGAGTTGCAATCATTGTCTGGTCTCTACTGGGTGAAGACACATGTATGCAATTGGTCGTACTCATTTAACAGCTTAGGGATTCTTCAGAGGATCTCCCTGCCACCATGGTCTCTCACAGCAATGTCCATAAAACGCACATTCACTATCATGGAGGCTGGCCTCAGGAACATGTCTTCATTATCACCCAGCTGGATTGCAACAATGTTACAACTCTGTGTCAGCTACTCTCGGTAGAGTACAAAGCACAGGGCAACTCAACAAGAGGGGTTACTGTAAGTCCAAAGCTGTGTTTCTTTGGTCTTAGAAACCTACTATAAGCAATGCTCTTGAGTGCTATGTACTTGTACATTGCCCATTAAATATTTACATTTATACATGCATAATAGACACGTCTTTTATACAGCCCTCTTGTAACACTTGCAGATATTTTTTTTCAAACTCCATTAGTCTCAGAGGCTCCATTTAATTCTCATGTTTGCAATGACAGCTTCTAAGGGATCATCTACAAACTAATAGTTCATATTTATAAATACATTATAACAATTAATTCTTGTCATTGTAATATTTAGCATTTACTGATCACTACATCCTCAGTGTGCTATACAACCATCAGCATCTTTTGTAACATACTTCAAAATTAAAAGAATTGAAAGTGCCACTGGAAGAGCACAGTGGTGCTGCTTTTCTTGTTTTTGTTCGGGTTAACTCAGAAAACTGAATGAGGCATGGAAAGGAACGTGAAGTGACTTACTAAAGACCACATAGCAAAGCAGTGGCAATTAGAACTCAAAAGCATTGAACTTAGAGACGAAAAACACAAGATAAAAACCCAGTCTTGTTCAAGATCATAGTCTGAACACAGCTCCCTGGGCTATCACAGCTATGTCATAGATGGCAGAATGATAGAGAAGTTATGCTGAACACACTATACCTTATGTTCTGATTATTTAGATCACATCTTTGTGAGTCAGGCTTTCAAAGGAAAGAGAAGCGAGATAAGAATAAAAGAAGAAATACACATTCAAGGTAAGGGTTTATCATTCCCGGGAAAGAAGGTAGTTCAGATAGATTCCCTGGGGTAGAAATAATATCATTTATCAATAATATCATACAGTAGTTTTCATCATAGATGTCAAGTCTTTAGAAAGTTCCATGGAAAACAGGAGTCAATCTGAAAAGCCTTAAACCAAAACTTTTGCAGACCGAAGCCCGGATACATGACATTTATGTAACAGTGTAATTAGCTTTTATATTGTTGTAAACAATGCATAGATAGATGATGTATAACCCTGCATCTGTGTAATTTACTCAAGTATGGTGCAGAATTAGGAAAAATCCAGCGTAAAATGATACCAGTATAAATTATACATGTATACATGTTGTCTGCTCACAGCTTATCCCAGGATAGATGTTCACTCAAGGCAAACAGGCCATTACCTGCTCCACTTCTTACTGCTTATGCTTCAATAGCAAGTTCCCAAACTATTCCAATAATGAGGTAGGCAGAACAGAATTAAGAACCAAGGAGGCAAATGGAAAGCCTGAATGAGATTAAGTATAGTAGTGCTACCATCTGAAGCTGGAATATTTCTACAGAACATGGTGCTGTATGTTCACAGTGCAGAGGATGTGGTTAAATGCTGTGAAGTCAAACCACCTTATTCCAAAAGGATAGTATTAGGCCTGTGCAAAGCGGCTAGTATTCACTTCAGATTTGGACTTGGCCAATTTGGGGGACAGTGATTCAATTTAGTGATTCGAATTATGGACCTGAATCTCTGAATCAGCCAGGCCCAACCCTCCCCCCCCAGCCCAGCAATGGCTGCCCCGCTGCCCCAGCTCCCGGCACTTGGGGAAAAAAAGCCCAGACTCAGCAGGTGCTGCCGGGTGGGGGGAGCAATCCCCGCTGCCCCATGCT
>NW_017728992.1:61603602-61631984 GCF_001723915.1 Gavialis gangeticus
CCCACCACAGCTCCGGCCCTTTAAGAAAAAAAACAAAAAAACCCTGCATTCACCGTTCCTGCCAGCGGGGGACAATTCTCGCTCCCCACACTGTGTGCTGAAGCCCCAAGGCTGCTGCAGGAGCAGTGAGTCCTGGGGCTTTTATCTTTTTTTTTCTTAAAGGACCTGAGCTGGCCCAGGTGGGACACCGATGGGGGGGCTGGGGGAGTGAGGGAGGGCCCGAGGGGCTCATGCAGAGCCCCCAATGCAGCATGGGGCAGTGGGGGGCCAGCAGGGATCACCCCCCCCCATCCAGCAGCACCCAGTAGGTACCAGGGCTTTTCTTTAAAGGGCTGGAAGCAGGGGCGGGCAGAGGTCAGGGGGAGCAGGCAGGGGGTAGGAGCTGACAGGAGTCCCCCCATGGTCCCCTCCCCCCTCCCCCAGGGTCCCCTACCCCACCCCTAGTACTTACCAGCTCAGAGTCAGCTGCAGCTCCTTGCTGCAGCCACTGGGAACTACCCGAATCATCAAAGCTCTTCAAATCTTTTCTGAAGATTCAGAGAGCTTTGAATCAATTCAGACCTTTTAACTGATCCCCTGATTCAATTAGAATTTGGAGATTTGGCCACCGAATCAGGCCAAATCTCCTCCAAATCGAATCACCAGCCAAAGCTTCGCACAGCCCTAGATAGTATCTTATTAAAAAGATGGATATAGAGCTTTGTTTATACACTTCTCAAAGGTCTCACCTCTTCAAAACTCTCTTCTAGTCCCTATCCTAAAATGGCCACTTAAGCCTTCTGTTATGTATCTATTATTTGGTTTGAGATTTAAAGCTGTACTATTTTAAAACCAGAAGTAGACAAAAATAAATCCCATTCATTTACCATTTCCACATCAATGTTCAAATTTCAGGCAGCCTTCATTAAAGCAAAGGTTCTGTATTAGAGCCCAAAATGCTGCCAATTTTCTACACCCTTGGTCATAGTCCACTTAGTTTCTTATTGTGAAATGATAGCATTTCTCAACCAAATAGTAGTAACACTTTAAATTTGTCCCCTCCCCTCAATTTCCCACCCTTCCTGTTCTTTATTCATGCCCTACTCCATGCCAACATCCTTTAGAGAGGCTGTCTGGAATAATTTTTTCCCATTTCTTACTGGTTTAAGAAAACAAATATATTACATCAAATGAAAACTCTCAGATTCAATAAAGGAAAACAGAAAATTTATTTTTCTTCTAACCATTGATTTGGTAAAACATTAAATTTGTAATTTTAGGTGCCCAATTTTACTAAATTTAGAAAGCCAAATAATACCAGTTTGATGTGGACCAAAGGATGATCTAAGGACGAGGGAAGGAATATATCTTTGCAACAACTGAAAGAGTTGGGAATGTTCCCACAGTAAGAACATGCTTTGTAAATTTTACTTTAAGTGGGTCCTTTAGATGTACGGCATATTTCAACTACAGCAGCAATACCTTAGTGTTCTGTACAGAAAGCAAAGGTTATCCTTAAGGGAATTATATCAGACATACACTCAGACAAAGCAGATCCCTCAGGGAATACCTCTACACACAAATAAATACACCAAGATGTATGAATTATTGGGTCCAATGATACAAGTCCTTTTCCATCCATTTTGTTATGCCTACCATTTATAAATGAAATATGTTAGTGTTTCATGTCATGCTATTTGAAAATGGCCTCTCTCCCCAGTTACGAGGTAATGCGCATAAAAACCAATGTCAAATTAGAGTGAACAGACAGCAGATGCAGCAAGTACAACTATATCAAAGAACAACAGACCACATGGGGCTCACCCGTGCTTTTAAGGACCAGCTCTGCGCATGGGCCAATGCAGAATTGCGCTGCCAGACAGGGAAATCCAGGAGGAACTCTCTTTCAGGCAGTCAATTCCTACCAGCCCTCCCAAGCTCACCAGAGCAGCATGCATCATGCTGTATGTCATTTCAGAGGGTGCAGCATATCTTTCCTGTTTATCTGGCCAGCTCCTCTGGCTAGCACACGGGGTAGCACCACGGTTGCATTTCTTACTAGCCCCTTGTGGGAGTACATGGAGGGATCATAACTGTGTTCTGTTGCTGTGTTGGGAAGAGAAAGGAAGAGCTGTGCACCTGTGAAGCAGGAAGGCACTATCTGGATCTCAATAAGCAGCACACCCAGAAAGAAGGGATTTTCCAAGTTATTTTCTATTATGCTGTAGGCTCTTTAAAATTCTGCTGCTTTTAACTGAGGTCCAAAAAGAAGAATCATTATTTATAATTAGAGATGATCCTGAGCCACAAATATCCAGCTGCAAGCTTCTCTGAAGATAAGAGGATTTGGATATAGGGTCAGGTCCACACCTGGTAATTCCACCGTAGTCAGTGGAGCTATGTTGTTTTGTGCCAGCCGAGGATACAGGATCATACAATCACAGGAAAGTAGGCCTGGAAGGGACCTCACAAAGTCATCTAGACTGACTCCCTGCTCAAAGCAGGACCATCCCTGAATACACCATTGCAGCCAAGTGTCTGTCTAACCTGCTCATTAAAACTTCAAAGGTGGAAATTCCATAATTTCTCTAGGCAGCCTGTTCCAGTGCTTGATCACCCTCATAGTCAGAAAATTATTTCTAATCTGTAACCTAAATTTCCCCTCCTGATGTCTGAAGCCATTGTTCCTAGATCATGAAGAAAATCTCATCTCTAGCCTCTCTGTAATTGCCCTTCAGGTAGCTGAAAACTGTTATCAAATCTGCCTCAGCCCTCTCTTCTCCAGATTAAATAACCCGAGCTGTTTCAGCCTTTCCTTATATGTCATACTTCACAGGCCCCTAATCATTTTTGTTGCTCTGCACTGGATTCTTCCCAAACTGTTCACAACCTTTTTAAAGTGTAAGGCCCAAAACTGGATACAATATGCCAGGTGATGCCACACGAGTGCTGAATAAAGTAGTATAATTTAACTCCCCATGATTCACAAGTGATGTTCCTGTTAAAACAGCCCAATATGCTGTTCACCTTTTTTGCAACAAGAGCACACCACCGACACATATTCAGCTTATTGTCTACTGTAACCCCCAGGTCCTTCTGTGCAATACTAAAGCCTAGCCAGTCATTTCCTAAGTCTGTATTTATACATTTAATTATTCTGTCCAAAGTACAGGAATTTGCACTTTTCCTTGTTGCATCTCATCTCACTGATTGCAGACCATCCAGTCTATCCAGGTCATTCTTGATCCTAGCCTTATTCCCTGGAGGAGCTGCAAGTCCATCCAACTTGGTATCATGCACAAATTTATTAAGTGTGCACTCCATCCCATTGGCTAAATCATTAATGAGGATATTAATAAACACTACCAGATGCAGAACAGACCCCTGGACAACCCCACTTGATACCTCCACCTAACTAGGCATTGAACCATTGATGACTACTCAGTGATTGTGTCTACATGAGGTGCTGACTGTGCAGTAGTGCCAACAGATGGCTTTTTTGTGAGGCTACTGCACAGTAGTCTCCGACTACTGCACAGTCAGTGTCACAAAAATGTTATTTGTTGGTTTTGCAGTAGCACCACATCATGGTTTCTGCCACACAACACTACTGAGCAGTAGTCTCAGGCTACTACACTGTCAGTGTCTCATGTAGACACGGCCATTGAGTACAATGTTCCAACGAGTTGTGTATCCACTTTAAACGTGTTTATTTACCTTGTTAATGAGAACATCATGAGAGACTGTGTCAAAAGACTCACCAAAGTCAAGGTTCATCACACCTACTGCTCACCTTATTACAGAAGGAAATGAGGTTGGTCAGGCATGACTCGCTCTTGATGAATTGATGCTGGCTCTTCCTGATCACGTTGTTCTTCTCTAGGTGCTTCACAATAGATTCCTTGAAGACCTGCTCCATGATCCTTCCAGATATGGAGGTCAGGCTGGCTGGTTTGCACATCCCCAGATCCTCCTCCTTCCTTAAACATGGGCACTGCATTTGCCATTTTCCAGTCATCCAGGACCTCACCTAACCTCCATGAATTATCAACATCAATGACTCTGCAGTGACCTCAGCCAATTTTTTCAGTACCTTACAATGCAGCCCATCTTCAACAGAAGTTTCAAGGAAAAATACAAGCAGATCGGTGACATACTCAGCTCCTGACATTTTCTGGTTGAGAAGATTAATATAATTATTGAACCTGTGCTTTGAAATTAGTTCAATCTGCTTTCAGGTTAATTTGTCTGGTTTCTTCTTGCATAGGCCCAGAGTTTAGGGTCTACTGATAAGGAATTTCCTGTAGGTGTCTTTCCTGCTAGTGAAGAACATGTCCTTTTACCCCCTTTCATTGAAGATGCGTAGGGGATGCATGTGTACCCCCTGAGCGTGGTGGTGCATCCCATGCAAAAAGGCGCCATTCGCCGCCACACCCCATCACCTGCCACCAACAGTGCTGCGGCCACCTTCAGGAGCTCCCTGCTTTCCGACACCACATTCCCACTGCTGACAGCACTGCCACCACTGCGGGAACTTGTCATGCCCCTCCAGCCTATGGGGGCACATGGTGTTCATGCCTCCTTTATAGCATCTTTCACCATTTTCTAGTGTTTCACATCATTATTCGGGGATGGGCTGACTCCTCACCCCCAGCCTGATCTAGCGCAGGGGATGGGAATTCAGCTTCCCCATCCCCAGCCGGTCTAGCAAAATGTCAAAACAGAGTTGAAACAGCCTCTGTCTGGTCCTCAGTGTGGCTTCAGAATCATGGTGGCACTCCCCCATGCTTGGAGCACTCTGATTAGCTGTTTCCATCAGCCAATCAGAGTGCAAATAAAGCATTACAGACAGACAGACAGACTTAGGCTTTCATAATATTAGAATATATGTCATAGATGGCATATATATATTTGCTGTACATTTTATTAACTGGAAAACAGTATTTTAGAGCAGAAGGCTGGGAATCAGGATGCTCACTTTTTATCTCTAGTTTTATACTGACTTGTCATGTGATCTTGGGGCAAGTTTGGTATCTGTTCCCCAGTTAACCCATTTGTAAAATGGATATAATAGGTATTTGCTTCAGTTCTGTGAATTCATGAATTAATGTCTCTACAGTGCTTTGAGATCTTCAAATGAAAGGCCCTGTGTAAGTGTTAATTATGTAAATAACAACTGGGAGCCAGAATCTGAAAAAGAAAAAAAAAAGTTTCTTACTATGTTCTACAGTTGAACAGATTATTTTCAAGAAGGGAAGGACAAAAAAGAGAATAGAGTCTGGGTTGAGCAAGCTTAGTGGGTTGAGCAAGCCTCTGGGTGATCTGTTCCTTGGAATATTTGAGCCAGCAGTTTCAATTCCAGGCTGGCTGGAGATCCTTAGCTTGCCTGCAGACTGCAATAAGGTGCAGCTGTTTACCAGGCCAGGAAATCCAAAGGATAATGTGAGCCAAGGATCTTGGTGTTTTATTAAGCACTCTATGGTGACAGCATCCCTGGACACTGGGAACATGTAAAAACCTGTCAGCACATGATTCTGTGTTGAACAAAGGAGTTTCACTTCTGAACTCCAAGAGCCCTAGAACAAAAGGCTGTGAAAATGTTCTAGCAAGATATCTTGGACCAAATGTATTCAGTTCATTGGAACAGACAGTAACATTTTAAGTTACTTTCACAGAATGTACCTAATTAGGTCATCACAGACTATAAAGACTGTAAGAATGCATGATGAAGCCAATGTCTTGACATCATGCACACATGCCTAACATCTCACTAAATCTTACAAGTGTGAGCATAACATCTTTGTTTAACAATAAAGGGTATGCTAGTTTATCTGCACTAAATCACCTTATACATAAGTAGACTCTTTAAAAAGAAAATCCCTGTTTACACACACGTTTTATATCTGCACAGTATAATTATTAAAACCACATCCTTGTGCTACTATTTCACTTTCCAGCCAAAGAGATCTCAAAGGGCTTACAAACTTTATACTGTCTATGCTCTATAATGTTCACTAGAGATAAGAATATGGTAAAAAAAATGTTGGGAGAAAAAATTGGCCTAGAATATTTACAAAAGAAAGCCTAAATATATCTCAGCTGTGTCTGCATGGCTTTTGTAGTGAATGAGCCTACTGGCAGGAATATTTGCAGAAACAATCTGATTATTAGGGAATTTTGTGGAGAGCAAATTGTGGACTTAAAAACATGTTAATATGCTTCAGAATTCTAATTTTAAGAATTATGTTCATCCAATCAAAACTACCCAACATATCTTGAGTTCTGGATCCTGAATAGTCATAATAAGCTGCTTGAGAACAATTTACAGACCAAGACAATTTCAAATAATGAATAAATTCATGAAAGCCATGTGCTGCTTAGAGACAATTCAATAACTGAAAAAGAAGCTAAATGTATCAAATATTCAGTTACTAGCTGACTTTAAAATAGTGATAAAACCTTATAACGTGCTTTATGAGAGGCAATAAAAACAAAAGTAAATCTGAACTTAAAACCTCAGTATCCATCCTGGTAATCTCCAATTCTGACAGAAACCCTTACCTATTGACATACATGTTATACTTGCCCAGTACACAAATCCCACTGTACAGGCCAGATATAAAACCTGCCTTAGGCTACATTTGTACTATGTGGGCACAGAGATTAAGGATAAAATCTTAACATCTAACCTCCGTTCAAGCTTCCCAAATGTATCAGCAGGTAATACATAGCTAATAGCCGATGAACAGTTTTCTTCTGCTAGTTTTCATGGACTGATTCAGAGAAAAATATTTTGAATGCATTTCTAAATCCCCTTTTTCACATGACATGAAGGAAGGGACCACAAGTAGGGCCAACTTATATGCATGCTAGCTCCTCTTTTCCCTCTAGAGAAAGAAGAACAGAAATAATCACCTTCACAGTGTATAGTCCCAGCGTGTAGAGTAGACAAGGTGAAGATGTAATACTATATTGTAGCTGGAGGGCTGGGCCACATTTGGAGAGTGACCTTGGTAGGTACAGCAAAGTCTCCAGGCCCAATAAGGCACAGTTATTCCCTAAATTCCCCATGACACCTCAGGACCCAGCTAAATGGGCACAATAGCATCCCTCATGTCCAGAGGGCCCCAAACAGGGAAAATGTTTTTTAATGGGTGAAAATACTCAGCTCTTTTGGTTGGAAGTCTCAAAACTCAAAAACCTCCAAGCACACAAAATATTCTCCTCCGGACAAAACTAGGCATGAGACATATCCTGGGCAAATAGCTCTGCTTTGTATTTCAGAAAGCCAAAGAAAGGCTGCCATTGGGTTTAAAGTGATGTCTAAGCCTTAGCCTCTCTATAGTTTGATTTTCTTTTCTTATAGTCCCTCCTGCAGAATCCTGTAAGATTGATAAAGCAAAAAGGACTTGAAGGTTTATCTGGCTACTGCTCTTTCTTCCAAATCCTCAGTGCTTGATTCTATCCACAGTTGCATCTATCTAAATCCATACCAACTCTCCCAAAATTATATGGAGGCAGTCTAAAAATTCCAACAAATTCACTAGAAAATTGGCCCTTAAAATAAGCTTGGAAGCATTGCCATGCGGCTTAGGATACCAAAGGGGCACTGGCTTCCAGCTCCATGTGCCAAATACTAGAAATGCCTTAGTGTGGTCCTGAGCATGTGCCAATAAGCATACCCAAGACAGAGAGCCTAACAGTAGCTAGGGAACTGTTCATAACCTCCCCCTAGCTAACTTCTCCATACTGAACAGGTGTGTCAAAAAGGTGAAACTGAGACTCAAACCTTGTACACAAAAGGAATTTAGCCTACTCATCTTATCTTTTAGATCCTAATTCTATGACCAGTCTACAAGAAGAATAGCTATAAATGGGAGGCCCCCAAACTAAACTTCCCCTAGAAGTAATTTGTTTTAAAAATAGTTCTCCTCTTTTCTCCATAGCAAGTATTACCTGCTCCAACATAATAAGCATAAACTGGAGACCAAAATGCTAACTTTTTATGTAAGCATGAGCAACACTGCAAAGTAATTAACCTTCTAGGATAGAGAATTTATTTCTGCCACCTAGTGATTGAAATACCTGCATCCTTGAAAGGTGGAATAAACAAGTTTCTGTCTACTGAAGGAGATCCTGGGAGCAGACAAAGAAAAGAGAAAAGCAAACATGGCTTTTAAAAAGTAGTACCAAAGGAAACATGCCTATACCTACTCAATCTACTGATGGGAATATATTTTAATATGTATTGACATGTGTTGTAGCAAAAATACTCAACTGAGCTGCAGAGGTCTATGTGCATTTGCTGTACATACCAAATGAACAATAATAAAGAGAAGATTCTTGCATTAGAGAGAGAGTTGCATTTTATCTCAGCTTCACTGAAGTACACAGTTGTCATGGACACCTACTCACTGGCCTCAGTGGACAAACGACAAAAAGAGGATGGTGACATTTGCAATTGTGCTGTAGCAGAGCACACTCCAGCATGAGTCATCTCCCAGCTCTGCCTGTCTGCTATGCTCTTGTGAGCAGGTAGGACACACACGTGAGAGAGATGTATATTCAGATACCATATCCTTGCCTTCTTGTCCATGTAGCTAAAATGGCAAATACAATTATAAGGCTAAATCCTCCAGTTTTTCCACATTCAAGACTCTCACTGAGGGCAGAGTTTTGACTGACTAAGGAGTCAACCAATTAACACCTTCAGTGTTGCATAACTTCAAAGTACAGATAATAACAAAAGGAGAAGGAAAGGAGAACTCCATAGGCATATGCTGTGAATCAAAATAAAGCTGTAACTGCTTTGACAGTGTCTCTGTAATCTATGCTAATGAAATTATGATTTATCAAATGGGACCTAATAAAACTTACCTGGTAAAACCTGCCAGTGAGTCAATGAGCAATACTATAGAGTATTCATTAATTCTGCTTCAATAGAGACTATCTATACCCACTCTGAGGCAATTTGGCTCATGGTTCAGAATTCAGGGTCTATTAGGATAAGGATCCAAAACGGTTCTGTTCTTAACTGTCTGAACAGCTCAGGTTTGCAAAATCAACCTGGAGATCAAGTAAGACAGAAACATTTCTGGTACCCCACCATTTCTACCTTTGTCCCAGCTGGAAACTAATGCAGAAGCGTGGAAGAAAAGTGGCAGTGAGCTCACAGCATAGGAAGTCAGCTAAACATTTCTGGACCTTCAAGGAAGTCCATCTTTAGATACCTGGATTTTTAACTACCAGTCTATCCCCGATTCCTCACTGTTATGTTTGACAAGCAATACTTTTTAGTGGAGAGTGCTGCACTGGGACTTAGCAGAGCTGGGTTTTATCTTGGTTCTGCCACAGGCTTGCTGATCGACTTTTATGAAAGTTGCTTCAATTCTTTGTGTCCCAATTATTCCACTTGGCTGAAGTGGTCTCCTTGTGAAAAGAAAAGCCCATTGAGAAATATTGAGGAAAAGTCCAGTCCTTAAGAGGTAGGGATTATTATGATTGCTATTATTATTGCTAGTAATATTATTAATAGTATTAATATTAATATTATTGTGACCCATTTTTTAGGGCTGCATGAATTCCCTCTCACCCTGGGGAAGCAGTAACAGTCAGTCATCATCATTACCTCCCACACTGCAACAACACATACTCTTTTTTCCCCCACTAAGCACAGTTGAATATTTCATTATTTTAAGAGTGTGGATGAACAAGGAAAGAGCTCAATACATCTCCAGTGAAATGTCAGTCAAACACAGGAATTGAGTGCCTTTTCAGAACTGGCGCCTGGAGTGTTGATACACCTGGCTTTTCTAGGAAGGCGGGTTACCGTGGGTATTTCTCATACCTAAAACACTGAGTCATAATTTCAGTACACAGGAGCAAACCAAAAGCTGGATTTTTTTTTCTGGCTGCCCTTTGACATGTTTCTGTTAAGATGCCCAATTACTGGAACAACAAGTGCTGCCAATGAGCATCCACCATCGCAATCCAACTAATTAGAGAGGGTTTGTGCCAACATGAGCTTTACTCAGAGACATGCCTCCTTAGGAATGCTAGTTAATTCTTTTTCCAATAAAAAACATTTCAGAAGCACTTTGTGATCTGCAGAATCAGAGGGTAAGAAAAAATGGCACAGGAGCACGGGCCTCCCATACCAAATCAAACCTATGAGCCAACTTCTCCAGTATCTGGTCTCCAACAGTGGCAAGCACCAGGTGCTTTGAAAAAAGAGATGCAAAGCCTCCTTAGCAGTAAGCTTTGGAACCCAGTCCACCTTATGATTGTTTTGTCTTAATCCCTAAGAGTTAGGGATTGTGTTAAACCCTGAAGCATGAAGCTTCTAAATGTTTTTGTTAGCATTAACTCCCATAATGCTGGACAATTTTGTTCATTTTCCAAAAAAAAATCCCTTTTTTAATCCTGTTAAAACAGGTGTATCAACCATGTGACCCATGGGCTGAATCCAGCCTGCAGAGCCCTGCCATCTGACCTCTAGTGCTGCCCTTGAGTCTGATCAGACGCATACATGGCATAGCGTGCCCCCATGGCATGGGGCCAGATCCAGCAAATAGACTCCCTGGCTCTCATACCTGATCCAGTGGCCACTCCAGCTGGTCTGGGACCCAGGCTGCATGCAGCACAGATCCTCAAGCAACCAGAATGGGTGCTGTGGGGCCAGATAAGTGTGACAACCCTGTGTTAAAATCTTTTACCTCAACACTTTGCAGCACCAAGTTGCACTACCGAATCAGATGCATCTTTAACTCTATTACTCAACTCAGCACTAATTCAATACAAGCGGGAAGCAAGAGTTCATAAAGAGGAGGTCAATGTTTCCTGTAATGCAAACAAACCTCCTATGAGAGGAAATCCAAACTGATTTGCACTGTACCTAAGGCCTTAAAATACCATATTTATTCAAATATAAGATGACCCTGAATATAGAATGACCACCTAATACTTAAGATTCTATATATGGAAGAAGTATAAATATGTTATAATTTTCCAGGTGTAGAATCTAATCATTGAAAGACTGTCTTGAATTAATTCCCCTCCCACTGCTACAGCAAGGGAAATAGTGGCCTGAGGGTCAGATTGTCCCTTTGCCTTCTGCCCTGCCGCCTGACGCTTCTTCCCGCTTCAGCCTTCCTGTCTCTCCCCCTTGCTTACTGTCAGACCTGCTCATGCTCTGTCTCCTCCCTGACCACAATGTGGAAATGAGCTTCACGTAACAATAAGGGGAGAAGAAGAGGAAGGAACAGAGGGGAGGACAGAAGCTGCAGGGCATGCAGATGGGGGCAAAAGACTGTTGTGAGTCTGACTCTGGCTTTGACCCTGAGTGCTGCAAGTTTCATCACAGGTACTGCATAAACACACTTTTGAGCATCATTTTTGTAGCTGCTTATACATAATGCAAGCTGTGCATGAGAATAATCCAAAACCAAAAGGCTTATGAATTGTTATCATATAGTTCACTGAGCTGGGCCCCAGCAGGGTCAACAGCATTTCAAGCCATGGTGACCCCACAGCTCAGCACTATTCAGTCTGTGTATGCACTCCACATACCCCCCACAAAGAAACCATGTGCTAATTAGTCCCCCACTCATAACTAGAACTGGGTGTTCTTGTAACAAGTCCTGGGCCTCTCTAAAAATGCTTATGCAAGGCTCCAGAAATTAGCAGTGACTGGAATGCCACCTGGAACACCTGCAGATACAACCAAGGCAACAACATGTCTAAGAACTTTGGGTTTCTTGGATTTCTAACTTCGGGGGTCTATGCACATTACATATACTCATGCTAATGTAAGTTGTAGTAGTATCATTTACCAGCATCAGTACATTATCACCTATTATCACCACATATAGCTTATTATCACCACATATAGCTTATTATCACCACATTGATAAAATGTTCCAAATAAGCTGGCCACTCTTCTCAATTTAAGTCCCAGACCTAACATTTCCAGGGCCAAAAAACAATCGAGTAAAAACCGTCTACAGGCTGTGTGCGAGAATGTGCAGACCAGTGTAGACAGATGGAGCATGAATGTATAGGTGGGTATAACAAGGTAACTTAAAACAGTGTCTGGCCCACTGGGTTACCTTCTGTCTGTACACTATGCCTTTGCAGGATGATGGGTAGACATCCGCCAATATAAAAAGACAAAAAGGAGAGGAGTGTAGGCTGCGCTGGAACTTTGATCAATATATACTGCTCACACCAAGACTTTAGTAAAGCACTGACCAGAGTAGGTCTGACTAGCAAATTTGACTGATGCATGAACTCCTTACATAACCAAAACTTGGCATGTGGGCTAGATAGGGAGGGAGAGATGGCTGTACAAGGTGTAGGATAGTCCAGTGCCTGCATGATAAGACTCGAACAGGAATAACCAGGTCAGGATGTGAAACAGGATGGTTTGAGACATTCAAGATACTGATGGAATGCAATACATAATTTGTTTTGATCATTGTATAAAAGAAGGCTTGAAAGTATGGAAACTTTGTAGCAATCTAGAGGAGCCTGCCACTACCCTGTTGCAGGTACAGATGCCTTAACTCCTAATGAACATATTAGGCCAAATCATGATAGGGCTGTGATTGTAGACAATAAACCTGGCCATATCTTTGCCACCAAACAGGGTCTGTGGTCATTCTTTAATGCAAGACTGATATTGGACTTTCCTGGCTGTGACTTTGTTGACACAGCAGTTCCTGAGATTTCAACACTGACAACACATCATAATACCAGAGGAGGACAACAGCAATGATGACACTAATAACACCTTATAACAGTGGGTTCCCCATCAATGTGTTTACCCAATAGGGGCCAGGTGTTTTGTGAGCATGCTCAATATGGGCTGTATTCAGTCAACTTCATAGCTGGTTTCCATGACTCAGCACATGCTGCTTCTAGCAGCAATGTAATGATAGCCGGTGAATTTGATGGGGGCTTACTGATATGCAAATATAAGACAAGGAGCTTTTTCACATGCTGACTGGGGGGAAAAAAACCCTGTCTTATATTCAAGTAAATATGGTATTATTGCAGCAGTTGTCATCAGGTGGCACTGTTGTACAATTTTCTAATCATACAGTGTCCGTGCATTTGTCTTCTGAAGACATGCTTGCATCGTTGGTTTGGTTACCAGATTCTGTGCAGATGAAGCTGTTGCAAGCAGCAAGGAGGTTTACTTGGTTCTCAGTGGAGACAAATCAAGTACTAATGAGTGGGCTGAGAGGATCTGTAGCAATGTCCACAGGTTGAAAATGGAGTTTCATACCAGTCTGAGGAAGGAAGAAGATCAGTTTAGCATCTAGGAGAAGAGTGAAATATGGGGGACTGCTCCTGCTCCTTTGGTTCCTTTAATTTTGGGCTAAGAGAAACTGGACCAAAGGATATCTATGCTCACATAGTTTTTATACCTGGGTATCTGAATACTTCCCAAACAAAAGACTCCCCCAAACATGAGTTGTATCCAAATCTAATATGCTAACTTGCCCATCATTGGTTGAGAGTGAAAGTATCTGGTCTTGAAGATATGATGAAAAAGTCAAAAGGAGAATTGTGATAAGACCTAGCAAAACAATTCCCAGAGTGTCACAGCACACCAGTGTGCAGTGAGAGCAACAGAAGTCTCCTGCAAGATCCCCCTGTGTGGAAAGGTAAGCGCTCTTCTTCCCCATCTGGTATCTTACACCTGCCCCAGTTACCTTAGGGGCCACCCTCTAGGGACTGCCACCACAGCTGCTGCCTTTCCCCTAGCCCAAGGTAACCCCTGTGCTGCTACCTCACCTTATACAACTAGCACTGTACTCTGCTATGTCTGTGGGTGCACAGACACATAGACAAAGTCTTGCTTTGCAGCCCAGCCCATCCCCTCCACTCCTTCCATGCTCCCAGGGCCAGCAGGAGGGCCCACAGGGGTGGTTGCTGGTATGTGAGACCCTACAGGAGCAGCTTCAGCTACAGGAACTGCTCTTGCCCTCTGAGGTACAAACCAGCAGTCAGAAGAGGACAGACAATGGAAAGAGCAGGAAACAGCAGGGTGTGGTCCTCCCCTCACTGCCCTTAAGTGGTACCAGCTAGATCACCAGTTCTCAACATTTTTAGCCTCAAAGTCCCCCTCCATATATTTGCTGAACTTCAATACATCTCAGTGATTTTTCAACTGGGGTGCTGTGAAATTCAGAAGTTATGGAGCGGGCCTGGAGGCTAAAAGAAGTTGAGACCCATTGGTATAGAGACTAATCCTTTACTTAAGGAAAGATGTATTTGGTGTCATTTTTTTAAAAAAACATCTTAGCACTGGTTTTATTTACTTGGGCAGGGGAATGAAATGTATATCTTTTGAAAAAAACATATAGCATATATACGTCTTCATACACACACACACCTCTTTTTGGGTGTAAGTGAAGGTGCCACCAGTTTTAGTCCAAAAAAGCAGTGTGCCTCAGTTATCAAAAGTTTGGAAAACACCAATCTAATAGCATCACTAGAGTTATCACATAGATTTAATGGGCCAAGTTATCAGTGGGCAGAGGTATGGCTAAGCCAAGAGTTTTGTAGCTTGAACTCTAAATTTTCATTGGGAAAATTTTGAAATGAAATATTTCAATTTAGGGGGAGGGGGGTTCTTTTTGGACTTCCATTTTCCATGAGATATTTCAAAATTTGCATTTTTTCTTTTGAAACAGAACACATTTTTCAGACTCTCAATTGTGTGTATGATCCAAATTTCAATTGTATGCATTTCAATGCCAATAACTGTTTATGCAATTCATTAGTAAATACAGAGTCAATAAAATACACGGCCAACAACAGAAAATAGAAATATGTTAGAATCTCAGATTTTGGAGTACCCTGCTTCAAACTTGGGCTCAAAATGTAAAGCTACATACAATAGATTTTATGAAACAAAATTCACATATGAAAAATGTTTATCTTATTGCAGATTCACTCTCACTATTGTCAGAGAGGCTGTTAAAAGCAGTGCGTCTACTTTGAAGTGCAAGTTTAAAGCTTTCTGCAGAGGCTCTAATGGACTGTCTGCATAGAGACATGCTCCACAAACATCACACACACTCTTGTGAAAACTCCTTTATAAAGAGTCAGGATTACTTTGCATTTGAATTGCACCCCTCTTCAGACCTGCCACTACAAACCCTCTGTTACTACAAGCGAGTCTCATTTACTACATGATTCCCAACCTGAGCAGCTTGAGAAGGCGGCTACCTCCCATCAGCCTGCTACTTGCACTAACATTATAAAAAATAACCCAACCATAGATCAACATTACTGATGACAACTCAGAAATTGTTAGGCCTCCATACACATACATCCACAGTCATTTGGAACATTAGAAACTACCTTTTAAAACTAGAGCATGAGATAAGGCAATCACTGACAGCATAAGTTATCTCTAAAGAAATATGAGTAACTAAATCCTAATTTTGCTGAGATTTTTTTGTATTAAATTCAAGAGAAAAATGAAGGTAATATTTTTGAAAATAACTGCTGACATGACAGAGATTTAAGAACTTAGACAATCATCTGAGCTGAGTTTGTAAAACCCAGTTAAGACATCACAATTTAAGTGTGCAGATGTATTTTTGGCACGGCTACTCAATAAGATCTTACAGAATGTTGGAGCACAACAAAATCAGCTAAAAAAGGAAGAAAGTTGGAGAAAGCATACAATAAATATGGAAAAAGATAGAACACCAATTAAGAAACTAATTTGTGAACAGTTAGAAAAAAAACAAAAGCTGGACAATGACTTTGGTTAGATCTGCAAGCAAAATATAGATATATCCTTTATTATTTAAGATAAAGAGCAATGGTGTGAGCGGGACTGTGCAGGAATTCCAGTGAAAAAAATTATATTTCTGAAACATTTTTAATTCCAACTCAGGATTTCCACCCAAGAGAAGAGAAGCTGTTCAGGGAACCAGACTAAGACAGACATATGATGGGGTAGTTGAAGAAACTAGGTCTTTACCTCCAAAGGATGGTAGAACTTTCATGACGATCATGTAATCTATTATTTTAAAAATCTTTTTTTCTCCTATGCTTTGATCCTGTTGTTAAAATAAACAAACCTTGAGTTTAAGAAGGCCACCTGGCCACTGTATTCACCACTGGCCATGGATTTATGAAAGGAAGAATTGCAAATGCTGAATTCCTTCAGACTGGGTAAGCACAGCTGATATAGAGGTAACTGTAATCTAAGATCTAAGAGTAAGAAAATTACAGAATTCCCTCAAAGGGAAAGTAAGGGCAAAAGGTCTCGCACCTCAGAGAACAGAGAGAAGACAAAACCCTGCAGCCATGATAGGAAGTATACAAGAAGTATAAGGTGCTGTACTGGAAATGATGGGCCCTTGTACACGTGATGATGTCATGATGTACATGTGATGCAAATTTCCCTGTGTGTGGCTTAATGGTGTCACACATTACACATAGGTGAGTTTGGGGGGTTTAAAATGAGTTGGCATCATTACAAACCAAACTACATCCCGATGTAGTTTAGTTTGGAACGCTGCAGCCATTAGTCAGCTTGCCCCCTGGCCCTGGGGGAGGCAGGCAGAAAAAAAAAAAAGGATCAGGCGCCTCACTGCTTCTGCCTTCAGCAGGCTCTTGCAGCTGGCAGGATGCCTGGGGCCACCCGGGAATGGGCTGGCTTGTCCCTGGGGCAGTGCGAGGAGGTGGCAGGAGGGCAGCTGGGTGTGCTGGCAGCCAGGGAAGGTGGTGGGGATGGTGCACAGAGTGCTGGAAGCCTGGGTGGGCTTGAGGAAGCTAGCAGCCTGCCTGGGCAGCCCCACACCCCATGCAAAAATCCTGCCATCTTCTCCAGCCACCAGCTCCCCCAGCCACTCTCCTGCCACCTCCCCGTGCTGCCCTGGGGGCAAGCCGCTCCATTCCCATGTGGCCCCAGGTGTCCTGCAGGCCGCAGGAACCTGCTGAAGGCAGAAGCAGTGAGAGGCCTGATTTTTTTTTTCTGCAAAGCCTGCCTACCTCTCCCATGCCAGGGGGCGAGCTGACAGATTAATGGCACAGATTAATGGCCCCCTGGCCATGGGAAAGGCAGGCAGTCTCCACCAAAACAAAGACAAAAAATCAGGCCCCTTGCTGCTTCTGCCTTCAGCACACGCCTGCAGCCACCAGGACAATAATGTACATACAGTGACGGGAAAATAAAACACACCATTTCAATTAAAAACTCACCATTTCAATTTAGATGGCATAGAATGCAACCCTAAGGACTAAAACCCCATCACATGTACAAGTGCCCTAGGAGACTGAGTCTGTTCCCAGCTCTGCTGTTGCCTTCCTTGAACAATTTGCCTTGCTTACTCAGTTTCCCCAATTCTAAAACAGGGATAATACTTTCAAGAAAAGTGTGAGGATAAATACACTAATGCGGTGATTCTCAATCAGACTGTTGTGATATATGAGGAGATAAGCAGATAAGCGCAGGCTCCAGGTTGTCCCTGGCTGGACTGTCCCCCAGCTCCATTGCCTGACCCCTATGCAAGGAAGTAAGCACTGCAATACTTGCTTTTTGAGATTAGGTGCCACTCGAGCCACAAAAGTCACGGCCCTGAGTCCAGTGTGGGGTACATCGTGTCCAAAAGGTTCAGAACTGCTGCACTAATGCTTGTCAAATGTCTAGTGACTGCAATGATGACTTTCAAGAGAAAAGCCTACAATCAATAAGCATAAATAAGCCTCCTAAAATTTAAATTCCCACTGGGAATGTGACCATTGTCTAGTGCAAAGCCCCTTCAAATAGTTCTGATGTTTCCACAGAACTCTTCAGATAGCCCAACAGAAGTAGGGTTATCTGTATTCTGTAGCCCGACAGAGCCTCCCAAACTCCCAACTCCAGTATATGCAAATACCGCTTCTTGTCTTCTCTCATGTTCCGTGGAACAGGCCAACTCTTGCCTTTTATCCAAGTCTGTTATTAGATTTTTTCCCTTAAAGTCTTAAGTGGGACTAAGTGGAAATTTCAGCTTTCATTTAAAAAGTAAGTTTCACAGAATAACCTTAAAAAATGAAAGATAAAGAGTTTTTAAAAAACCCACAGCAGGCTTATAAAAATGATCCGAGATTTATTTTTTTTAAATCTCATGCTTTTCAGGCAATTTTATGCTGGGAGGGGCAGTTTCATGAGTTTTTAACACTTTGGTTTGGCAATTATAGACAATTCTGCTGGCTTTCACTTCTTATCAGGATGCAGATCAGAACTGACATGCTTGTTTTAAAACCTCTCCATGGACAGGCTCCTGCCAACTCACCAAATTAGGTCCCTCTGTTCAACTACCACTGGTTTCCTTTCTGTCCCTTCACACATTCTCACCTCTGCTGGTGCAAAAGCTCACTCCTTGACTCCTGCCATCTATAATAACTTTCCTGGATCCCTCTGCCTCATTAGCTCTCCATCTCTGCATGTACGTGTCTTCCTGCACATGTGTAAGTCACCGCCAAACTTCTCTTTTCACCATAGTGTTTGCATCTCTTAATTTCTCTTGCCCTCTAGTATTGTTTATCATTTGCCCTTGTTACCATGTATATGTCTCCACCTCAGACTGTTAGCTTTGAAATGAGCTTGCCCAAGGCAGTAGAAGCTGCCTACCTGCAGCCAATAACTGTTTAAGTCTAAGCTACCTTATATGAAGAGGCCATAGAAAAAGAAAAAAGAAAAAATTGAGTTATCTAATTATGATACTGGAATTGCAATAAGACATCATAATAAAAACAGAGAGCATTAGGGAAAGAAAAAGAATGGCTATAAAACAGATACATTTTAGCCCTTCCAGAAAATGCCATTCTAATATTTTCTCCCATTGACAAAATGTCATCAACAGCAAACATGTAGTATGGAGCAGTAAAAGGCTGGCAGCCCTGCTTTGGAAAATATACTGGACTTTAAAAATCCCAACTGAACACAGGTTTATTTAGCAATTTAATGAAGCTCTGGAAAAGTGCAGTGATGACAGGCTGCATATCATTTTAAATAGTAACCTACAAGTAATTTGAACTCTTAACAACTTTAGAACTGCACATTGGACCTTTCAAATAGTTCCTGATCCAAACCATTATATTTTTAAGGTTATTTGTCAATACAGAAAGCTTGGACCCAAAAGGTTTTGTCAATGCAATACGTGAAACGGTAGGTTTGGACTCAGTGAAACTTTTCTGCAAACAATGTTACATCAGCAGCCACTTGATAGTTAGGAAGTGAGCAACCCATGGCACCATGTCATCCAGCCCACAAGGCTCCCTATGTGTCTGAAAATTTGACTCCCCTGCTGCCAAATTTCTGGATTAGTGGGGGGCCCTGCACAATGATTCAGGCACTCAGGGATATATGGCATCTGATCCTGGCATGCAGAACCAGGCAGAAGGGGGTGTGAGGCCTCAAGCCCCCATTGCAGTGTATGGACCGCATAGGTATGGCGTAGGGCCTGATTCTGTAACATGGGGCCAGTTATGGACAGCCTGGAGCCCCAGAGTCCAATCCCAGTTCTCAGGGCCCCAGGACCTGATCCTGGTGCACACAGACTAATCCTGGCACCAGGTCCAGGCAGGAGCAGCACAGAGCCTGATCCCAGAATGTAGGGCCAAACAGAAGTGATGGGGTTCCAGAGCCCAATCCTGCTGCATGGAGGTGTTATATGGTCTGATTAATGGCACAAATTAATGCTCCCCATGCCCAGCTGTGGGAGAGGCAAACAGGCTCTGTGTGGAAAAAAAAGAAGCCCCATCCTGCTGCATGGAGGTATTGTATGACAGATTAATAGCACCGATTAATGGCCCCCTGGCTGCAGAAGAGGGGCCGAAAGGTCAAGCACCAGGATACTGAATGTGCGGAGCACCAAGATGTGGCTGTACAGTGCTCCAGCTATGTCACAACAGCTATCCAAATAGCCATTCATAGTATGTGCTAAGTGCAAATAGTTTTTACTCCCCTTTGAAAAAGTAAGAATAAGGACTCAGATTGAAAAGAACAGCCTCAATTAATTTAGAGTCAAATCCTGGGAACATTTTTCAGGGAACGGATTGGAGTTAGGAGTCTGGATGTAAGAATACAGGATAAGCACTTCAGAGTAGTCACATGCAAATTAAAGGTTCTAGTAAAGGTTGCCACACACTGGCTTCTCCTACATGGGGACTTCACTCAGTTGACATGTACTTTCATAAATGTACTGGCCACATTCCTACTCTTCCCACAAGCCAGCTTGTCCCATCCACATCACATACCCCTACACTGTTAAACCTTGCCTGTTTGACAGCCTTCCACTGGCATATCCTAACTAGGGTGATGTGTCCATTACTGTTGAATTTTAAAACTACTTCTTAAGCAAAGATGAGCAAAAACCAAAACCCTGAACTTCAGGTTTGGATCCATTTGTACAGCTCTTATACTTTAATTCTAAAGTTGTTATTTTTAAAAAAAAATCCCAAAATTAACAAACCTCACATGCAACCAAATCTTTGATGAGAGGGCCATTCAGCAAGGAGACAATAGCCAGCCTGTACTTAATAATAAAGAAATGGCCAAGCTATTGCAAGAAGATGCTGAAGGGGTAGATAGAGCTAAGTGAGAAGCTGAAGAGCATCTATTGCACATACAGCATTAGAAGATGGCTGGGCACAGGAGCTCAAGACAACACTTGCATGCATGCTTTAGATCCATCCCTATTTAGGAAAATCCTTAGGCATGGATTTCAGTAAAACTTGAGAATATGTAGATGCATGGGCCTGGCAAATCACTGCCTTTCCCATACTGGTAGCTAAGACAACACCCCAATTCAGGACAGAATGTAATAAATGTAATTAAGTCCCATTTAGACATATGCTTACATGCTGTCCTCACTAGGGACATTATCATTATTGGGAACTCTTAAGCCTGGCCTACATGGTGGATTTATCAAGGCTGGCAACAACATCCTCAGGCGCACTGCACAGCTCCGGATGGGCTGCCTCCTACATCAGAAGTGATGTAGCTGTCTCCACACTATGCCATAGCCAAGGCAATTAACCC
Source organism: Gavialis gangeticus (assembly GCF_001723915.1). Lineage (NCBI taxonomy): Eukaryota > Metazoa > Chordata > Crocodylia > Gavialidae > Gavialis > Gavialis gangeticus. Next base: position 61,624,640 of record NW_017728992.1, read on the forward strand.
CACCAGCAGACAGATTGGCCCTGTCATTCAGCCATACCAGTTAACCCGCACATTTTGAAAAATGTGGCTACACTGCTTCTGATTTACAAGGCAGTGCCCCAGGCCAGCACAGTGTGCTTGAAGACATGACCAGTTAGCATAGTAAATTTACTGCATTGGCACAGCCTTAGCAAGCAGTGTAGCAACAAAGATGATTTGCCAGGTCCACGTGCCTGCATGCTTACTAGAGCACTGGAATCTAAGAGAAGCAAGGAGAGTGCAATGACTAGACTGCAGTGACAGGAACAAGTACATAGTAGTCGCTAGACACTGCCAGGCAGCATTCAATGGCCAGGCACAGACATTACACTTTACCCAGTATAAATTATTAAACACCAGGCTAAGCCTGTAACAGAACAGAAGTTCGGCACACTAGTTTAAAAATGGTGAAATCCAGTCTAAGACAGGCAGCCTGCATGCTGTCCCCATCCCTCCCCCACCAAAGGACAAATGTGCGTTTTGTTTGCTACCGATTTAAATTACACCACTTACAGAAAACCACATAACTTAGATCAATTCCACCCCTGGCTTTTTGAATAGCTGTACCTAGCCAATATGTACCTGGCTCCCCAACAACTGTTAGTAATGGGGATTGTGGTGTGCCCACCCTAAAGACAGAAGGAATTGGTTTGAGGATGCTTGTTCATAGGGGAAGTTTTGAGAATCTGTTCACTTCTTTGTAGTCCCTGCTCTTCTAGGTCAGTGCAAAGTGTTACATTTTTGACCAAGACGCCCTGCTGAGTAGACAACCCTTGTAATATAAAGCTGTGGAATAGCATGTGCTATCTCTCAAGTCAGGAAATGTGGAAAGTAGGGGCATAAGAGGCATGGCCAGGCAAGAACACTTCCTTCTAAGTGATGTAGAGCTGGGTCCATATTCCTGGAATGAACATGGATTCAATTATTTCATTGCCTTCCTGGAAGCAGAATGAACCTATTCACTGAGACAGATACGCATGAGCATATCAAAAATGAAATGAGCCAAAAGATCAAAGAAAACTGTCTGTAAGTATTTAGCAAACTCCTCTAAACACTGGAAAGCATACTTAAAATAAAAAGCATTTATTCTTTCCTCACTCCCCAGGAAAAGATAAATGATAATTAACAACCAACAACCGGCAAATTAGCCCTTTGGCAAAAAAAAAAAAAAAAAAAAAAAAAAGGGTTCTTTTATAAAATGAAAACCGTAATTGTTTGCTGACCTGTCTCTCCTGCAATCTTAGCAGGATAAACTCTTCTTTCATTGTTAGGATTATTTATTTTATTTGTAATTGTAAAAAAAATAATCCAGTTGTATGTTTTTAGATACTCCATATAAAAAAACAACAAATCATTAACTGAGAGCAGAGTTAATAGCTTAAGAATATAAAGTATAATATATTGCAACAGCAGTGATAGAAAGGAAAAGATTTAAAGAGAATAGAACTATTACAACTAGTTTTGAGAGAGCTCAATGTGAAATCAACCAGAAAATGATCATTCTGCAACTATAAATACAGAGCACTAAAACCAAAACAGTCTCCAGGATTGTGAAAATCCATAAATAAATTAAAAAACACCCCAAAAGCATTTTAAGAGATAGTATTTAGTGTGGCTATAAAACAGAGAATTTGTTTTCTTTATATTAAGTGTAGCTTTGATTGAATCTGCAGAATTAAACACTAATGTTATTGTAAGTAAAACACAAGGAACTGGAATTTGTATTTGGCATATAGTCAAGAAATAAGTGAGTCACAAAGTCTAAGGATGTGATATGCCTTTATATGGCTTAGTTAGGGTTACTTTTGATGCACTGTAAAATAAAAGTATTCCTTATGCAAAGAAACAAAATTCTTTCCTCTTCAAATACACACACAGTGAGGCTCACACTGCACTGATCTGTATATACAAACTCTCTTTACAAGTACAAACAGATTAACACGCATAACACATTTTAGGTTAGGATCAACATGTTGAATAGGCATATCTGAATGATAATGTCCTCAAGTAACTTGGTTTAACATAAGAACATATTTCATTTTGTGCGGTATTTTAGGATGGCCAATAATGCTGGAACATTTCTCTAAAACAAAAAAACCCTTGATAAGCTGAGAATCATAGAGATAGAACCCAGCTTTGCCAACACTCATTTATCATGAGTCTCCTAATACAGTATTTGATTAAAACCCCAGTATTTCTTAAAAACCCAGATCTTGGAGACTAGTGATTGTAAGAGACTCTCAGCTGTTGCTTAGAAATAGTAGTTGTGAAGAACACTTTGAAAACATGACACCAGCATACCTTGAAAGCTTAAAAGCCAGAAAGGAAATTAAAGGGAACATAAGATTGACTATTAAAATAATCTTGTGATTTTTAAGACAACTCACATGCCTTTTGGAGGCCTGATCTAAACATTTGTGACTAGCATCAGCAACAAGGATGAAATATTAGCAAAATATATATTATCACAAAGAGGTAAGCACCCTTTTCCTCCCATTGGAGCTCTTAGATCAATAATCATTGAAACAATTTACACTGGTAACACTGTACTAATATTAGCATAAAGGCAGCACCCGAATCCAAGCTAACAGAGCATATATCTAAACTAAGATGCAGCTCGCAGGCCTTCCTCCAAGCCATGCAGACATGGTCGTTTGTTCTACTACAGTGGATGAATTGGACAGGAGGGGTACAGTTAGCTGGGTAACATCCATCTGTGTCTCTTTGTAGGTCCATATGTCCTTCCCAAATCTCCCAGCAGCAAACAGCACATGCACAACCCAACCAAAGTGTATGGCACTGTGCATCAGAGACCCCATGAGGTAAAAGTGAAGCTGCCCAAACCTGGGACCTCTTTCAAACTAAAAAGGATGAAGTAAAATTCCCAGCTGCCTGTCAGGAAATAACAGGATTAGACCAGTAGCAGACTCCAGGTTATAAGCATAATGAAAAACTCCCTTAGCTATGCATGCACAATCTAACAAGTACACTGCAAGTAATCAGGCAACCAATTACCCTGATCCCCGAACCTGTGCAGGTTGAACATTCTGATAACCTGAACCTGAAAATGATTGGGCTTAAAAGAAGGACTGCATTGTCTTCTTAACATTCAGTATCAATGGTATAAGCATGACACAAAAGGCAGCAGAGAGGGAAAAGCCAAGAGTCATTAAGTAACAGAGATGAAAGGAGAGCTCTAACTGTAAGCAAGCATCTTTAATTTGAGCTGAGGACTTATAATCAGTCTATCAAATGGAGCCATCTTTGAACTCAGCTCAGAAAATGGACAAGTTGTGATTGATTAGGAGTGGCATACACAGACCAACATACCACTGTATTATGCTTGCTCTACATGGCATGCTGGAATTTGCATTCATTTTTTCTTGCAAGCCATCCAGAAGCTATGTTTTTGCTTCAAAGAGATGTTAGTCTGCACCTGTTGGACCCAATTATAATATGTAAGCAACAAGGTTGTATGGTAGAAAGTGTTTATGGTGCAGACTGTGTTAGCATGGTTGCACAGCAGGGGGAACCTTAAGGCTGCCTATACACATGCTTAGGGGTGGGGTAGGGGACATTTTAATTACAGCAGTTCCTGGACTGCTATTCTAATGAAAATGGCTCATCATCATATGTATTAACCCCCCCAGATGTTTCAAAATTGCTGCAGAATGCTATATCTAAAGCTCATTCGATGAAGTTTGATGAAGTGCCCCCATGGTCATTTTGAAGAACGGGGGGCTTAATATACGTGACGGTGAGGCAACGCTGATGTGTTCTAACTAGAACGTGGAGCAGACTCAATTAACTGAGTCTGCTCCAACACATTCCAACTGGAACATGAAGGATCACCACTATAGGTGCCCTAAGAATCTAGGTCACTGGTTCTCAATCTTTTTAGATTCAAAGCACCCCTTGTTAGACTTGAGGCACCCTTTGTAAAATGGCAGCTTTAACTTTCACTTGTTTCTTGACAAGAAATAATGAAATTATTCTTCTGGAAAATTTGTGGAGAAAGACAAGGATTGTGATAAGCTCTCACATAGAAAGGAGATGTCCCTGAGCCTACCTGCCTGCCACAACTTTGGTGTTTCTGGTACCTCTGGGATGTTGCTCCGTGGTTCTTACCAGGTCAGGAGTGCCCTCCTTGGTGCATGTTCTGTGGGGCTCCTCTTCCCCTACACCCCACCCCTTTTCACTTGGGTGTCAAAATAGATCCAAGCTGCACCTTGACTTAGTCGCAGGTTGTTTGATACAATGGCTGGATGAAACACAGGTGTCACAGGAATCTCCATGTGGTTCTGCCACTGTTCAAAAAAAAAATGCTAACACGAAACAACTTAAATCAACATAGCTCAGTCTGAGCAGTGGGCAGAGCACCATTACCCGTGTGCCGACTTGCTCTCTGTCAAGCACTAGGATTAAGGGTTCACTTCCCTGATGCTTTGTCCCCCTTGAGCTACTGAGCCGTTTTTCCTCAGGGCCTTTCCAGACAGCCTGTTGACCAGGTGTCCCAGGGTCTCAGCATGTTTCCCACGGGGCTTGCTCCTGGCCAAACATGACATTTGTCCCCCATTGGTGAGCTTTGGTTATGCAGCCACACTGCAGGAGTGTGTGGGCATTGCAGGCCGTCCCTCCAGGGCTCACCCTTACCAGATGCCCTCAGAGGCCACTGAGCCACACTCTCCTGTCCCCATCTAACCTTTAATGCTCCAGGCAGTGCTCCAGGCAGTCCTTCCATTGCAATGGTAGGTGAACTCATTGGTATGCCCGGCCACCAGTGAGAAGAGTCTAGAGGCTTAGTGTTACCCCCTGGGCTTCAGCCTTCCTCAGGATGGCAGACCCCACCGGTTCAATTTGGGTTGCTCCTTCCCAGCACGCGGATGCAGCCCCAAGCTGGCTCCTGGGGCTGTGCCCAGCTTTTTCCTGGCACCCTCCTGGCTGAGGTGTGTGCGCCACTCCGCGGTAACTGCCCCCTGGTTAAGGCAGGCCCAGGCCATCTCCCTGGGCTCACCAGCTGGTACGGGGAGCACCAAGTTGCTTCTGGTGTCAGGGAGTGCATCCAGTACTGGCTCCAGTGTCCAGACGCTTCCCGCTGAGCTGGGCCTGTCATTGTAACCCAGGTGGAAACAAGGCAGTGGAAATATGGAGAGTATCTACAGCAACTGTGGCAAGTCTGGTTGGAATGGAGGGTATTGTAGCCATACAATCCAGTATAAGGTGATGTGAACCATAGAGTTCTGTTCTGGAAAGGGTGCAAGTAGAGGCCTGTCACTTGAAAAGATCACCCAAGAGAGAGTTCCGAGAGGCTACAGGTATAAATGTAGCCCTAGGCCATCATGCAAGCACCCACATTACAAAAATCATTAACCATATTAATTTGCAGTCAAAGCTGAGCAGGGAATGGATATGGTCACTTTCTGGTGACACTTCAACATGGGGCACACCCTCCAGGATAGAGAGCAACTGTGTGGATGGGGAATGGGAACACTGCTCACAATATTCTGCAGGTAAATAAAAAAGCCACACAAAAAAATTCCCTTCAATGAGAGAGGCTCCATCCAGTGGGTATGCAACAATTTCACCTTTCAACAACAACTGGTTTCATGACTCTTCAATCTAGAGCCTGTCTTCCAAGAGTAGTTGCAAGGTAGTGATTTCAGTTATGTACATACCTACCTGTTAGCATGGAGACCAACTCATTTCACAGAAGCCAATAAACAGTCATCAGATTCCATGAAACAGATTCAAATCTATTATCTAGTGCAGAAAGCCTCTGTGACCCATCACCAGTCCGCTAAATCATCCAGACCAAGAGGAGCTATTTAATACAGGCAACATTATGATTTATGTTTACAGACACAGTAGTAGTTCACTGCATAGCTAGCTGCACAAACACACATTTAGGCATAATCAATTCAGCTTTAACAATATTAATTCAAATTCACTGAATAAAATTTGATTCTATGCCTCTTACCATTTTATCCCAAGATAACCACCAACAGGAGAAAGTAAAAAATATTCTCCAGTGGGCATCGTGGGTGACCTGAACCTTCCAGACATCTGCTGGGAAGAGCAGTCAGCCAGGTCTGACCGCTCACGTAGGTTCCTAGCCAGAATGCAGGACCTCCATCTAACCCAGGAGGTGCACAGCCCCACCAGGGGAGATTCCTTGTTGGACCTGGTGCTGGCCACCGACGATGACCTGGTGAGGGGGTTGCAGGTGCTCAACCACCTGAGCAACAGCGATCATCGCCTGCTGGAATTCACCATCCAGTGCAAGGTGGCAAAGGCCTATAGCAAGGCAGCACCCCTAGATTTCAGGAGGGTGGACTTCAATGAGCTAACGAGAATAGTCAGGGAAGCACTGAGGTCCCAGACGGGAGGGGAGCCAGGTGTCCAAGAAGAGTGGTTGCTCCTTAAGGAGACAATCCTCCAAGCCCAAAGGGAGGTAATCCCAACATGGATCGAAGGGAGCAGGAGGGCAAAAAAGCCCCCATGGCTCACCAAAAGCATCCGGGAATGTCTTCTGGCTAGAAGGGAGGCGCACACCTAATGGAAGGGAGGGGCCATCACCAGGGAGGACTATACTACGGTTGCTCAGGGATGCAGGGGGGAGGTCAGGAAGGCCAAGGTGGAGATGGAACTGGGACTAGCTTCCCAGATCAAGGACAACAGGAAGTCCTTTTTTAAATACATAGGGGGCAAAAAGAAGGTTCTAGGTAATGTGAGGCCCCTGCAGAACACACTAGGAAATTTGGTCATCACACCAGATGACAAAGCTAACATATTTAACGATTTCTTTGCCTCCATTTTCCTGAGCAGGGACCAGAACAGCCACTCCCCTTCTGGGCCCCCCTTAGATCCCAGGAGAGGCACACCTAGGCCAAGGGTTAGTGAGGAACTAGTTAGGGAACTTCTGGAGGGACTGGATGTATTCAGATCAGCTCATCCAGACAATCTCCACCCTAGAGTACTGAGGAAGTTAGCTGCGGTCATTGCGGGACCCCTGTCACAGCTTTACGAGCACTCGTGGTGCTCTGGTGTGGTGCCTTGAAGAGGGCCAATGTGGTTCCCATCTTCAAAAAGGGGAGGAAGGAGGACCCGGGAAACTATAGGCCAGTTAGTCTTACCTCAATCCTGGGCAAGCTTTTTGAATTATTCTGGCACATGTCCACGAGGGGCCAGCAGGGGAGATTATGCTTAGGGGCAACCAACACGGGTTCGTTAGCGGCAGGTCCTGTCAGACCAACCTTGTGGCCTTCTATGACCAGGTCACCAAGCCCTTAGATGCACGGGTAGCAGTGGACATGGTCTTTCTGGACTT
>NW_017728992.1:61632845-61647816 GCF_001723915.1 Gavialis gangeticus
GGGCTCGATGATCTGCTCAGGTCCCTTCCGACCCTACAAACTATGAAACTATGAAACCCTTATGGTGTGTAAAGTTATCTTTGCAATAGGAACAACAGTGCCAACTTTATCAGTTTGCAGGCAGACAGCTCCACTGGTGTTATCACTACACACACCTTTGGATGCCTCTCTGAACTGCATGTCTCAAGGCCTTGTTGAGGTCCTATCATATTGCTAAACTACAATGAACCTCTCTTGAATAAATAAGTCTGTCCACCCATGAGTTCATCACATACTATTTTAAAAGCTGATTTAAGTGCCACCAATACTATTGTCTTACATAAGACCTTGCATTTTACTCAAGCTGTCATAGTGCTTATATTACAGGCCAAATCACACATTACATTTAGGATGTTAACTGCACTTAAAACATGAGCTTCCATTGTACTGAAGCAGTAAAATATGTGCAAGGAGTGGTCATATCATAGCAAATTTATGATTTTTCATGAGAGGAGTATTTCCAGATCCTACTGAGTAACACATATCCAGCTATAGTCAAACTGTTCCGCATAAATAATATGAGTTCAAGACTATAATGGGTGTCAGCTGGTTGTTGGTCCCAGCACCAGCACCATGCTAGAGACAGTTCAAGATAAGACAGTGGCTCACCCTTGTGTGCTACAGGTAGGTGCTTCTGGACTTCACTGGGCAGTGCTGGGTATATGGAAGGGAGGGTGTGGGCGGTGGGCATTGGGGTTGCATGGTTTACATCTTCATGGGCTAGGGTCAGTGTTCTTGGAATCAGAAGGAGCTTAGGTGATTTTGTCAATACCACTTGGATCTACTGGTATCTTTAGTAACTAATTGAATGAGTCCATCAGTGTGAAGAACTCTAAGAAAGTCTAACTTATCAACATGCTGAAGAACAAGAAGCCTCAAAGATTAACTTGGTTTAAATAAGAAAATTGATTAAACAAGAAGACAAACTAACAAATGTGATTTTAGGGATGAAAAGCAAGTAATGGTATAGCATAAGTTGCAGCAGGCACATTCTGTTTTAATGTATGCCTGCTTTTATTTATTTATTGTGTGAGTTACACCAGAAGAAATTCTTTTCCACTGATATGGGGATGTAAGTAGTCCCATAGGGCTGTAACTAAGGGTGACGTTACATGTTTACACTTGGCCTATACTAAATCAGTGGAGTGCTAAGAGGTGTTAAAGTCAGAATGTGCTATGAGCAGTCACACATTAAGGGTTAATGCTGCTTTTTGCCTGCACAGCTGAACTGCTAATAGAGATAATATATGTGGCTAAGAGCAACGACACCTGGCCTCTGTCCCTGTTTGGGTTGGGGAGAAAGGGGAGAGAAAGGGGCAACTTGGGATGCTGGAGGACTGGAAAATGTTTGTTTTATCTCCACAAACCAGACTGAAGTTACGCTAACACGAGCTAGGGTAGTCCAGCCCAGAGTTAACCCTCACCTGAAGTGGCATAACTCTGAGATGCTCAGAGGGCACTTAGCACAAGTTAGCAAGCTTTAATGTGTGGACACTCATACGTCAAGTGCCCTTCATATAGTCTAAGAGTAACATGTGACTTCACCCTACAAGTCACTTATTACCTCAAATTTAAAGCTATTTATGAAAACTATCTAAGCATGTAACAGATGCATCAGTATGGTTTAGGATGCCCTTATGTTCTCCCAGTACCCTGTGCAATACTGGTCACAATTCAACATGGCCAAAGCTCACCTCGTGCTGAATAAAGCTTTATACTTACGTAGCTAATACCTGTTAGAGCTGGACTGGTGATGGTATAACACTTTAGCAACAGGCACTGAAAGGCAGCATAGACAAACTTTTCAACACTCCTGGCTAGGGATCCTGCCCTCAACACACATATTTGATGCTCATACATGGTCTCTTGGCTGTCTACACTCCTGCCCATCTGTTGGGATGGCACTACGCCAACTGACAAGGTAGCATGCCAGCTTCACTAGCACAAATGTGCCAAATAAAGAGAGGGTGTTTTAGAGGTTCTGTCTTCATAATGCTGCAAGTGTTAGTTATTTATTTATTTTTGGGTGATGAAAAAGTTCCTACCTTTCTCCACAGCTCCAGATCTCCTGAAATTATTTTATAATTGATCTCCCATTTCATCTCCCCAAACTCTCTATATATTGACCAAATAGTCAGCGGGCAGTGGAGGTTGCCAGGTGAGGCAGGTAACATTCTGGCAGACTAATGCTGGTAGGGCGATTAAAAATCTGCATGGTTTCATTCTCTCTCAACTACCCCAGGTATCCTGAGGGGAGAAGTTTCCCCTTTATATCTGTGTAATTTATGCAAAGGTTTTTGTTATAACTATTATAACCCTGCTTGGTTCCACTCCTTGACATTGAAACATCAGCTCTTATAATAGAACAAGACTACTGTCTTCCAAGATGTATTTATTAGCCTATTAAATTAAACAATATTTGCTGCTACTAAAATGAGCTTAAAGATAAGTTTCCAAACCCTAAAATACCTACCATGACCCTACAAGCTTCGCGTGCTGAACAGCACAGTAAAATGTAAATTCCATGATTACCTTAAGAATCTTTCCTAGTTTTTCATCTCTATGGACAACAATTCCATCCTTCATCAAATAAAGTTTAAATTATGGGTACGGTAGAAAGTTTAATGACCCTCTATTTTCAGACGTTACAAATTTCCCATGCTTACAAAATGAGATGCTGGGTGTCAAAATCTATTTTATGTAAGAATCCAACCCATGTGTCATTTCCACGTGATATGAAGCACCTTAAAAATACTGGAATCAGGAAGAGCAACTTCAAAAATACCTACGTGGTAAGGTTATAAGACCAAGATGTATACCTCTCCTGTAACAAGGGTAGTTGGATTTCACAGAAAAATAAGGTTTTGCAGAATACACATCACTGAGATACAGCAGAAACACAGAAAATAAACCAAATGGCTTAAGTAAGCTGAATAAAAGCAGATCACGGCATACACGCTTGGTAGATTTACAGATGACACCAAACTGGGTGGAGTTGTAAACACTGTGGAGGACAAAATTTTATCAGATTATTTTTAGAACAATTTGATGAACAAGAAAAATAATCCAAAATTAACTGAATGAAATTCACAGATTCATAAGCTTAGGGCTGGAAGGGACCTTGTGAGATTTTTGGGTCCAACCCCCTTGCTCTAGGCAGGAAAGACAGCTGGGGTCAAATAACCCCAGCAAGGTGTGCAACCAGACTCCTTTTGAAGATCTCCAGGGTAGGTACCTGCACCACCCCCACTGGGAGTATAATCCAGAGTCTGGTCACGTGAACCACAAAGAAGTTTTTCCTTTTATCTAAACTGAAACCTTCTTCTAGAAGTTTATGACTGTTGCTCCTGGTTTTCCCTGGGGTGCTTTGGTGAATACTTGTTCACTTAGCCCCTGATGCTCTCCCCTGATATATTTGTAAGCTGCCAATATATCCCCCCCAAAGTCTTCTCTTTTCTAGGTTGAACAGTCCCATATCTGTCAGCCTGTATTTGTATGGCTTGCTCTTCAGGCCTGTAATCATACGAGTGGCTCTTCTCTAGACACTCACAAACTTCTCCACATCCTTCTTGAAGTGCGGCGCCCAGAACTGGATGCAGTACTCCAGCTGCAGCCTCACCAATACAGAGTAGAGCAAAACAGTAACTTCCTTAGTTTTGCTCAAGATGCACTGGTTGATGCATGCCAGCATATTATTTGCTCTGCTAACTGTAACATCACACTGGTGGCTCATATTCATTTTATGGTCAATTATGACCCCCAGGTCCCTTTCGGATGTGGTGCTAGTAGGGGTGTGTGAAACAGGCCATATTTGATTCGGATTCAGCCCAAATCAGGGACAGTGATTCGATTTGTTAATTCAGATCACTGTCCCCGATTTGACTCAGCCAAATTCAAATCTGCAGATTTGATGCTGATTTGGAGAATCAGAGATTCAGCCATAGATGCAGCTTTAAATGTTTTTTTTTTTACACACCCTGAGGTACCAGGCATGACTTGTGAACTCTGTGATGGTGGGGTAGATGGATCTATTATATGTAAGAATCCAACCCATGTGTCAATTCCCCAGGTGCCCCCCCAGACCCAGTAGGCACCAGTCACTGAGCCAGGGGGACAAGGGGGGCACCATGGACTGGAAGTGCTTCTGGTCCACTTCCGGATCTGCTGCTGAGCACATTGGGGACACCCTCCTCCTCCCTGCACTCCTGTGGGACACTCCATTCACCCCACCATCGCAGCATTCACAAGCTGCCTGCTAGCTTAAGGTATGTAGAAAAAACATTTAGAGCTGTGTCTATGTCCAAATTATTGAATCTGTCCAAATCTCTCCAAATCAATTTGGAGGTTTCTGATTTGATATGGAGAGATTAAAGGATCTCCTGATTCAATTCAGATTTGGAGATTTGGCCACTGAATTGGGCTGAATCTCCGCCAGCTCAAATCAGTGACCAAAGCTTTACACAGCCCTACTAGCTAGCAAAGCACCACCAGGCTTGTAAGCCAGGACAAGTGCAAAACACTCTACATAGGACAAAACTATCAAATGCACAAATACAAATTGGGGAACAACTTGTAAGGCTCCAATACTGCAGGCTAAAGGCCTGTGGGTTATAGTGGATCACAAGCTGAATAGGATTCAACAGTGTGCTACTGCTGCAAAAAAAAAAAAGGTCATTAGTTTACTGTGTTGTATTAACAGGAGAATAAGTGTAGGGAAGTGAGTCTTCCACTCCATTCAGTACTAGTGAGACTTCACCTGAAGTACTGCATTTAATTTGGGCACCAGACTTCAATAAAAATATAGACAAATTAGAAGAAATCCAACAGAGAGCAATAAAACCGATTGGAGGTTCAAGGAACATGACTCAGTAGTGTAACTAAGAGTATGTGCAGACATAACACTTAGATAGACCTAACAATGGAAGTGCCAAATTGTACATACATTAAGGGAGGTTAGATTTGGCAAGAAATGGCTGGCCCAATCTAACTTAGTTCACCTGAGGAGGTGTACCAAGTTAGATCAGGAACAGATGGGCAATGCTTTTGGGCAGAGTGCCAACCCCTTCCCCCCCACAACCTCAACTTGTAAGATGCTAGCGTGCCAAAGGTAGATGACAGGGGAGCCACAAGGGGCCCAATTCCTGTAGTGACAGTGCAGCCCCGGCCTCTTCCCCACCATCCACCAAGGCACACATGTCAAGCAAAATGCCTTTGCATGCCACACTCTGGCACCTGCACCAGGGGCCGCCTACCCCTGGGTGAGGTGAATCTACAGAACGTATGTACATGTTCAGAGTACAATTGCAGGGCTGGGAAATCTCAGCCACTCACCCCAGCCACAGGGTTGTGCTTTTCCTACCTCTCCCTGCCCCCAGCCTGACCAGGCTACTTTTAGCCCTCCCCACTCGCTCCCACCCCTAGATGGACAACCCTACCTGTGGACCTACCAACCCTCCCCATGAACTTACCAGCTCCCTCCATCCCATCAACCTTCTCCCTACCGACTTACTTAAAGTAAGCAATGTGATTGTAGATAGGATCCCAGGAACATCTGCATGTGCCCTAAGGTGGGGCAGGGCAACAGAGGCAGCGGCCACAGGCACCAACTTGGGGTACAGAATAACAACTGCTGCTGCACTCTGGAATTGGCTGCTGCCTCCCATGTGTTGCTGCTGCCCTGCTACACCTCTGTCATGACCTACAAGAAAAAAGAAAACTGAGGGAAGATTTGATAACAGTCTTCATATACATGAAGGGTGGTTATAAAGAGGATGCTGATAGGTTACTCTCTGTGGCCACAGGGACTTGACAAGAAGCAATTGTCTTAAATTGCAGCAAGGGTAGTTTAAGCTGGGTATCAGAACCTTCTAAATATGAGGGTGGTTAAATACTGGAACACATTATCGAGGGAGGCTGTAGAATCTCCTCGCTTTGAAGTTTATAAGGGTATGTTAGACAAATGAGCAGGCACACTGACCCTGTCTTGAGCAAGGGGCTGAACCAGATGACCTGCTTACTTCCAGCCCTCTTTCTAGGATCCAATAAAGCAGGACCTGGAAACAGCACAGACAAACATAAGAGCAAAAACATGTCTTTCCCTCCATAAGAGTAAGTCGCTGAGACAATGCTTTCAACTTGCTCCAGTAGAAGGGATTTCCTCACATAGTATATGGCCAGTTTACCTATTACACTATGGGGCACCTGTTGTGTATTAGAAGGAGTGCTACAGCACTCAGGGTCACTGAGTGGCATCTATGAGACATTTCCTGGCAGCCTACACAACAGTTTTGCTAGAAGAACTCCAGCTCTGCCAGAAAAAAACAGGGCATACACATAGAGGGGGTTTTCTGGTGGCAGAACTCTCCTTTCTACTGGCAAAGCTGCCCCATCTCTGCTGAGTGAAGTAAGGCCTTGTCTACATAATGCTGTCCCCTGCTACCAGGCCTTTTTGTGGTGTACAGTATCCACCACTGCCAAGATACCAGTGCACATGTTGTACTATAGCAGCTGCATTGCCAGAGCACATAGTGCACTCTGGGTCTATGACAGTCAGCTGAAGGCATGGGACTGTCTTTGAGAGATGGTAGCAGAAGCCTTACTCCACCCAACAAGAGGGAGTAATTCTGCCAGCAGAATGGAGGGTTTTCCCAGCAGAATTGCTATTCTACATGCAAAACTTTGTAGCATAGACTAGGGCTGAGGCTTATGCTACCATCCAGCACCCAAATACTCCCCCATCTTCTGCTGGTCACCATGGTCTCTTCAGCAGCTGCTGCCTTTGCAAAGTGCACTTTGCACTCTACCAGCACAGCTGCTGCAGTGAAGTTGCATAGAGCTGCCAGAAACACATGGATGCACATACTCTGATGGCTTGGCGGTGGCAGCTGCAGTCTGTGCCAGAAGTAAAAACTCCTGTCTTCATTTGGCAACAAAACGGGGTAAGTATAGACAAGCTCTCGGAGCACCTTTTCCTTGGAATTATTTTTTCTCATGATACTAATCAGTGAACTGAGCAAGCACATCACTTGGCACGGACTCTGTCTTTACATCCTTTGACAGTCGGGTGAATACCACTGAGGAGGTAGCAGAAAAAAGAACTGTGAGACTCTCCCAACAGCTGAGCTATGTCTCGTCAATAGGCTACATATTCACTGGATGGCCTGTTGCCTTTTTAACTATGGTGGCTACACTAAGGCAGCTGGTCTCCCTTGTGCAGTGCCAGGACTTTATCAGCTCCCCGCAAAATAGCAGCTTTGCAACCATGTGGGGTTTCTGCTGACTTGCCTCTGCCTGCAGAACATGCTAATGTAGACAAGCTTATTTCACAGAGCCCCCAGAAGGAGTCCCTCACTGCTGGACAGTCAGCTGCCATTTACCGTGGCATGAAGTCACATCAGGGAGTTTCCATGTTCCTGGAGGTTCACTTAATTTTCCTGTGCCACACAAGTCAGCCTTCATCCTGGTTATTGGAGAACAGCTCAGCCAGGCTCAGAGAGAGATGATGCCGCATGCTTTGTAATGTAGGAAGTCCAAAACAGGCAACTATTCCTCTCTCCCACTCCCCAGGGGTTCTGTTCTAAGAAGAGAAATGAGTAAAAAACAAACAAACAAAAAAAGCTCTCTATTGCTGCAAATATCTAGCCTTCTATTGTGCCTTGTCATTAATGGCTCAGGGAGAGAGCAGGTACTACAATCGTTCCCTTTCCTATCCATTTATGTCTGCAAATGTGGCTGTGCACATGTGGGTAGAGCCAGGAAAGGTTTGTGGGAGTTATCATAGCCAAGACGGAGATAATCATCTGCAGAGAGATGATTCAGAAATGTAAAATATTCAGCCAGTAAGAAGAACTCCAAACACCTCTGGTTTAAAAGAGTTCCTTCTGCAGACCAAACAAAATCTGGTCTGACCACCTAGACATTTTTATTTCAATTACCAGCACCTTTTAACAAATCTTTCACTACTCCTCCCTAAAGATAATGCATCTCATTAAAACAGCTGTCACAATGCCAGTTTCTTTTTGAGACACCTATTTATTTTGATCTTTCAAGGGAAAAATAAATAGAATCAGTCATTCTATTTTAGAGGGTACTAAGGGATGGTTACTTGACTGGCATCTCGCACTAGTGGGTGAGTCACCACAAGACACTTGTAGAAAAGAATCTTTTCCCTGAAGTCTTAATGCTTTAACATTGGCAAGAAATGCATGTGTGTGTGTGTGTATAGATTGATTCTTTTTTTTTTTGGATGAACGATACTCTGTAAAATATCAGAGAGAAAAATGTCAGACATACATAGCATAGCAATCGAGGGCTAATGAAGATCCAGGTATTAAATCAATTAAGAAGTATCAAAAGCTACCTAATCATCAAGGAACAAAATTGGCACCACAATATGTAGTGAGTATGGGAAAGCCTAATTTACTAAACATACCCTGCAGTCACATAATTGCATGTAATTTTACCAGCATAATTAACTAATTTAATTACCACTTCTCAAGTGCATCAATTATTGACATTACAGAGTTTTCAGACAGCAGAATTACTGTGTGGTACATTCAGAGAATGCAAAATGCTTTGTACGCCTATTTTCCAGTCACAGTCAACAACTGAGAGGGAATGTGAGCAGCAAAGGGGGGGGGGGAATTAAGTGCCTCACATAGAGCACAGCTTGGTGGCCAGGTTTAAAAAATGAAACAGGCAAAAATATGTTTATGTAGAATTAACATGTCAATAGAAAACAACTGGGCTGGGGGAGGGCAGGGTGGGGGTGATTGAAAAGACAAAAACTAAGCAAGAAACTCTGACAGGAAGCTTTTTATTTCAGCATGTCTCTGCTAGGGCTATTTTAACTGAAATCAGCCCCAGTAGGTGACGAGTACAGGAGATTCCAAGACAGACCTGACAAAAAAGGGATCTGAACCTTCATTAAGCTCCACAACATTATATAAACCTGCAAATGCACAGAGCTCACCAACCTTGGCAAGGATCCACACAGGTGCCAGTGTCCATCTGCCCAGAGCTCCAGGCAGGATCAGAGCCAAAGAAGGGCCCGTACCGCTCTGTCCTAATTAGAAGTTCCCCAAACTCCATGGGCATGTGTGCATTGTGAAAGGCCTTACTCAAGAGTGCCATCATGAAAACATACCCCACCTATTTGTTCCCACTCTGTGAAAAAAAAAGTCAATCTGCATTTTGCTATGTGCCCCAATAACCACTTATTATAATATTTCAGTCTTAAGCATACTTGTGAGACATTTTTTGGCACACAGAGCACAAGCGGGTAGGCATGTTTTTCATTGGTACTTCTGAGCCCCATCTGATAGGGTACATGTGCCACAAGCATTTGGAGCCTGGGTTTCAGTTCAGACCCACTGCACCTCATAATGAGAAAAATAAATTTATAAAGATAATGTATGAGAACATGTTTTATTAATAAAAATGCAATTTTGTGGTGCAGGATCATTATTTTAAACACAATAAAATATTGATTCCCTACTTAATATTTAGATACAGTATGTAAATCTTTGCATAAAGCCATTTTGTTTCAGCAATGAGCTTTTCAAAGTCAAGAGAGATGTCAGCATCCACTCCCTATGGAGCCCTAAGAGTCAGTGTCAGTAAAAAATGGGCAGCGTCAGTAAAAATTATGCCCTGTGTCAGTAAATTTGTTAACAGGGTGGTTGGAAACCCTGGGAGCTGTGGTGTGATTTTCTTTTCACATTGCCCTCTTGTACTTGACCTTTGCACAGCTGTTTCACAGTATCTGGAGATGGCTGAACTGTGAAATAGTGATTACAGGAGTGGGGCAGTTTAATGAGATGATACAATCTAGAACAAGAAATGCAAGAAGAGGGCATTCTCTTGCATGCCATAGCAAATGCAGGCTATTTTGTCTTCCAGGTAAAATTTAGGAACAATTTCCCCTCTTTACTATCTAATTCAGAAATTCAATCACATTTTTTAAATAGAAATGAAAGCCACTAGTGGATTTGTTATTACTGTTTTCTTGGGTGAATGGGCTTTATATTCCAAAGAAATAAAAATAAGTTGCTAAAATAATAAAAGACCCAAAGGAAGAAAACCCAAAGCAAAGTAGAATTCAACGAAGTCAAACTGAGTCAAATTCATTAAAACCCCCATGGACCCCCTCCTTGCATGGTTTTGCTAATCTATTAGGTTCAAGACTCCCCACTGTGATGCAAATGCATCATCACACAGTCAGAATTCTACCTGAAGTTCACATTGTGTGGGAGCAAGGCTGATCTCAGAAAGTGCTGTAGCAGCAGCCTGTGCCCCTCACCCCCAGCCAACTTTGCTTAATTCAGGAAACCACTTAGCATGCGTTTAACTTTAAGTAAGGGCTTAAAAAGTCCCAGTGAGTGGAATCTAAGAGCATACTTAAATGCTTTCCTGAAACAGAACAGTGAAGAGAACAGTCCAGTGCACCAACGAATGCCAGAATGAGCAAAGCAGGCAGGCTCTTGGCACCTTCCACTTTCTCCAGTGTACCCAAGGACCAGCTGGGCCCAACATAATAACATCTGGCAGAGAATTTTGTGCTTTTGGAACAAAAGATGGAGAGAGATTTGTCCAAACACCTAAAATTTGCATGGACACACCATTTAAAACCAATAATTACCTTCTTTGGAAGCACTTCTCCAGCATGCACATCTGTACCCTTGCTGCTTGAAGCACTTCAAAGGCACTTGGAGTACTTCAAACAACATGTGTGTCCAGGGCTTCAGTGGACAAGTTTAGGTCTAACCTGATGCTGGCCTCTTACATTTCTATCCTTTGTCTACTCAACATCACGCTTCCTGTCTCTTATGCTTCCCTTCAGGCATCAATCATGCCCTCCACCAATTTCCCTAGCCCTTAACTGATTCTTCTCTCATAGCCTTTTAACCTCTTTCCTTTTCCTTTTTTTCCCCCTGATTTCTTGCCTTGTGGGAGGATCACCAAAAATATATAGAAACAGAAGGGACATTGGCCCAGAGATTCAGAAGATAAGATACCAGACAGAGAAGTGGGAGATCTAGAGTCTACTCCTGGCTGAGCCAGTCCCCTGTTGTGTTCACTTAGACAACTGATTTCACCACTTTATGCTTCTGTTTCTCTTCCCCACCCATTGTTTCTGTAAACTTCAAGCTCTTTGGGCCCTATACATATACTAATTAGCACACATTGGAGCAGACTCGATTAATTGAGTCTGCTGGAGCATGCTAATTAACATGCTCCAGCAGCCTCCGCGTCACATGTATTCAGCCTTTCCATGCTTCAAAACAGTGGCGGGGGCACTTTATGGCTCATCAAATGAGCTTTAGTTAAAGCATCCCCGTTGCCATTTTGAAGTGCGGGACACTGAATACATGTGACAGTATGGGTGATATAATTAGAGCAGCTATCAGAGCCGCTCTAATTTAAGTGCCCCTCCTCCACCCCGG
The DNA here is from genome assembly GCF_001723915.1 of Gavialis gangeticus. NCBI lineage: Eukaryota > Metazoa > Chordata > Crocodylia > Gavialidae > Gavialis > Gavialis gangeticus. The sequence continues at coordinate 61,644,329 of NW_017728992.1, forward strand.
AGCACATGGAGAAACCTCATTTGAGCCAGAGACCTCCTTTTACTAGGCATTTGTGTGAACTGCCTAGCACATGGGGCTCCAATCTTGGTTATGACTCCTCAACTGCTACTATAACACAAACAGTAAAAAAAAAACACCTGGAACTAGCCCCTACACCAAGTCACTATACTGATCATATGCAACCTTTCATACAAAGCTATGCTGCATCCTTTTCTCTTCCCCTTAGTATGCTTTGTGTTTTCAGAGTAGATTGTCCAAGGCAGAGACTGGATCTCACTACATGGTACATGGTGACCAGCACATTTTAGATGTCACTATAATATAAGCACTACCATAAACAGGCCATTCATGTCATTTCAAATTTGGAACCTTATTATTTTGTTTATCTTAAAGGTAAACGACTATCAGATCATTATGAAAAGAGCCACAAATAGACTTTAATAGGGTTTTTAAAAAAAATAATGATCTAGAGAAATTCTTCTAGAAACCTATAGATTTTAAGAGGATGACAGGACAGCACTTAGAAATTTCAGCAATAGGAATGACAGAAAAAATAACATTAGAAAGATACATAACCTCCTTGTTGGATTCTTTAAGGCATCTAATGGAATTTCATAGTTGAGGCAGAACTCTACTTGAAATTCTGTAAAATGTTTAACCCGTCCCAAGTATTTATGATTTTCTATTAAATTCTCTAGAACTTTCCCATAAAGGGAGAACTGACTGGGGCTAAATGCTAATCAGTCATGTATAATGTATTTACCCAAATCCAAGGTGACTTTGAATTTAAGATGACCCCTCCAATAGTTAGATTCTAGACCTAGAAAATTTATATGCATGTTATAATTTTCTATGTATAGAATCTAATTTTTGAAGAGTCATCTTAAATCATCACCTCCCCACCCCCTCACTACTACAGCACGGAAAACAGCACCACAGGGACAGGTTCTAAGGAAGTCAAATAGCCAGACCCCTGTTTCTTGCCTCCCATCCCCCCCCACCACCAATTGCACTCTCCCACTTCTGATCCCCCTGTGTCGATGTGCCCTGCACATGCCCTTCCCATGGTTCCTGTATACCCTGCTACTTGCCCCTCCTCCCCGCACCTGCCCCGACCCTACAATGCCTGCAACTCCCTTGCACTAGGCACTACAGCATGGGCTCCATGCTCTTGCCCCAGCCCAGATCACAGTCACAGTTGGAGCTGGAGTGCAACAGGCAGGGATGGGGAGAAGGGATGACAGTGGGGAGCAGAAGTACAGGGGTGCAGAGATGCAGGCATGGGGTCAGAATTGGAGCCACAGCTGCTGCCCCTCTTACTTGTATTTAAACCCAAAACGACAGGTCCCCCCCCCCAAATGTTGAAAATGCAGAAAAAAACACCTTCTTTTGGATTTGAGTAAATACAGTGATATTCTTCCTTCCTTACATACTGTATGAGACAGTTTTTCTACCAATCTATAGCAATTGAAAAGGAGTCAAGAACATAACTAATACAGTTTATCAAAAATTCACACAATCTTTAGACATATACACATTTTATGTTTCAAATGACACTGATTTTGTTACTATTATGTACGTCTGTCTTGTAGACATTTAGATATTCACCCAAGCATATATACATGTCTTTTTACCTAGAGCATGCAGTGGTAAGCACAGTTCACTTTCTGGAGGGAGACAGGTGGGAAGGTCAGGAGAGCAGTGCAAAAAACATCCTACATAGGAGGGGGAAAGGTATATGTCAGTGGCGCTCACCTTTTTCCCCAGTAGGCTGGATGAGCAGTGTCCAGTCCCTCAATGAGCCCAATCCAGCCTGTGGACCTGATTTATCACCCAGGGTGCTTACTGCAGAGCTCCAATCAGCTGTGCGGAGGGGACAGTGAGCAGCTTGGCCCTGATCTGGCTGCACTGGTGGAAGGGGGCATAGCCAGGCTCTGATCCAACTATGTAAGAGGGAGAGAGCATGGCCTGGCCTCCATCCAGCTGTATGGGGGGAAGAAACTGTAGTCTGCCCAATTCAGCAATGCGGGGAAAAGGGGGCATGGCCTGGCCCCATCTGGCTGTACAAAGGAAAGTCATGGGAATTTGGCAGTGGGGAAGGATGGCAATATTAATGGCCACTGCTCCCCTGCTGCCAAGTTTGCCAACCTGTGGGTAGCCCTATAGGCCGCATCTGGCCTGCAGGCTGGAGGTTGAGTACTCCTGGCATAGATTTACTAGGAAAAGAAAGTGCTGCCACATGTGCGTTGAAGTCCTCCTCATACAGATAGCATTAACGTGCTTCTGCTAGCAGGAGGCCTAGTCACAATTGTTATGTGGCCTGGGAGCCAACCACTTTTGCCCTCCTCCATGTTGTGAAATTGTCTTAAAAGCTCATTTAGAATCTTACCTGAGGTTGGATGAACACACAGGATGGGAAAAAGATCCTTATGCCTGCCTTCCTTCTCTCTTGTCAACAGCACACCCATGAAGTACAAGGCAAGAACAGGCCCAAAACTGACAATATCCTAGTGGCCAGCCAGCTAACTGTATAACGTATGGACTATATTCTGAGTTCTGTTTTCATCTCTTGCAAATTTGACTGATATCTACTCACCACAAGAGTGCAGATATAGCCAAGCATGTCATGGGACTGCAGACTGCATAATCCATAATGGCCATAACACACAGGCTGGTCAATAACAGGCCTGCCAGCATTGACAGTGTCCTTTCACTAACCCAAGCCACTGCACAGCTCCCAGGAAGATAAGCATTAATTACTAGCTAATTCTGTCAGTTGTTTGTGAAAGAAAAAAAAAATGAAATGAGTGGTAATAATTCAGGGTAAATAAGAGAAGGCTCATTTGGGTCCCACTAGGGATCATTTGACCACTAATATTGTTATTTTACGTAAACCTCATCTTGGCAGATAAAAAGGACTAGATCAAGGAACTGTATATTTAATACTGAGATGCAAGCAATTGTAACTTGATTATTCTCTTGGTCTATGACAAATGTAAAGTCCAAACCACATGTTTTTGTTTGTAATCTAGCTCACATTCTAAAGGGCCATTTTCACAATGCTGAAGTCAAGCAAGAGGCAATTCAGTTAGGAAAAAGTATTTGAAGATAAAGACGTGAATGATAACTAGGGCTACTGCTTAAGAATATGTTATCAATTGCCTCCAAAACCATAATCTTACAATCAAGTGGGCCTCACCAGTTAAAAATAACCTCATTTAGAAAGCAAATGAAGTCAGCTATACCAAAAGTAAAGAAAAACAAAAAGAAAAAATAGAAGGGGAAATCAACAACAATGAATATAAAGCAGAAGATGGAAATTGTAGAAAACAGATAAAAGAGGCCAAAGGACACGGCAAAAAATCAACTGCTGGCAAAGTGAAGGTATGAGAAGTAATTTTTTTTTTAAGTATATTAGGAACAAAAAGAATCATAAAAATGGCATAATGGGACCATTATTAACCCAAGATCCAAACCTTCAACAAATA
>NW_017728992.1:61652816-61653304 GCF_001723915.1 Gavialis gangeticus
GCCACACAACTGCAGAGGGAGTAACTCCTATCTAGACTCCTGCTTTTTACGCACACCATCTCTGCCTTATACTGAGAGCAACCCTACTCCAGCTAATCTCAGATCTCTGCAGAGAACACAGTGTGATGACCTCTCAGTGACTTCTGTATAATATTTCATTAGCAATATCTGTGTACCTACAAACTTAACAATTTTGGAAGGGAGGGCTGGTCATCCACCTGCCCTTTACAATTGTACGCTTTAACCCCAAACACTAAAACTCAAGCCTTCAACAAATATTTTTGTTCTGTATTCAAGCGAAAAACCCAGATGATTAGTAATATCATGATAAGGATAACACATTTTCTATCTACCTGTTAACAGAGAAGGATACTGAACAGGGTCCCTAATGCTAGATATCTTTTAAAAGCTCTCTCTCTCTCTCTCTTCCTCTTCCCCTCAATCGTGTGTGTGTGTGTGTGTGTGTGTGTGTGTGTGTGTGTGTGTGT
>NW_017728992.1:61658304-61665440 GCF_001723915.1 Gavialis gangeticus
TTTTGTGTGTGTGTGTGTGTGTGTGTGTGTGTGTGTGTGTGTGTGTGTGTGTGTGTGTTTCTGCAGGTGCCAACTGCTCACATATAAGAGTGTCAAAAAAGATAGATGAGAAGTACATGTTGATTTTCAATCAATCAGTCTTGGAGCACTGGCGAAATTGCCAATTTTTTGTCAATATTAAAAAAGGGCAAATTAAATGACCCAGCCAATTACAGGCCTGCCAGCATGATACCAATCCTAGGAAAAATAATGGAACAGCTCATATGGGACTCAATAAATAAAGGATTAAAGAAGGCCAAAAATTAATTTCAGTCAAGATGGATTATGGAAAACAGATATGGCTAACCCAACTTTATAACCGCTCCTTATCTTACAAAAAATATATTAAGGTAACCATGTTGTTGCAACACACTTTAACTTCTATAAGGCATTTGGCTTAGTTCCTAAATTAAAATATCATGCTGGACTAAAACCATATGGATGTCAAAATAGTATACATTACATGTATTAGAAACTGGCTAACCAACAGGTCTCAAAGTATAACTGTAAACAGGGATTCATTACTGAGTGTTGTGTCTTATGAAATCCCACCAGGATTTGTTCTTGGCTCTAATTTTTGTTTAAAACATTTTTATTAACAACTTGGAAAGAAACATACAATCAGTATCGATGAGGACTGAAGCTGGCACAAAGATCGAGCAGGGTTGGGGTGCATAAGAAACAGGATAGGTCACTGATACACACCCCTGGCACACATTACACTTAAAATGTTATTAACCAGTTAACTATTCCCTAAGTTGTAACCCAACCACACATTAAAATAATTAATGGCATCATAAAACAAAGAATAAGCCACAAAGTTATTCCACAAAAAAATGTGCAATAAAGTGTGTGGCTTAGCATGCAATTAATTGAATGTGTGGTCAGGTATGATCCCACAGCTGGAAACCTGAACCAGCTCCCAGCTTCAGGGGCATATGGTGCACTCCCATGACTGGGAACCCCACCAGCTGAAGGGACTCCCAGTTATGGGAGCTTGCTACTCGCTGGTGTAGGGAGAGCCTGGGATCATGATCCTGGATTTCCCCTGTATCAGCAATAAGGCATGATGGAATCTGATATTCAATCCCACAGTCATGCTTCCTGCCATGCACGTGTGGCAACTGGGTGGATCGTGCACCAGATCCCATTGTGCTTTTACCTGTACGTTTGCCAGGGGTCACAGTGCAATCAGGAAAGCTTGGTTAACTGAGCCCAAGAAAACAATTTATATTTGGCTATATGAAAACACAGAGTCCCGTATCTACAAAAAAGAGAATGCAGACTATACTTTGGGAGACTTTTCCTGGGAAGCAGAGACTGAAAAGGACTTGAGCATCACTGGGGATACACAGCTGAACATCAGCTTCCAATGAGATGTTGCCAAAAGGACTAACAAGGATCTTGGATACAAAAATGGAGGTATACACAGTAACACTAGAGAAAGATGGCTAGTAAACAGGTTATACTGCATCTAAATACGACATTAAATACACTGTGATCACTGCTAGAATACTGTTTCCATTTCTGGGGGCCTCAGTTCTAAAAAGATTTTGCTAAATTGGAGAAAATTCAGGAAGAAAACATCAGAATGATGAAAGAATTGAAAGATATGCTCTATAGTAAAAGGTCAAAGGGCAAAACACACTTGTGCTCAGGTTTGCTGCATTTAAATCTTCCTAAGCTTGTTCATACATAACAATTACAATGTACCAGCTACTGCCCTTTTGAAGCATTCCTCCTTTAAAAGGGGTCCAAGCTTTCCTGTGTCCACACCCAAGGAGACTATCTAGAGGCAACATCCTTGATCACACTTGAACTGTTCCAAGAATGTCACCGATTAGGAACTGTTTCATAACAGTCTCTGGTCCCCCACTGAGGGGGAAAGCTGAAAGCAGGGATATGGACAATAGAGTCCTGGCTGCATTCAATAGCAGCCCCTTGCCCTGCATGTGTTTGGGTGGTGCTGGAAGTGGGAGGGGGTGAGGAGCAGTGCAGTATGGGATGCCTGGAGGACTGACCAGCCACTAAGCATAGAATGCTGTTTCCCCATGTAACACTGAGCCAGTTCATAGAGGACCAGCTTAAAATAGCATTTAATCTTCCCTATGTGCTTTTGAAACATTCCAGGAATATTAAGCCAGTCCTAAGTGGCCTGCATGTCTAGACTTACAGGGGTCCAAAGTGTATTTAGAGTGTTCTCAATGTTACATCTGGCCATACCCTTAAAGTGTTTACATGGAGAAGAGAACTGAATAGAGTGCTCTGTGACCTGTCAAGCAAGGGCATAACAAGATCTCGTGGCTAGCAGTTGAAGCTAGGCAAATTCCAACTAATATTTGTTGACACAGTGAGTAACTGACCCATTAAAAAACTTTGTAAGGCTTGCAGTGAATTTACCATGACTGAGAATTTGTAAATCAGGATTACCTGTCTTTCTAAGAAGTACTCTCTAATTCCAGCTGAAATTCACAGAGATAAATTTGTGGCCAGAGCTATATAGGTCAGACTAAATGACTACAACAATCTCTTCTGGTTTCATATTCAATGAATCTTTAAAAAGAAAAGGGTATTTCTGATATGAAAAGCTGCTATTGCTAAAGTTGAGGCAGTGAGACCCAGACTCCTCTCTTCCCAAATTAAAAACCCCTGGACTCTTTTTGCTGTTGGAAGAAGTAGAAAGCCATGAGGAGGTAGTTACAGATCATAAGTAGATATGAGGAAAACCACTTAATGCACCACTAAATGAACAACACTGGAATTACACACAACCGAGAAAAGTTTCCATCTGTCTGACTGGAGATCCTCAAAATGCTCAGGGCAGAACATCAGCTCTTTCAAGGCTTTTAATATTTCACTGTTCAAAACTCAGTTTAGAATTGGCAAGAAGCTAAGGTTCATGCACTTCTGAACACACCTGGACTAATTTATACTTTTCCATACAGTCTAACTTAAGAGTTCAGGCCCAAATAGCAGGCAACATAAAGCATGCTTGAGGACAAAGTAGCTGGGCAAGGGGCAGTAGTATAACTAGCAGCAAAGGCGGTAGGGGGATAATCAGGGCAGAAGCCCCTAGCACCAATTTGAGAGGGAAGGAACACAAAAATAGCAGCTGCCAACCAACAACAATAGCCCAACTGCTGCCCTGTGTGCCGCCATGGCCCAGAAGTACTCCATTATGTCTTTGGCAGGCGTGTCTGTGTATGAAGGAAAACCCTACCACCCACTTCTCCCTCCACCCCCATACCACACAAGTAGAAGTGCTTTTTTCTTCCACCAGAAGATAGAAGGAAAAAGCATTTGATGGAAGCTCTGTCCAAGCCTCTACAGCTAGGGACAGAAGTAACACATAAACTGATTTAAGCGATCAGAAACTGGTTCAAATCTGTAGCACAACAGAAGTTCAAGTGCACTTAAATGGCTTTCAAAATAGCTGAAACTGATTTAAGATAAACCTGGGTGGATGTAGTATCAGACTAAACTGATTTAGGTCAAAAGGGCTTATGGAACTTCGGACCCAGACTCCCTCCCAGTTCAAGTTAACTCACATTCCCCCCAGCATCCCAGGATGCTTTGCAGCCCTGGGCTCTGCTGTCTGCTCCAGTAGAGCAGGGCTGGCCCCATGCCTCTGCTCCCTAGCCAGAGCACTGTCACAGCTCCAGCTGACTGAGAAGAGGGTTGGAGGGGAAACCTGGATCCAAACCCCAGCTGGGATCTTCCTGGCAGGGACATAGCAGCCCCTGACAGACTTGTCCCTGCAAGCCACTCAAGTGGAGAGCAGGGTGATACAACCAGACCCTGCCCCGGGCTGGCACACTGAGGAGTAGGGGGAGGAATGGGAGGTTTAAGCCCCCTCCTCTGCCTGCACAGGACCCCAGCTGGGGTCTGCCTGGCTGAGGTGAAGCAGCCCCCGCCAGGCTTTTTCCCTACTCCCTGCCTGAGTTGGGGGGGGGGGGGGGGGCAAGAGGGGAACACCTAGCAAGACCCAGGGCCCAGCAGGCACACTGAGGCTGGGGTCCATGCAAATCAGGGTGGGGGTTTAAACACACACACACACACACTTAGTGGGCTAGCCAGGGCTTGGCTACGTGCCCCTCCCCTCCCAACTTGAGCAAGGAGTTGGGGGGAAAGCCTCGGAGGGCTTTTTTTCCAGCTTCCCTCCAGCCTTCCAGCCACTGCTGAAGGGAAGGGAATGTGTGCTCTAGTGCTCCCCAGCTTCTGGCCTGAGCCACCACAGGCCTATTACTGCATTTCCAGAATCAAAAGTGAAAGTCTGTTCACTTGCTTCTCAGTTCAGTCTGTGCAATTTAAACCAACCAACAAAGATTGAACGAATTAAGCTTCAGGCTTTTTGATTTTTTGTACTTAGTTTACCAGCCTGATCTAGGAAAGAGTGAGAGGGCACTTACACATCCTGTGCTCCAATTACTCTCTCTCTCAGACCTAAACTACAAGCTGTGTTTATTCTGTATTTACTTTTTTTTAAAATCCCTGCAGTTTGTTTTACAATTAGCCATACAGGGCTTTAACAGATTCAGTCACAGTACGTTTCACTTTCCCCTTCCCCTAATCCCAAAGCATTTGATGATAATACAGCCAAAAGAGATATTACAATTAGCTTATTTATATCAGATTTGGTCCCTTGGGTTGTGGTACAACTATGGGCACATGCAGACATTCACTGCACCCAATCTATAATCACATGGCTCACTTTAAGCTATGTGATTACAGTTCAGAAGCAGCTTGTACACACGTTCACCGGCACTGGGAGCCATGCTAGGAACCCAGTGTAGGTAACTCGGGGTACAGGAAGCGGTGGGAAGGATTGGGGGGAACTAGAGGGACTGCAAGGGGGGGTGGCAGGATCAGAGGGCATAGGTGGGTGTAGGGGTAGAGGGGGTGGAGACTTGTCCATCTGGATATGAAAGAGTGGGGGTTGAATATAGCCTAGTCAGGGGTGAAGGGTAGGAAGAGTGAAGCCCTGGGGCTGGGGTGATCAGCTGAGCTTTCCCAGCCCCTAGGCTGTGTTACAAACATTTGCAGACCTTCATTAGATCCAGCCAACCCATTCCCAATCTGATTTCGTTCACTTCCTCAGGTAAACACGTTTAGATTGGGCCTGCTATTTTTTGCCCAATTTAACCTATCTGAATGTCTGCACTGATCAATCCTTAGACTGACCTAACCCTAGTACCCTGTGTTTTCTTTTATTCCAATTACTACTTCCTTGCAAAGCAAAAAAAGAAAAAGGAAAAAAAAAAGTCTCCTAACCATTTCCAAAGGTGCAGGTGCACTATGCATTTCAGCAGTGGGGAGGACAATATTGGCAAGGTCTTCCAACCACCACACACCACACAATACCTTAGCTTACTAGCCCTGTGTCAGGGACACCAGCTGCATTAAAGACAGCTAGGAAGCCTCTCATATGCTAGTCCAGACATTTTCTTTTCACTACCAATTAACTACCCACAACACAGAATGCTTATCAGCTATGTCAAAGAATGCATTCCTCACAAATACACATACTGGATGGCAGATAACGTCTCTGGCTGCATCAGATTTTTTAATTAAATGTGTGGGAGGAGGAGGAAGAAATCAAGGGAAAAAATAGCAACCACAGAGCACTTTTTTTGGTTGATAATGTGTACGTTAAACTGAAATACAGGTGCCATTAACAAGCTGCTGTTTCTTGAGCTGCACTGCTGAGGGCCTTCTCTTCCACTTTGCCTTTTTGTTTCTCCAGGCTCATGCAAGGAAGCGATCAACATAAAGACAGATTCCCTTTTAATGACAAGGTCAAAAAAGAACACAACAAAGACTATAGAAAAGGTGCTCTCATTTTGATACATGCCTTCTCACAACAAAGATTGTCAGGAGACCAGAAAATGGAACAATGCTGAATCTTGTAACAAATACCACATTAAAAACAAAAGCCACAGGAAAACAGTAGAAACCAAGTCCCAGAGAAGTAATGAGTTACACTAACATTATGAAAGGCTTATTCAATCCCTAATGTGTTTACAGGATCTAAGTAAAACTGAGGAAATAATTCAAGATGAATAATTTATCACACAAACTTAACTCTTTCTGCTGCTCAAGGTATCCCATATACAGACAACAATTTGCTCAAGGTCATCTTGAAAGCACCCAGCCTAGTTGGGGGCAATTTTTTAAAACTTTGTGCCAATATTCACAGTTCAATATTTTCTTTCCAAGCTCATGCGGTTAATTTTAAGTAGTCACATGATATTACTTCTATTTCCTGCATAGGTTTGTGCACAAGCACTTCATTTTCCCTGTAAATAATCATGCACATGGATTACAAATTTGGCCCTGCAAATGCATATCTTTAAAACCCACATTTAGTTGATATTTGTGTCTGTAGAACTGATCAGAGAAATCTTCACAGAAAGCAACCACAATAGGGACACAACCAGGAATGAATGCCAACGATCGATTTAAAAAATGAGTATTTGCAGAAAACATTATCCACCTGTAGCTAGACCACTGAGGACCATAAGAGATTAAATAAAGGATACACACACACACACACACAACACTTACATTGCAAACCCAATCTGAAAACAGTGTAAATAGCTGTAACTCTACTTTAATAGCTGTCCTGATTGCTTAAGATCTGGTTCATATATTGTAAGTCCTTTATACAGAAAACAAAAACCTTTTTTCTTATTTCTATGAGGTCTAATGCAAATGGTTTGACTATATAAATACTGAATAATAATAGTCTTCTTCCACAATTGCAGTATTGGCTCAGTTGAATTCAATTTGGAATGGATAGCTTATATTGTTCAATTGTGAGATGTAGGGACATTGCCACGTGCTGCTATTTATTGTTATCTTTCTTAGATTATGTTAATATTTAACTAATTTGTTTGTATTTGCATACCATTATTATGCATGTGATGAAAAAATCAATAAGAAGCTGTTAAAAACATAACCCATGCTCATTAATCTTTAGTCATCTTGGGACTTCCAGTGGTATGCTCTGTATTACAGCATCAGCTTTCTAAACAGCAGCAGCATTGTAAAGCAAGCTTTCCACAACACTGTCATCTCAGCACTGAATTGGTGCCACT
>NW_017728992.1:61670440-61678469 GCF_001723915.1 Gavialis gangeticus
GCCTTAGAAGGCTAGCTTTCATAGTGTGATTTGCAAAGCAATGAGGATCTCAGTGCTACAAGTTTAGCACAGAGTGACCCAGGGCTGCATTCTCTAGCAACTTAGCACTTCAAAAAAAATTCTCATAATTGTTAATAATCTCTCTTCAGACCAAGACACTAAAATATGTTCCCTTCCTGCCTTCTCCTGCTGTTGTGATGGCCTCATTTTTGCCTATCTGTCTCCTTAGCCTCCTTCTGGATGCACTCCAGTATCCATAGATATGCACAGGTGGTGCTTAGAATCTGCAGAACTTAGCTATTAAAGCTTCAGGTTATGTGTGCTTCCCAACCCTATTTGTTACTTTGCATAGCCTCTTGGGTGGCATAAGCAGCAGAAAACATGCCCCTTAGGGGCCAGAATAGTGCTAGAATCCTCTTCCACACTGTTTTTCTTTTTGTCGTCTCTGATTCTCAGGAAATTAAGACTTGATGAATGTTTGGGAGTCAGACTCTACATCACTTCCTTGTTATGGCTATATTTTGAGAGTCAGAAGTGGTAAAACACAGATGGTTCCAAAAAATCTGTTTTTAATGTGGAAATGTGCACTCTGGCTTTAAAACCACCCTCATTTCTCTGGCTAATTTACTTGCTGGTAATGAGCAGGTTAGTACCATGTGTAATCTGACCATCCACTGAGTCCCATCATTCTGAGGATGGTCAGGTCACGTGCAAGCATGTGGTGAAGGGATCCGCTCCAACTCTGTAGACAATAGTCACAGAGGTCCCCAACCAGGCTTATATGTTTCCATGACAGTCTCTGTGTCATAGGTCAGACTCTTGGGGCCTCTTTAAACATGCTCCAGGGGTGGAGGTGCTTTAATTAAAGCAACTCTCAGGAGCCGATCTAATTCAAGCACCCACAGCATCTTCTGTATTCAGCATTCCAGGCTTCAAAATGGGGGTGGGGACGCTTTAACTAAAGCTCATTCAATGAGCTTTAGTTAAAGCACCTTCGCTGCTATTTTGAAGTGCGGAGACACTGAATACACGAGATGCTGAGCATGCTGGGGTATGCTAATTAACACACTCCAGCAGACTCAGTTAATTGAGTCTACTCTGACATGCTGTAATTACACCATGTCAGAGCAGGTGTCAGGCGAATATGCAGGCACGGTTGTAGACAAGAGTCACAGAAACCTCTTTGTGGGAGGACTCCAAAAAGCCCAAGCTGGAATCGGTCTAAGTTATGTGGTTTTCTGTAAGCAGTGTAGTTTAGATCGGTAGCAAACAGAACACACATTTGCCTTTTGGTGTGGGATGTGGGGCCAATCTTAGACGGGGTTCACCAGTTTTAAAACAGTATATGTATGTCGAACTTCTGTTCTGTACTGGGTATAGACCAGTTTCTGATCACTTATACTAGTAAAAGTGAAATAGCTGTACCTGGCCCATCTGTTTCCTGTCAGACACACAAGTTGTTTGGAGGCCTGAGATACTAAAGAAATCTGCGGTTCTAATCCTGGCCCTGTCCTGCCACAGAGTGTGCCTTTGAGCAAGTTACCAAACATCTCAGTTTAAGTATCCCCTACATGGATTATAGAGATAAAAGACATATATCAACATATATATCAGGTGGGATTTTATGGATTAAACACAGTTCTTTGAAAGCTATGCTGCAAAAGTGCTAAGTATTTTTACAATCATATTTTCTTCTGGGGCTGATTCTTTAAATAAAAGTGCAACCTTCACAACAAGACAAGCACTGTTCTTTGGATGAAAGGTGTGGGGGGTTCCCCCAGAGCTGTTCACTGGTGTTTTGTTTTTAGGTAGAACCTCCTTGAAGAGTTCCAGCAGATCTCAAAAGAAATAACTGAACATTTAGAAACCCCCCATCACAATGGTATAATAGCAGGAAGAATGGGGCAACTGCCACGGGCACCAAACTAGGGGTGAGGGGAAACACACTGGTGATATGCCAACAGCTAGAAGTCACTGCTGCCCCTGTGCCCTGGGCACCCAGCCATATCACTATGCCACTGCCCCATCAAGTATGCTAGGCATTTATCAGCAGAGAATATATACTAGTTTATATGGCTTTGGAGCTATGGCCAGAACAGGAGCCCCACGTGAGGGATGATGGGGTGTTTTTTTTTGTTTTCCTTCATTTTCAAAACCTGCTTAGAGTTTGCCTTCTATAGTCTGGGGTTGATGTACTGTTTAATGAATTTAAAATATTCAATGACTGATCACATTAAAGGCACACAACAAAAGTAGAAAGAGACTGGCATTAAAGTTACTTTGTGCTGAGAAAGGGGGCTAATGTATAGTATTCTATCCACCTGAAAGAACAATTGGATTAATCACATATGAATACAAAAGTCTTTCAAAAGGAAATCACTGAGAAGGTGTAGAAAAGCCTGCATGGGTTAGGATGTTCACTCAAAATTGCTTCCTTGACACTTTCCTACAACACTAGTATCCCTGATGGCCCAATGCTGCTAGGCCCCAGTGCTCAGCCCTGTCTGCAGGGCCCAAAAGGTAGTTAACTACCCGTTTCAGTGCAACTGCTCTTTTGGCAGACATTGCGGCCTCACTTTACCTTTCAGTAATTGAGTGAGGAGCTCACAACTGTGTGTTGCAGAATTTCTGCCGCTGACTTGTTGCCTGATCTTGCACAGGTCACTTCACCTCCTATCCAATTCTTTGGTCCCAGAAGATGTTCACTTAAAAGTCATGGAATCCAATTCCTAGTCACAACAATTGTGCCACCTGCCATGCTGCACATGCGTGGCAAAAGGCACGATTTTGAGACTGGGGGATATGATCCAATGGAGTGCAGGAGAGGCATGAGATTATGATTCTGGGTTCCCCCTATACCAGCAATTTGAAAAGTTGGTTACCCACAGGTCTGACAATCACCTGATTGTTGGCTCATACCAGGGACTGCCACAGAACCAGTTCCAGACCCTGGCATGATTCCCAAGCTGAACTGACAATCACCTGATTGACTGTCTGGTAGGGACTGAGTTGGGGCCAATTCCAGACTGATGCAGTCCCCAACTTGAGCCTGGCAATCAGCTAATTGTCAGCCCAGCTACATGTTCAACTGAAGGCACTGTACAAACCAGCCATAAATTTGTTCTACATTATACGTGGAACAATTTTATGGCTGGTTTGCGATTTAAGGTTGGTGCCTTAAATTGGGCTAATGTATAGCACCCTTTTCATTAACACATTAATCATGGCACTAATTTAACATGTAGAAGGGGCAAACACACCATTCTTCAGTATGTCAAATTCAAGATTGTCTTGCCAAAGATTCTAAGCTCTTTTGGAGTAGAGATAGTATCATATTAGGTATTTATGTAATGCTTAAAATTGCACCTACCACAACACCACTGCCCACCCCACTAAATATAAAAAGTTTTCTCAATTTAGTTATGATTTTTAATAAAGTTTGAAAATCATCCCAACAGTAAAACCAAAGCTCATCTTTCTACATTCCACTTTCACTATCTTTGAGCTAGAAAAAAGTGAAAGAGGGGGCATCCTTGGCCCCTGCAGAGGAAAATTGAAGGCCTTGCTGCTCAAAATCAGCTTTCAGCAGCCCTTTTACATTGTATTAGACAACATTGATAGTTGTTTTCCCTCCAAAGTTGTATGTCATGTCATAGCCACAGTACAGACAGGGCAGGGGAAAATAGTGACACCAAATAAAACCTTCACCCCATGAATATAAGCCAACCATGGGAAGGTCTCTATATTCCTCTGCCAAGTATTGTACCCAGAGTCTATGGCACAGAGAAAATCTTTCTTCTCTGACCACTGGAACTATGGTAAAATGTAAACACATTTCATTGTACAAAATATTGTTTTTACCTGTCCAGCAACATAGACTGAACATGAATAAAGCTGAACTCATGATCTTTCTCCAGAAATCCTCCACTCCAAGTCTTTTGAGACATTTCCAGCTTCTCACCTCATGCATGAAGATATTGTCCATGTCTTGCTACTTTTGCTTACACAACACTCCTACCATTCAGCTTTTTCTTTCTGCGCACATATGTGAGGGTCTGAATGGCACTTTTGCCTATATCCCATCTCAATTACTGTGAACTTTCTCTCTCCTCCTCCCTGGTACCCACATTATCCTACCCCTGGCCATGTAAAAAAGCAGTATCTTTCCTGTGTTGATGCATGCAAGTATAGCATGCCTCTCTTTGAATCCCTTTATTGGTTTCCCATTCTGCAGTATGTCAAATTCAAGACTATTATTAACACCTTCTTTCTTATATGACCTCTTTTTTCTATTCAGTCCTCCATTGTGGTCAGCTTAACCTTACCATTATCCATTTTCAAACTTACAACCACATCTTGCGCTTTCTTCCAATCATGAACCAGGTTTTCTTGGGTAAGCCACAAAGCCACTGTCCTCTACTCTTAGCTTACCCAGAAAAGCCAATTATTCCATGATACCAATTAAAAAAAAAAACTTGGGAAAAAAACAGACCAGAAGAAAAATGTCTTGCATTCAAAAGCTTGTGTAACTACCCCAACTATGAAGTTGGTCCAGTAAAAGATACCAACTAAAGATATCCATCTCATAAAAAAAAAATCACCAGATAAGTGTTGTCCTTATACTTAGTTTATTAAATAAATTCATACTTCATCATGCTATGCTCTAACTTTTGTTCTTTAACCAAATATTCTTATAGATCACATTCCTGTCCTGTTACACTGTATCACATTAGAATTAGCATAGAAACTTTTCAGGGAAAAGATCACATTGCATTTCCTGTAACATGGTTGGAGAGTGCCAACCCACTTCTGGATATTTAAAATAACTGTTGTTGTTGTTGTTATATGCCTTACATAAAACACTCATCACCAGAAGTAGTCATTTATGTACAGTGCAACATTTAGAATTTAGTCTAAGACCCCACATCTTGAAAAAAAAAATACATTCTACTTTGAGGGTAATATTTGCCACTTTGTTTCTTCCTTTTATTTGGTTTACCAGTTTGTCATTCATATTGTTTTTCATTATCAAATCAAAATGACTGGCATTAAAAAAGCTCTAATTTGGGGGAATTAATTGAGACTAGTTTTTCATAGCAGGAAAAAAATGTCTCAGCAATACAGCATAAAGGGCACCAATATCTTATCATCCTTTGTGTTAAATGTGTTACTTATGCTTACCTCATCTGCGTTTAATAGGTTGCCTTCGTACTCCCTCTACAGAGCCACAGATTCTCATGTTAAACAAGGGAGCTCTTGACAGCTTCTCCTTCCCCAGGGCAAGACTGCTCAACTAACAATAACTAAGATACCTTTTGACAAGTGCAGCTAAGAGCTGGTAAAGCTTAGTCAGTCTCCATCAGCCCGGCTGACACCTTTCTTTCAGTTTCAAATCTAAACTCTCCTGGATGCCAACATTTTCTTGAAATTATTATCCAAAAATACTTTTAAAACCTACGCAAAAAGGAATATGAATGCAAAAGTAGAAATCATATTAATCAGTGGACTGAAAATACTTTTTCAACTACAATTGTGGCTGAAACCCATAAATTAGATGACTGAAGTAATAAGACACGTGAAATGGCTTTTAAGTCCACTACCAGCTCTGTGCAATAAATTTCAAATGACATCCAGGCTTTTAGTGGAGGGGATGATTTATTGCAGTCTGCAGGAAGAGAGCTTTCATGGATTATCTCTAAAGTGGCAAAACTCTATTCTGAATTTTTCAAAATTAGTGCAGCTCAGTGAATGTTACTGACAAGCAAGTCCAAAAGTACTTTTAAAAAGACTTCTTGTAACTAAGATAGTGCCTGTACTTTAGAATCTCCAAAGTCTGTGATATCTAGAGGGGCTACTCCTTATCTTTTTATAAACCAAACAAAAGAGAGAAATAACAAGCTTATTTTCAGGTGTTCTTCACCTTGTTTTCCTGTAGCCAGCTGCATTTTACTGAGAATCCTTCTTAAAGCAGTGATACTCAATCTGTGACTAAAATTGCATGAAGCAATTTGGTGGACAACAGGGCGTCCTTGCAAGTCAACAGGTTTAAGTAAACTCTTTTCATGGCACGTGGTAACAGTCAATGAAGGAAGCAGTGATTACAAAAGTGCTTTCCAGACAAGGCAATACAGAAGGCTTTAAGTAAAACAACTAGAGCCAGGAAGTTCTCAGTCTATCCCATCAAGAACCCAGAAATGGCACATAAAGAAAAGGAAAATAACATCCTGTACTCTTTCCTTGTAATAGGAATGATGCTCCCACAGGGGCAGGCAAAATACGGCCCATGGGCTGGATACAGCCAACAGGGCAATTTCATCTGGCCTGCGAGTGCCCACCAACTAACTGTACCCCACGCAGCCCACGTGCCTCACACCCACACTCATGCATGGAAGAGCCCGGCCCAGCCAGCACACAGCTTCTGGGCAGGGCTGCTTCTGCCACTGCTGCGTACTCCAGGGTACCTGCTCAGCTTCCCCAGGACCCAGTGGCTCCTCCTCATCTCCCTGCTGCTGTGCTCCCTCTAGGCAGCAGGTAGGGCAAGCAGCAGGGGCAGGGGCAGGGGGAGGGAGAGCTGCAGCTGGGCAGGACCACGGAGCATGGAGCTGGCGGGAGACCATGGCCAGGAGTGCAGAGCTTGGGTGGGGAGGGTGAGGGTATGAGGGAGGATGGGATGTGTGAAAACCCGCCTCCCATGGTGCACAGCAGGCAGCAGGCACTCAGGGTGTCCATGGCCTGCACAGGCACTGCCACCTGCAGCACACAGCTCCAGCCAGTGCTGCACGTGATGGCAAGGAGCACAGCCAGGCTGACCTGGCTATCATTTGGGGCTCCCTGCAGCACACACGTAGCTCCCGGCACTCATGTGCCAGCGGGGGGGGGAAGCCCCACAGGATGGAGCCAGCTGCCTTCCCTACCCCCTGCAGTGCAGATCCCAGGACTCTGCCAGGAAGCAGGGGGCAGAGCCCCACATGACAGAGGCAGGCCAGCCTGCTTATGCTCCTTGCCACCATGTGCAGCACTGGCTAGAGCTGCATGCCACTGGGAAGCAGCGCCTGTGCAGGCCAAGAGGACCCACTGCTTCCTGCTGCTGCCAGTGGTGGGGTCTGTGCACCACAGGGCAGCATGTGAGGGGGTCCCCACCCTCCCCACACCCCACAAATCCCACACACCCACACCCTGGCTCCACAACCCAACATATACACTCCCCAAACATACCCTATGCCCCCCACACATGCATAGCCACATCCCCTCTCAAGCATGCCGCACACACACCCCACCCAACCACACTGTGCACACACCCCCACACAATATACAATAGTAATACTTTATTTTTGAGCTATTATGCAATCATCTCTATATACAGTATGCAAACACAAATCATTAAAAAATATTTTTGTAATAAACTTAATATAAGTTATAGCGCATGTTTGACTTCTAGTATATGATATTTTTTCTGGTCCCAAGATGGCAACCCTCCACTCCCAAAAGGAATACTTCCTGGGTCAAGGGGAAGGACTTTCAGTGGCAAAGGCCAGGGGTTAGGTATGGGACTTCCAGTCCCAAGACGGTGATCGGGGGCAGGGCACCTATCAAGGGGCAGGGCTAGCCTTGTGGCCCTCCAGCTGAAATAACTGCCCAGCCCTGTTCTGTGGTATCATGATGTACACCGCAATGTTTGTGTGTCTATGCATGCTACTGCTGCTAGTATGAAGCACTCCGCAATTCTAAATGATGTCTGAATTCTTTACATTTTGAGTATTACTTCTGTGTTAAAGCATCTGGTAGCCCTTTATGTGGCATATAAATTCACAGACTCATAACAGACTACCATTCACAGTCTAGGAGATGGTGGTGATGTCACACAAAAGATGTTTCTGAAGAGTAGCAAAGAGAAATTTGAGGGTAGGACCACTCTTCTCTACTAAAACATGGGCTTATACATGATAAAAACTGCCAGAAGCAATGCTCCAACCTAGTCCAATAACTTTGGTCTCTTTAATATCCAATAGTTCTCAAAGTATTGTGCACA
>NW_017728992.1:61683469-61686844 GCF_001723915.1 Gavialis gangeticus
CAACCTAGTCCAATAACTTTGGTCTCTTTAATATCCAATAGTTCTCAAAGTATGGTGCACACTTTCTTAATTTGCATACCAACAGCTTTTAATTTAGATGAGCCTGTATGAAATAATAAAAACTTTAAAGCATCTTCCATTGTTCTAGCCTCTTTCATCCAAAATATTCCCAAAGTACTTTATAGACTAGATATAAATACCATTACACCATTTTTTAGGACACAACATGAAGATTAATGCTATGGCCCAGGGGCAGGCAATTATTTTGGGCAGAGGGCCGCTTACTCAGTTTTGGGAAGCTGTTGAGGGCCACATGGGTAGCCCTGCCCCTTGGCAGGTACCCTGCCCCCTGGTCACCATCTTGGGACCAATGTCCCAGGGCCAGCACCAGTGGGACCCAGAGCGGGGCACAGGCCGGCAAGGGTCTGTGGAGCCAGGCTGTCTGCACCAGCAGGGAGCGGGGAGCTGACCTGGCTCCACAGAGCCCTTGCCAGCTGGGACCCCACACTCCTGCCACCCTGCTCTGGGCCTCACTGGCACTGGCCCCAGGACACTGGTGCAGGCCCCGTGCTCCTGCTGGCTCCCTACCCACCCACACCCAGTGCCCCCCAGCCCCACGGTACAGGTGAGGGGCAGTGCTCAGCCCTGACCCCCTGCTTGCTGGCAGGGAAGAAGCTGGTGCTGAGCATGGGGAAAAGTGGCCCCTCACCTGCCGGCGCTCCCTGCTGCAGGCACTTGCAGGTGGAAGTGCCCCTCCCCCACCCCACACCCGATGCCCCATGCTGCAGGTGCTTGCAGCCCATGTGGGGCTGTCTGGAGCTGACACAGGCAGCCCCACGCAGTCTGCAAGCAGCTGCAGAGTGGGGCACAGGGCATGGGTGGGGAGGGGCCGCTTCCCCCCACGCTCCTTCCCTGCCCAGGGTCTGTCCCCCCCCCACTTACCTGAGCTTCCCACACTGGGGCAGCCATGTGCTCCCAGCCCAGAAACCGGGGCTGGGGCTTCTGGCTGGGGGTGGGTGGCAGGCAGGCCCTGCTGTTGTGGGAGCCCACTGGGCTTTCCCTGGGTCCTACTGCCCTTGGTTCCTGTCATTTTTGACAGGAACCAAGGGCAAAGAAATATTAATTTTCTACATTTTTTTTAGGGGCCCCACAGGCTGGATAGAATGGCCTCATGGGGTGGATCTGGCCCGCGGGCCAGATTTTGCCCACCCCTGCTATAGCCAGTTAAATGTATGCCAGTGTAATTTAAATTATCCCAGGTAGACTGTGATGAGGACACCAGAAGTAACACCTGTACACACAAGTGGTTGTGGCCCTCGTTTGAATATTTCCTACAAAACCAAAATCAGTGGCCATATGCTGAGACTTGAGTTCTGTACTGATTCAGATCAAGATGAGCATCACACTGATTTACCATTAACACTTCCTACAACCTTGGGTTCTCTGTGGAAATCTCCTAATTTCTGCCAATCTTGCTTAGTTTATAAGGTGATAGGAGGCAAGTGTGTGATAGCTGCACAAAAAATATTTGTTTAAAAAAAAAAGGTTGTATTCAATGAAATTTTACCACCAGAACTTGAGGACAACTCAAGTAAAGTGCTTTATTTCACAGAAAACTGAGGCATAACCAGGCGAAGCTACATTTCCAAAGTCACTCAAGAGCTGTATGACAAAGTCCGAAACAAACCCCAGGTTTCCCGAGTTGCAGACTAACATTAGTCAACACCCCCTTACTTTTTAAATTTAAAAAAAACCCTAAGAACAGTGTAAAACTTCTGGGATAATGCCAGGCAAGCAGTTAGGACTGATTAGAAAGTGACAGGTTAAGGGAGAAGCAAGGTTTCAAAAGGAAACTGTGTCTGAAAGTCCGTCTAACCTCTTTTCCAAATATACAGTTTGCTCAATAAAAGACATTGGCAAAAAAACCCTTGCTTCTCATATATTCCTGGACCATCACAGCTGCAACAACACTCCAAGCCTACAACTATATGGGAGAGTGAACCAAATCTGATATGGCACACACCATTTTGAATCGCAAAACATAGGTGCCTGGATCTGGGAGAGAAATACCCCTTCTTCTCATAAGAGTAATAATTAAATGTTCATGAGCATGCACACTCAGATGTGCAGGACATAAATCTATCCAAGTATACCTAGTTGATACACAAAACATCCTCTGAGTAAGCAAATCTCATGCTTCAGGATAAGAGTTTATGGTCGCAGCTGAATCTCTGAGATGGGAGCATCATTCATAAGCACAAATGACTAGTGCTTTTCATAGTTTCGTCAAGTGTTATTTGTATACTGCACACAATATAGACTGCCTTATGTGTGTGTGTATATAACTGCTATAATGATGACACATGACAAAGCACACTTAATATTAGTGGCACCAATGGAGAAAAATAACTCCAGTCATCAAAATTTGACTATTCTTTCCCACACCCTGACAAAACAATATCACATAAGAGTTTATGAAGGGAAGGCATAAAGGTAACTAATGAACCAGTCAATTATTCAAAAAACACTCTGAAACATATTTCAGATGCCATCATAGGCAGGCACCCATCTGACTCATAAACATGCAAAGAATAACTTTTTATCATAATATTTTATTCAAGGAATGAAAGACAAACTTCTCTTTACCTCAGACATGAAACACACAAAAAATTACTTTAGTTTCTCACATCAGTGGTCTCAACCAGGTACACTCTTCTCTTCTTGCCTCCTGCATCAACTGTAGCAGATTGTTACTTATGAAAGCTTATACATTCTGAACAAGTTAATCTATAAAGGGGCCACCTTGCTTTGCCTTCACGTTTTCTGCCACAGAGACCTATCCACAGAATACTTCCATAAAGAAAGTAGCAATGCTACTAATTCTCTGCTTGTGACAGTTTATTTGGTAATACTTACAAGAACTTGGCCATTAATGAGGGATCACAACCACAGGAACAGTCAGTTAAGGATGAAATTGTTTAATTAAGAGGATAACAAAACAATGCATATGGGGCACATACTGCTCCACATATTCTGATCTGATCAGATCAGATCCCTCTCAGAATAGGTCTATAGACGTAGCCCAGCACTTTTTGAGGCACACTCTGAGCACAAATAAAGAAAACTAAATAAAGAGCAGCACATTGAATCTTCTCCTGACAATGCTTTTCACATAGCTGTAAGAAGGCCACTCTGAACGGGAGCAACACAGGTTTTCAAATACAGCAAAAAGTGTACAGTTTACTATTCCAATGACAGGACTGGTTTACGAATGACATCAAATTAAAGGGGTGGAGAAAGTACTTTTTCAAAGCGTTTGGTGCCTCATTATGAGAAGTCCAGGACCTTCATCTAACCCAGGAGGTGCACAGCCCC
>NW_017728992.1:61686855-61689844 GCF_001723915.1 Gavialis gangeticus
TGCTCAGGTCCCTTCCGACCCTAGAAACTATGAAACTTCTTATTTAACTTGTTTGGTAGTTGAAATAAATAAGGTTATTGCCTTTATCCAATTCAAATATATCCCAGTAGAGCACAGAAATGTAAGCGTCTACAAAAATCTATCTGTTAAGGATACGTGCATGATTTAATTAGTACTGAGTATTTTTGGACTAGTCTAAAGAGATTTAATTCTCCAAAACACAAACAAAATCCTTGCCCACAACCTGATTCTGTAGGTGGCCATGTGTCTACAGAAGTATTATGGTAGGCAGACAATAGAGTGTTCTCTTTTGACACGCATACAACTTCTTTTATCATTAATGGGCGATATGCCTACACCGACAGGAAAATTTACCACAAAGTCTGTGATAAATCAGTTGGATGTGATCTACTTTATGTAAAATGCACTGCCAAGTCTGATTAAATGAATAGTGTGGTGCTCTTTCAATAGTACATCAATGCCTTTCAGCACATAGACATAGACAGACAGCTCATAGCTCTGAATAAAGGAGAATCATGACTTATGTTTTCACTCACCAGAAGAATTCATTGTAAAATAATAACAGAAAGAAGAATCTTTCCCTATTCCTGTTCAATATCCCCACAAATGTGTTTTGCAGGTTATTCATAATGTTATTGTCTATGACAATTTCAGCTGCAAAGAGTTTTATGTGTGCTTGGCGACTCACTTGGAAATACTTTGCAAATGAAGCGAAAGGCATGAATTCTTGGGGGTGATATCTTTTACTGGACCACATGTATAGCTGGTATAGACACAGGCAAGCTTTTGGGTACCACAGTACCCTTTCTTGGGCCTCCTAAAACATCACAGCAACATTACCACCTCAGCACTTTGCAAGTGAAGAAGGGTTATGGTAGAGTCATAACTCACTTTTTATAATAAAGAGCACTTTAAAATAATTTGAGCTCCACCTGGATCCTCCTCACCCCCAAAAAGACTTTGCTAATTTTGAACAAAGGTCCCTCAAATAAAATTCCTAAAAATATAATCCATAAAAGTAAAAAAAAAAAAAAAAAAAATTCAGTTGAGGAAAGAGTAACATCTGAAGCTATTTAAACTCATAGGTCTAACCACTCAAATCCTAATCCCCCAACCCATTCTGAGATTTCACCTCAGCCAAAATATATTCTTCCATTTCTAACATACAGCCACCCACAATGCACACCACCAGATTTTCCACTTCACAGCATAGCACAGCCCTCATCTCCTGTTGATTTCTAAAGGTGACTGGTAAGAGCACTGATCTAACAAATTTCCTGTGGTCAAAGTAGGCCCTCTCCCAGCAAACTATAGAAAAATGCATCAGTTGTAGTAGCAAAGTTCAGAGATCCACTTCTCAGGGGAGTTTGTTTCCAAGCTTTTTCTGTTCTCTACTCTTCTATCCCCTGCTGCTGCTGGTAGAGTATGGAATAGGGAGAGCAGGAAACATACAGGCAAACACCCATGATAAAAAGAAGCCTTGAGGATCCCTTCTAAGGCACCACGTGTTCGATGAACTTCACACGTTTACCAAACTAAAAACACTGATCTGACAAACCAGCGGTTTCTCAGACTACCCACAGTTGGCGAACTTTACCGTCTAATCAGCAAGTAAAGTGCATCTGGAGTGAGCATGAGGAGGACTAAAGGAAAAAAGGAGCCTGGGCAGTGCAGCCAAAGTAGTTGCAAGGCTCTTGAACAAGGGAATTGTGTATAATTTTCAAGTTTCAAAAGTGGCCACGTCTAGCATCTAATCACAGTGTGTATATATGTGCATGTGTCTGAGACATAGGCCACTGGCAGACATTCAAAGGAAGTATGGGATTTGATTCATGATCCAAACAATCATGGCAGAATGCACAGTTTTGGGATCGGGGTTGGATCCAAATTACACCCTACCTGCCAGTGCTAGGGGAGTCCAGGCTCTAGATTCTGGGTTCCCCAAGGACAAGCAAGTTTAAAGCCAGGTGCCCAGCAATCAGCTGATTCTTGGCTAAAGTCAGGGACTAAACCAGGGTCTGAAACTGGCCTCTATGCAGCCAATCAGCTCATAGTCAAAATCCTTGCACTCAGCTGCTCTGACTGGGTTGTTGGGTGTGGAGGATCAGATGCTTTCAGCAGGAGGAGCCGAAGGACATTAAACCCCATGGGGTTTTAAACATCACAGCATGCAGAGATCCCAGGATTGGACTGCTGCTCCCTGATCCTGGGCTCCCCATGTGCTGTGGTGAGTAAATAGTGATTTTTACAGGTCCCAGGACACGAGAATCAGGTGCCAGGGATGTCAGAAAACCATGTGTGCTGCTGGGCTGCATATGCAGTTTTTAAGGGTCCTGAGAACCTCTGCTTGATCCCAGGGACCCCGTACACCACAGATGTCATAAAAAGTGTTTGCAGCACTACTGCCCATGTGCTTTTTACAGGTATGGGTATAGCAAGCCTGATTTTGGGCTCACAGTGGCCCCTGTCATCCGCTTCTGATAGGGTGGGGGCACAGGGTCCAGCAACTGGTTTTGGTCCTGGTCCTGGGAATGCCCTATGCAGGATCCCAAGCATGAGTGGATACAGAATTGGGAGAGTAGTGCAGCTGCAGCCCCCTTTCAGACTGTGTGGGAGATGGGCTCAGCTGGGCATAGAGACAGAGGGAGTGGTGGGGATGAGCGAGGTGATGGATTCCTCCACCCTGCCCAGTCCCCAGGAGCAGATGTGGGAAGGGGGAATATCTCTGCCCATCGCTGCTACCCCATCACTGTTCCTAGATCAGCTCAGCCCCCACACAGCTAGTCTGGAGTAGGCAGGAGCAGCTCTGAAGCTTCCCCAGGATAGCAAGAAAGGCAGCAGCAGGAAAGGAAGAGGATTTTTACCTTCATTGAGGAATTTTAAAAAGTCTCCAGAGACTCCCCTCAGTGTTGTCTGCCAACACGGGTGAGTGGCAAAGGGAGGGGGGTGGGAGCAGGATGCAACCACC
>NW_017728992.1:61694844-61703239 GCF_001723915.1 Gavialis gangeticus
ACACAGCTAGTCTGGAGTAGGCAGGAGCAGCTCTGAAGCTTCCCCAGGATAGCAAGAAAGGCAGCAGCAGGAAAGGAAGAGGATTTTTACCTTCATTGAGGAATTTTAAAAAGTCTCCAGAGACTCCCCTCAGTGTTGTCTGCCAACACGGGTGAGTGGCAAAGGGAGGGGGGTGGGAGCAGGATGCAACCACCCCTGCACTATGGGTGGCTGCTCCTGCACATCACTTTGCCAAAGCCTGAATCCAACCCTGATCCCAAAACTCAGCTGAATGTTGGGATCTGTCACTGGTCAGCCCCAACCTGCTACACATTTAATTTAAGAAATGATACAGAACAGCCACAAAGATGTTACACATATGTGAAATAACTTTGTGGCTCGTTTACCGTATTATACCATAAATTGCCTTGAGTATGTGGCTGGGTAACTATTTAAGGCTCCATTAGCAGGTTAATCGCATCTTAAAGGTAGTGTGTGCCAGGGGCCTTAAAGACTTTGGAATTTTACAGTGACTGTAATTGTCTCCCCCTCTGCCCCTCCATTCTGCTTTTGTATTCAAATTTCTCTCCTTATATACAGCTTTGTGCATATCCTTTCATAGCATGTGATCAAGTGAACTTTAGCCCATGAAAGCTTGTACTATACATAAGTATCTATGTTGGTTAGCCTATAGGGTATAAACCTACCCTGTCTTTATCCAAAGATGGCAGAGAAATGAAAGAGAACAAAATTTCAGAAGGGAGCATTTTTTAAAATGTTACCTCTGCAAGAGTTAGCAAATGTCCCTTGACTATGTCTCTTGACTTTACCAAATTCAAAGACAAAATTCTATCATTAAAACATAAATCAGTCCTGCTCTAAGGAGAAAGCACAACACAGCTCCAACTGTAGACTTGCCAGCAGTCTCTCCATAATGCAGATGTTCTAAGTTAAGTTTCCTGGGGAAAAGAGACTAAGTGACATATGACAAATACTGACAGTAAGTGATACATGAGAGAACTGCCATATTTTCAAATGTATATCATTCCCTAAAAATCAAACAGAGTTCCAATTCAATATCTTTGAACATTTGCTTAGTTAAAAAATAGCCCCACCATGAAAAAAAGAACACACACCAAAAAAGAGAGAAAACATTTAAACACGGCCAAACCAAATCTACAACTCCAAAAATAAAACCCACTTTTTTGGAGATGAAATGGAACAACCTGTTTATTCACATGGATTCCTAGTAGCATTTTCCAGTTGCTTTGACCAAACAGTCAAGTCAAGACTTGTAACCATGGTAATAAGCAGAGAATACCTGTATAGCAAAAGCCCAAGAAACAAGTCACATATCAGTGCAGGCCCTAGCAGAAACAAATAAACCAGAAGTAAAAAATGGTTAAGTTGAAGGTGTAGCAACTTTAGGAACAGACAAACATTATCTGCGTTGCATGATCAGCCGCCTGAAAGCGTTTTATAGCCATGCCCAAACAGAAGAGCATGGTTACAGAGAGCTCCGATCATGTGAAAAATGAACCTTCATTATATGAACCTTCAAATGAAGGCACTCCAAAGTAGAGTGTCTTCATTAACTTTTGTCTGCTCCAGTGGCTAGGCTGAAGCAGACAATGCTATCTCAGAATGAGAGTTGGAGAAGGCAGGGGAAGGAGGTCTGTTCTAGGGTTTGCCCAGCTGTGCTGGAGGGGAGAAGTGGGGATTGGAGTTCCCCCAGGTGAAGGGCTCCAATCCACACACCCCACCACTCCAGTATGGCTAGGTAAACTCCAGAATGGATCTCCCTCAATGCCTTCTCCCCCTCTCCCATCCTGAGACAGCACCAGAGTCTGCAGCCTCTCTCACTGGTTCAGTTCCAAATTTGAGCTTGATCCCCCACCCTCCCAACCCAACAGTCAATGTCTGCTGAGTCAGGAGGGTTTGTCTAACTCATGGTACTTTCTGTGAAACACTAAGTTAGACCAAGAAGCTGCATTTCACCCCCCACCTTTTTGTTTTTGGTCACCTCATCCATGGCCCCACCCAGTCCCAGGACCTCCTGGTCAGCTTCCTCCTGGCCCTGGCCAAGTGGGCCCTGTACTTAACCAGAAAGGAGGCTCTGGTTGGAAAGTGCCCAGAGACTGCAGGGCTGCTTTCCTCTCACTTGTCCGTGCATGTTTCTGGTCAGAGCACCAGTGGGCGGCATCCACCGGCTCCTTGGATGTCTTTGAAGACCAGTAGGTGCTGCCTGGGGGGCTTTGCTTAGTGTCCCCCTCAGGCACACTTATTTTCACGTTTTGACCTTTGACCCATATGACATGCCTATCCTATTTTTTTTTCATTATTTGTCCCAAGAATTTAATTGTTCCATTTGCCCATTAGCCCCCATAAAAAGGGGCTAATAGTTAGCCAGATGAGCCTTGCCCATGGTAATCAGATGGACAAATAGACAGGCATCTGTAACTTGTAAATATACCACTAATTTATCTTGACATTTGTTTTCCCTACCAAAAATGTGCTCACATTAAGTCTTATGAAATGTCACCAGTTTAGTGTTATGAGAAATTCATACAATATCTGTCAGTCCTCTAGAACATCTTCCAAACCTGCTTAGATCCCACGATGTATAACCAACCCAACCCTATGTTGTTCAATTTTTATTTTAGATTTTGAAAGCTGCCCCAAATCTTATGCAGTTTACCTTCTGTCCCTGGAAATACAGCATTTCTTCCCAACGTTGCTTTCAATAGACTCATTCTGCATCACATGAATCCAGGACAAGGCTAGCTCCTTGATGACTATTAAAAATAAAGGTTTTTTTATTTTCTCAACAAGAGTGAGACTGGAAAAGTAGGAGAGAGCAAAGTAAAGAAAGCAAGATAGATAAATAGTCAATAGGGAAAATACATTATCTATGATGATAAAAAAATGGTAGCCAGAATAAGTGTCCAGCCACCAACATTAAAATGAAAAAGTAGGGTCCCAAAGAAAGTGAAGGAGAACTTGTTTTTTGGTGGGAGGGGTTGGGAAGGCAGAAGGATGATAGTCCTGTGATGAGTTTAATTCAAATATGACTCTCAGAAACTAACCTGGAGAAAGCAGAAGACCAGTGAAGCAGTGAACATATTTTCTGGCCTGCAACTTAAAAACTTCTAAAAATGTACTCGCTCTTATGGAGTTTGTAAAGTGTCTAGTACTAGACATTGCTCAGCAAAAAATTCCATTTATGGATTCAGGAACATGTTCCTTATGGGCTCAACTCAACTCTCATTGAAGGCAAAAGGAAAGACTCCCACTGACTTCATTCTGAAGTGCTTTGGACTCTCAAAGAAACCAAGACTACTATCAAAATTATTCACTCACTAGGCCTAGTAGTTTAGCTATGGCAGCAGGAAGTTTAGGAAAAGGTGGGGGAGTAGTCCAAATATGATAAAGAGCTAAATGAAAGCTTCCTAACCCTTATTTCCATTCCCTTTTGTCCAGTTAATTTTCCAAAAGAAATCCACATAAGGATGAAGATTGAAAATGGATGCAAACCAACAACAACAAAAGGATGCAATCTGAAAAAGAAAAGCTGGGATCCTAGGAAGGTCTATGTACATCACTTACCTTCCCATAAATGTTTGTCCTGTTTAATGCTGTCAATTCTTATCTCAAAAAGGGATACTGATCTTTGCTGAACAAAGGCAAAACAGCAGCAGCAGCACCGAGACTCACAGACTACAAACACCATTATAGAAACACACTATTTCTACTGTGTGAAGTGGATTGGATCAGATGTGCCAGTCTCAGTGATCCCTGCCATGGAAAATAACAATACTCAAGAGCAATTTGGTTTTGATCCACAGCATTAAATAAATGGGGTATTTCCCCCCAAAATAGCCCAACCACCCAAATAAAATTAAAGAAAAAAAGAATTGTACAGTAAAGTAATAGCCTCAGAAAATAATGATATGCTTTATGTTAAAAAGATGCAAAAGTCTCAAAAGATTCAACACAAACAGAAGGAAGAACAAAAAACAGGCATTTTTGAAGCTGTAGAAGCCAAGGGTAGCCAATGGAGGGATAGGGACAAATAGATTCTGGGAATGCAACCTTTGTATTCACTCTAGACAGTATGAGTGGAGCAGGCTTGCATTTGGCACAAGAAAAAAAAATCCACCACAGAATTTATGCCATATATATTCATTATTACCTTATAATTACCCAATCATGAAGTCATAATCACAATGATATATACAGGAAGAAAGCACATAGTTGCGTGGATTTATGCTCCCTCCATTTATGAAAAATGTTATAATCTAATTTTCATAAATGTGTGTATTTCTATACTGAACATTCTCCACATCTGACAGCGAAATGGGAGGTGAGGGAGGACAGCTGTTTCTGCTTTCAGCCCTATTTTCAAATCTTCACCCTATTTGCATATTATAATGAAAGTGTTCCAATATGCACGACAGCAAATCTACTTAAAAATTCCACTTGGAAAGCCATTCCTTCAATTTCTTTGTGTAAGCAATGCAAGAAACAAGCAGAAATGGCCTAGATTTTTTTTTAT
The DNA here is from genome assembly GCF_001723915.1 of Gavialis gangeticus. Taxonomy (NCBI): domain Eukaryota; kingdom Metazoa; phylum Chordata; order Crocodylia; family Gavialidae; genus Gavialis; species Gavialis gangeticus. Next base: position 61,699,379 of record NW_017728992.1, read on the forward strand.
GAATATGATCCTTCATTCGCACTTTTCAAGGCGTAGCTCCAGAGTAATAAAGATAGAACCCTAACAGTTTCACTCAATTTGAGGCTGCTCAAGCAAGCATATCTCAAGTCTGATATTAACTAGTTCAGCCTTATAAAACTAATGGATCATATTATCAACAGTACATCTAAAGGCTCACTTTCCATAGTTAACTTCAACTTCTACCCTGGAATTACTTAAAAAGACTAAATTTCTTGAGAAAAGAAGCTAATTTTGATACCTATACAGTTTTTAAAAACAATGGAAAAAAAGAGGTGTGCATTGTAACAAGAGATATTTTCTATGGTTGGGACACATGGAGTAGCTCCAGCTGCTCCTTCATACCACTACAACCCCAATGCTGCATTATTCCAGGGATCTGGAAGGTGAGGTCATATGGTAAAAGCATACAGCATATGTAGAGTTGGTTAGTAATGATAATTGAACTTCTAATTTTGACTCCTTAATGTAAATTGAATCAACCTAGACTCTTAGATAATGGTAGTAGAGTAACAAGCAGTCAGGTGATTTTGTTTAACCCTTTCCTGGCAAAAAAGATGCAGAATTTGGCTACACTGATATTTGTCAAATTGGTGAAATTTAAACTGCTGTTTTTAGAAAAATATAGAAAATCATTCCAGTTAAAAATATCAAAATGAAATATTTGAGGTTTTCAATATTAAATTATTAAAAATGTCCTTTAATATTATATCAAAAAATTAAAACATGCAAAATGGTTAAATAAAACATTTCGGTTCAAGCCAAAACAAAGGGTTCCCTGCCCTCCAACCTCCTCCCCAGTCCTTTGGCTCCAGAAACATTTTAATAAAGACTTTTTCTTTCAGTTCAACCTGATTTTTTTTCAAGTTTTTGGATTTGCCTGCCAACCAAAAAAAGCAAAAGAAAAGAACTAAAAGAAAGAGGGGGAAAAACTATTATGTCCATATCTCTAGGTAAACGTAGCTGCAAGGTTGAGTATAAGGAAGTCCAAGTTTAAAGTTATCTAATTTTCAACACTTTACATATCACCTATAAATGTGATTTAATGAATCCAGGCAGGCTGGCATGTTTGCAAAGTGGTATTGGTATCTTCAGTAACAGCATTATGCCATGGTTGAAGCGATGTCAGTGTTACTGCTGACTGTTTCTCCAATAACAGAGAAACATCTGTAGTGACACAGTGTTTTCTCAAAAAGCTTTGAGGTAACAGTTATATGCAACTTGTATGAGTCAATGTACCCAAAATAATTCATTAGTTAATGGGGACTAGAAATGTCCAGAAAGTTTATATTTTAATGGAGGAGCTCAAATCCTAGAAAACGACTTCTAATGGCATCCATAAGCATTCTTAGCCATTCAATAAAAAGAGGGCACAGAAAGTGATCTGTTTTCCTTCATTGATTTAGTAACAAATCCTAATTTGATGACAGCTCAAAAAAGCTTATGGTGTTTTTATATATTTGATCCTGTTTGGTTTTTGCCTAAGTATTAAATAGATTTATTTTTACCAGCCTCAATTACTTCATACTATTGAATGCCAAGACACGTTTGCATTTCAAAGGTCAGATACACCTGCCTGCAGAAAAGTGATTACTGCCTGGATACAGAAAAGAACTAGTTGAGGTTCTTCTGTATGACAGCCAAGAGTCCTTACTTATGGAGAAGTGTATGAACCCAAGCAAGTAAGTTCTGTGTAAGACACCAGAAATATAGCTAATGAAACAGACTAATGTGGACCATTTGGCCAAAGCCATTCATGGAAACAGACTGATGGTCCTGCAGATGCTTGTGCTGCAGCAGTGGATACAGAGTGGTTCTGCTGGTTCTCTGCAGCAGACGACACTAATGTGGCCCAAAACACTTGCTGAGCCTTGTTTTTAGGACATCATTTTGTACAAGCTATGTACTAGCCCATAGATTCAGAAAAGGTTCTTTGCAGAACTTGAGGGTGAGGCAGGATGATTTAAGTCAGTGGTTTTCAAATTTTTCCGTTTGGAGACCCCTAAAAAATTTAAAATGAAGGTGCAGACCCCCTTGAGTTGTAAGTGTGGGTATTCATTTAATTTTGACTGATCACAGTAATCTTTCGCAGACCCCTTAGACATAGTCTGCAGACACCCAGGGATGCTGATTGTCACACTGAAACAGAAACAATCCGGTCTGGAGTGACGTATGGATTGAGGTGCTGACCAGAGTCAGGATGAGTGAGCAGAATCCAAAAATCAAACTAGGTCAGGGAGCCAGGAGGTCAAGCCAAGAACAAGGTGTAGTAATGAGCTGAGTCATGAAACTGGGAGATCATGCAGACAGCAGAGCTAAGAAATGAGTCAGAGGGAACAACAAAGCAATCAAGGGTCAGGTTGAGTCCTGTTACCCATGGACTTCCCATTGCAGGCCAGAGGTTTATATGGGGGAAGCAGAGGGACAGCTGACCCCACCCCTGACAGGTGACAAAGTGGGTGGAGGGTTAGGCTCTAGTGTAGGTTTCAACCTGGGTGACTACCAATGGGGTGGCAGGCCTGGATGAGTGGCAGTATTGCCAAGATAAGGCCTCGAGTTTGATGCTACAGCCTAATGCTGATCTCCCTTTAACAAGGGAACCCTCCTGGTGCAGATCCAAAACTAATGGATACTTTAGTATCAAAAACAGAATAATCATACTGACTGTCACTGTCCATTGATTCTGGCAATGCAGTTGCATATATTAGGGGTGTGTGAAGTGGGCCCTATTCAATTCAGATTCAGATTTGGCCCGAATCAGGAACAGTGATTCGATTCATTGATTCGGATCTGTGTTCGTGATTCAATTCGGCCGAATCCAAATCTGAAGATCAGATGCTGATTCAGAGAATCAGCGATTCAGACATAGATACACCTTTAAAAGTTTTTTCTACGTACGTTGAGGTAGCAGGTATGGCTTGTGACCACTGTGATGCTGGGGTGCATAGAGTGTCCCACAGGAGTTTGGGGGGGAACCCTCCATGTGCTTGGCGACAAACCTGGAAGCAGACCGGAAGTACTTCCCGTCCACTTCTGGGTCCGCTGGGAAGCATGCAGGGCCCCCTCCACACCCTCTCTGCTTGGCAATTGGCCTCAGGGGGCTCCCAGCATGCTCCCTGGTGGACCCAGAAGTGGACCAGAAGCGCTTCTGGTCCACTTCCGAGTCTGCTGCCAAGTGTGCTGGGGAGCCCCCCGTGCTCCTGTGGGACACTCTTGTACCCCAGCATTGCAGCACTCACAAACCCCTACTACCTAATGGTATGTAGAAAAAACATTTAAAGCTGTCTCTGTCTGAATCTTTCTGAATCTCTCCAAATCAATTCGGAGGGTTCCAGTTCAATTCAGAGAGATTAAAGGGTCCTCTGATTCGATTCAGATATGCACAGCCTTTGTGAGGGAGTGAAGAGGCACGCGGGCTCCGAGGCTTCCCACCCCGGCGCAATCGCGCTAAGCTCCCTCACTCAAGCCCAGAACGCAGGGCAACAACTCACCTTTTGCAGGTGCGAGGAAGGAGGCGTGGCCCGGACAGTGGGGGCCAACATAAGGGAGACGCTGATGCCAGGAGCGAGGAAGGCAGAACCAGAAGTGAGCTGGGAGGCAGCCGGGAACCAAAGAAGCACCTACAGGCAGAGGGGTACCGCCCAGAGACGCTGCTGAATCTGGTGGGGTAAGGATAAGCCCCAACAGGGCTGGGGAGCCAGGTCGACGGGCCCCAGCAAAGCCCCGGACGTTTGAACGCTGCAGGGCACGGCTGGACCCGGCAGGAGCCGGGAGCCATATATACTGTAGTACAGGGGCACTTTATGGAGATGAAGAGGCTGGCTGGTCCTTTGGAGGACTAAG
>NW_017728992.1:61703596-61749351 GCF_001723915.1 Gavialis gangeticus
ATCAAAGTCGTGGCAGGCGGACCGGAAGCGTGCAGACCTCAGGTGATTGACTCTAAGCGACAGGAAGCCCGTTCTGACACGGGAGGAGGTAGGTACTGCGAAGGATGTGTCCCGACCCCCCCCACAGCCTTAGCATATATGTATTCTATCTCAGGTATTCCTGACCAAGTTGGGACAGGTATACATGTAGTCATTCAGTACTGATACACAAGTAACAGACTGTTCACATTTCTTTGCAAGAGACTACAACTATCATTTCATCGGGGGGTAGGATTGGGGGAGGGAAACCACTTGGGGTGTGAATATCAAAGGGATGCCATAAGCAGGGAGTGTGATAATGGTAAATACTCAAGGTCATCAGTACTCAGCAGCATTATTCATGCACCAGAATGCTGATGTATGACATTCAAATCAACGATGCTTACCATTTATAACAACAAGCCTCTCATTCTTCTAAACAAGGAGTGATATTAAAAAATGCTCAGATCCTTCTCCCATACCCAGCTGGATACCATGAATTATTTAATTTCTTGGTTCTCTTTAGCTTCTTTAAAAAAAAAAATTTTTTAAATCCAGTTTGCTTTCAGTTTGACAGTTTTATCAAGCAGTATTTTTTCCCCAAAAAAGCCTTCATGCAGTTCTTGATGTGAAAGCTCAGCTTTCTGTAGACAACTGTTATTTCAAATGAAAAGCTGCATGGGTTTTGTCAATATCGGTCATACTCCATTTAATTTTCCCTTCATAGTTCACAAAATGGCTATTTCTATAATACATGCCATGTTATTTCTTAGAAAAGATTGCTGCTGCAGCATATACACATCTAAGTCTTCTTTCTCATCAACAAAACATGTTGTTTGTAGCAGCCACACTTCAACAGAACTTCTTCAAGCCTATGACTGTTGCTTTTTCATAATTATATTTTATAATCCCCCTTTACACACGAGAGCTCAATTCACTTCCTTCTACAATGCATTAGCATCCTCTTCAAATCCATTAGCGGTATCACAAGCTTCAGAGCATCATTCCCTCTTCAAAATACTTTATTATTAAGTTACCGTACTGCAAGCTGGAGACTATGAATATTTAAGTGCACTGTACGTACCAAGTCAGAGAAATCAATCCTCCTTTTTTACTACATTGGCAACATTTTAAAAGCTGCTGTATGCTTTGTTAAATATATATTCCTGGCACAACAATATACAGTACATTTAATAATAAGATTGAGCATGCGGTTGCAGCAGTGACACAGTAATTTCTCAATTATTTTTCAAACTATAAAGTAGGAAATTGTCACACCTCAGCATTTCTCATGACCAGGTCCCTCAAGTTTATTAAGCAGGACAAAATGGAATTACCATAGGTTCTAATGAGACTGCCCAATCAATATCCTAAAAATCTCATGATCACATCACAAAATCCTAGTGCTGCATGTTAAAATGTTCCCTGTCTTGAGTGTACCCGTGAGGATGCACTGATTTATATATTTGCAAACCTACTATGAAACAGTCAAGATACTGAACCTGAATGAGATGGTAAATACTTCAATCCCTAACTGCATATCCAGTGAATGGGTCAGAAGCACTGTCACAATCTTCTGTGGCTGCACAAACCAAGGAGCCAAGAGTTCCCTGCTGAGGTTCAAACCCAACAGGACTTCTGTGTAAGTGGCCAGTGTCAACTGCAGAATCCACATGGTTCAGAAACAGGGCACACAGGCTTCTCCATAGACCATCACTGAGATTTCCTGCCCCCAGGACTCCTTCCTAGGGGTTTTCCGTATGAAAGACAGCATCAAGGCCCATAAGACATACAGAACTTTCAGGTAAAAAATATTCTGGATAATCTTAATAAGAGATGCAGAATTAGCTCATCTGTTACAATCCAAAGATTTATTACCCTGTCTGTGATTACAAGAGAAATATTTCCTCTTAAAGGTAGAGCAATATTCCTTTCCAGTCTTACCCATGTAAGCAATCTAAGTGCTTGAGAGCAACACAGGCTCCTTGAGAGTTCAAGAACATAAGCCACAGCATGTAAAATTTGCCCTTTAACCTAAATCTCCTTCACCAAGCACATTTTTACCTACTCTTTTTCAGCATAAACTTATATTTTGTTACTGTTAGTTAAAAGCTACATTTTATCACTTTTTTACTTCACCCATGACATACTTCTACAAAGCTCTAAGCACTTTCTATATCCTGCTTTTCCAGGACACCTCCCCTCAGCTGCAAAACCTACTTTCTACTCAGTTGTACAGCTGAGATGATCAACTGAAAAGGTCAAACAATTTGGTCACAAACAGTTTCCTTATAGTGAATTCTGAACCTTTGGGTTTCTAGCTGCTTACTCTAACCATTACATATACATATATGCAGGTTCTATCTTCCTAAAGTTCCTGCACAGCAGCATTGATTGTGCTATGTAAGATGACTTAACATGCAAAAAAACAGCAGAAGAGCTAGCTGCCTTTTCCATGCTATCTTTTTCCTCTGGCCTGACAACTTGAAGAAAGTCATTGGGGGTAAATAATGCTCATTGCTTGTCTATTTTATTAGGTTAGGAAAGTCATTTATATCATATTTTCAAATTATCAGTTTGTCTCTCATGCATATGTAAGCATTATCAGTAATCTGCTGTGAAAGTCTTACCCTACTATTAGCACCTTTGCACTCTGTTGTTTAGAAAAATTAACAACAAGAAAAATAATATATAGAACTATAGGTCAGAAAAGGACTACATGTGCAATTAATGTGACTGAATATACTCCAGCTAAAACTGAACTAATTGAATTGAATTAAACTAATACGGGATAGGATTTGGATCCAAGCGGACCTAGACAAGCTGGAAAGGTAGGCGAAGTGGAGCTGAATGTAGTTCAATAAGGATAAATGCAGAGTGCTTCATCTGGGGAGAAGTAACCAGTGACATAAATATAGATTAGGAGTGTCACGCTCCGGCTGGGCTCTGCAAGCTCTGCCCAGCAATAGGTGCCGCCAAGCACTCTTCCTTCTATCTGGGAAAGCCCCTTTTTGGCCTGCTGCATGGCCCCTTGGCCATGTGCTCAGGAGACCCCGCTGTATGGCCCCTGGCCATGTGCTGGGAAGGCCCCGTCCGCATGGTCTCTGGCCATGTGCTAAGCCCCGCCCCTGTGGGGAACCCGGTGGACCAATCAAAAGGGCTTAAATCCGGGCTTGTCATCAGGCCTACAAAGCTGGGGTGGAGTTCTCCACCCGGGAAGAAGAGCGGAAAGAACAGCAGAGCAGCACGCAGCGTCCATCGCCTGCTCAGCTAGCCGAGAAGCCGGAGCTTCCATCGCTCGCTGGGAAGGCCTGGCCAACTTCCCACGGCTTCTCCTGTCTCCGGAGAACAATTTGCCGATCGGTTTTCTTTTAGTTCTCGAGGCGTCCACCGCTTTATTGTTTTCCTGAGAACGTTGAGTTTTTTCGCGCATTCGTTCCAGCGAACAGGATGGATGCTCGATCATTTCCCCAGCCTCACCCGAACATAGATCCAACAAGTTTGTTATTTTCTTCCTTTCGTCTCTCGCCTGGATTGGGACGGAATCCGCCCTGCAGCCACGTTCACACCGGTGGTGTACAAGTAAGAAACGTTGTCTGTCGTCAGTTCGGGATTGAGTGTCGTGTGTAACCAAGTGTAACTGCCTGCACAGCCACATCTATATCAGTGGAGTGCATGTAAAAAGGGACTAAATAAAAGAAAGTACTTTTGCAACCATTACGAGTCCACCTCTCCCTCTCGCTAAACTAACATCAGGGGATCAGAACCCCCGGGCTATGGCCACAGCCTGGCTCGTGTCCCGCACAAGGAGGAGATGTCCTGACCAGCACAGTGGCTGAAAGGGACTTTGGGGTTATAGTTGATCACAGGATGAACATGAGCCACCAGTGCGACACTGTAGTCAACAGAGCTAATAGCATACTGGGATGCATTAGCCAGTGCATCATGAGCAGGGTTAAGGGAGCGATACTTCCTCTCTACTCAGCATTGGTGAGACCCAACCTGGAGTACTGTGTCCAGATCTGGGACTTCAAAAAAAAGATGTGTGAAATCTTGAAAGGGTCCAGGGAAGGGCCACAAGAATGATTAAGGGCCTGGAGGACACACCTTATGAGGAAACACTAAGGGATCTGGGACTGTTCAGCCTGGGGAAGAGAAGACTGAGGGGGGACTTGGTGGCCATCTATAAGTATGTAAGGGGTGAATATCAGGAGCTGAGAGAAAAACTGTTTGCTAGAGGTATTTATTCACATACGTTTGTCTACTCAGACTCACTGGAGATCCAGTGTGTCGGAGCAGACTCAATTAATCAAGTCTGCTCCGCATGCAAGCTGACATACCCGGCACTGCATTGCATACATTTGTATAAATGGTGAAATGCGTATCAGCACTGACAAAATGGCAGTGGTGCACTTTTGAACTAAAACACCTTTGATGTGTTTCAGTTTACATACTTATAAATGGCCACTAAGTCCTCTCAATCAGTCTTCTCTTCCCCAGGCTGAACCCAGCACTGCAGCACAAGCATGTGTGCAAATACCCTAGGGTGTCCTAAGGGAGGACAAGGAGCAATGGCCATAAAATGTTACAGACTGGTTTCAGGTTGGATGTAAGGAAAAACTTCTTTATCATAAGGGTGACCAGAATCTGGAACAGACTTCCCAAGGAGATAGTGCAATCCAGACTTCCGACCTTGGACATCTTCAAGAGGACACTGGACAGGCACCTTGCTGGGATCATTTGATCTCAGCAATATTCCTGCCCAGAGCAGAGGGGTTGGACTTGATGATCTTTTGAGATGCCTTCCAGCCCTTAATTTCTGTGATTTCTCTGATTAATCCCTACATCACTGTCTACATGTGCATTTAAAAGCAGTAACATACTGTGCTGCTGGATACCATTTGTATCTGAAAGGAATATCTGGCAGCACAGTAAATTAGTCTACTGTGCCCTAATTGCTACACCCATGTAGACAGTGACACTTTCCTGCACAGCAAATTAGTCTGCTGCACAGTAAAGCATCTCATGTAGATGTGCCCACTGAGTCATAAAGTTTGGATCCAGATCCAAGCTTTCCCTGAGTTTTGAAACAATTATATTTGGTTTCTATTTGTATTATAATTGTCCCTGATCTATTCCAGTTGTTATTATCAGGTATAATACGGGAAGAAAAGGACATTAATATAGGTAGGCAGTGCTTTTGTAATCAAGAATGTACTTCCTAATAACTATCCAGAACAGCCTGCATCACACACACCAAAGAAGCAACTCTACTCTAGCTCAAAGCCACTCAGCCTGGTTTATTTAACATATCCTCATGAAAACAACAGCCTTAAGGAGGGGGCATTAGGTCATTAGTTACTATTAATAAAGAATATGCATATGCATGAACAAATGACCTCTCTTTCCCATCTCCCTAGGAAGAAAGAGAGAACATTCCCAAAGGAACTCTGATTCAAACTGCCTGTCATGTTAGCACAAGAGCAAAAATAGGAGAGCTGAAAAAGTGAAGGGGGGGCACAGTGATCCTGCATGTTTTTAGTGAAGATTTCTCAAATCCTACTTAGTTAAGTTGCCTGAGATGATGGGGATTCTCCAGGTTTGCTTCAGGGAGAGTATTCCGATTATAGTTTAGATTATAGATTATAGTATATACTACTATATAGTAATATATACACTATATAGTAATATATACTATATACTACTAGTAGTAGTAGTATAGTAGTGTATATATATATACTACTAGTAGTAGTATAGTAGTATATACTATATATTATAGTACTACTACTACTATATATAGTATATATAGTATATAGTATTATAGTTTAGATTATAGATTATAGTATTCCGATTATAGTGCCAAAATTATACACAATACTACATGCAAAGAGTATTTATACAGCATGCATTCTGCTTTCAAATTAAGGGTTCATTCTACACACGTGTGCTTTCATATGGCATGTTTCCCGATCACAAAAACCACCGTCATTTGTATTTCACTAATCTGATTTTGAGAGTCATATTACAAACAGAACTGCACTATGAGAAGGACTCACTTACCACAGTATATGTCTCACAGAAAGCGAAAGTTAAAAGTAATCCCTCCATGGAACAGGACTAAATGATCATAGTTCAGCTTTCATTTACCACAGGGTAAATCTGACATATCACCAGATGCTACAGGAAAGCAGATATGTGCCAAGTTCCTACCCTCTTAATACACTTGAAATATTGTTTGTCCACATCTTTAAATTGCTTTAAAAAGGTCAGCATCATTTCATATATGAGAAGACTAAGACCCAAGGAGGTAAAATGACTTACCCAGGATCACCCAGTAAGCCAGTAACAGAACCAGAAATAGAACCCAAGTCCTACATCCCAGTCCAGTATTCTACCTAATAGGCCACACTGCTGTTTAAGTCAGTCGCCAAGTTGGGAATGGAACTCCCAACATTCGTACTCCTTCTCCTCTTATGCAGCTTTTTTACAGAATCCATTAAATGAGCAACACAAAAAGATACTAGGTGCCGTTCTTCCTAAACATCTCTCATAGGACTATAAATAAAATAAGTTTACTGCTTACAAGAAAATCCCATACTGATCTAAGGATTCTTGCATTTTAAAGCCTAAACATATTTCAGAGTTCTGTCCCTGCTCTCTACTGCTCTTTTTGCAAAACAAGATGTGTCGTGTCGCTATATGACATTTTGCAAACAGATTGTTGCTTAGTCTTCATGGATAATGACCAGAGGTCACAAAAACTGATTCAAACATGACACTTCTCTCTTTCGGGGGAAATTACTAAAAATGCAATAAAAAAACTCCATATGCTTTCCTAAATCAATAGGTTACTTGATATTTTGAAGTCTGAGGAAGTGTGTGTGTGGTGGGGGGGAACCTAACTTTCATTTGATAGCTTAATGCTGTGGTTTTCCACAGAACCCCAGGGTCATTGGGGGTTCCCAGAGGGCAGAGTAGGCTGGGAGGCAGCGCACCACCGGGTGGCCTGGCTCTGCATCAGTCTTTAGGACAGAGGTAGGGGTTCCATGGCAGAAAAAGTGATATGAAAGGGTTCCATGACTTTAGGGAGTTTGAAAACCACTGGCTTAAAGAGAAGGCAAATATTTTGGGTTTCCATCAATGGGTGATGATCCAAGACTTAGGCAGGAAGCTGCACAGTTCTCCTTTACACAGTTTAATGCAGGAGTCAGCAACATGCAGCCTGGGGGCTGGACCTGGCCCACAGACCCAAGGCCTGTGTCTACACTGGGCTTGGGCAGCAAGAAGCTGCCGTAGGTTCACGCAGCTTCCAATTGCACCCTCACTGGAGATAGGAGGTGAGAGTATAGGGTAGTGGGGAGAAGCAGCAGCAATATGGATGCAGACTCCAGCTAGCACTGGGATGTTTTGGGCAGGGGCCTGAAAAGATTTCCAGCTACTGGACCACTACATCTAAATGCCTTTTGCATACACTCTCTCTTCCCACTCCAAAGCTCTACTTTCCCTTTGAGCCATCTCAATCTGGCCTTTCTCTTTCCAGATAGGTCTTTCCCATGCTAAAAGATTCATTTTCTCTACAAATTCACCTCTGGTCAGGCTCTTCAGTCTGCAAACTGTCTTCTCTTCTCACTCACATTTCATTCTGTAGTACAACTTGACCATTTACTGTATTTTGTCCCATACAACACATACCTTTCCCTCAGACACAGGCCCCCCAAAATTAGGGTGTGTGTTTTAAGTGGGCAAGCTGATTTTCTGGTTGAGATAGAAACATCTTACTTCGATTCCTGCTCCATTGTACAGCAGCTGCTGCATTACTATTCAGGCAGTTGAGGAAATTAGTTCACTTAATGGCTCATTGTTCTGTCCAGAAGTGTTAACGATCATCTCTCCTCTTTAATGGTCTTGATGTTTCCCTAATCAAACTAAACGTTCTTAGGGAAATTTTGCTATCTACTAACTGTTCCTGGTCTCTCTTCCCTCCTATTCCACAGACTTGGAGACTTTAGCTCTTTTTGAAATCATAGATCATTAACACGAATGGAGACCAGTCCTCAGAAACAGCTACAGCTTCAGCTTAGTTTTTTACCTTTTAATGGAGGAAAAAGGGAGTCATCTGAATTGGGCTCTGTCCCTGTTCCATGCAGCCATAACTCTGGAAAAATCTTTTCTTCTTGATTTTTGAAAAACAAGGTGTGTGTTATATTCCAGGGCATGTTGTATTCAAGAAAATAGGAATTTATGAAGATAAGGAAATCAGCTGTTACTCAAAACCTTTCTAATCTTTAAACTCTCCTGAAAACTGGCTCCCAGGAATTTCAAGTGGGTTTGGGGCAAGGTTCTCTGCAGCCTACAGTTATATAACTGTATTCATTCTAAACATAAAAACAGCTGAAAGTCCACATGACAGAGAGATGTAGTAGATGAGGCACTAAACTAAAAACAGGAGATTTAGTTTCTAAATCCAGTGTGGCCACTGACCTACTGTATGGCTGGCTTGATTAACCAATTCTCAGTGCTTTAGTTCATCCCCAGCATACCCTTTACTCAATTAACTAGATTCTGTGCTGTTTAAGACAGGGGTTATATCTCATAATATCTTTGTACAGTGCATAGCACAATGGGATGAAATGCTGATTTGTGCTTCATTAAATACTATAGTACAAATAATATAAATTAAAAGTAATCCTGACTATGGATCTGACAGAACTTTGCCCTACTCTCTTTCATAGGATATAGAATGAATGCAATACATATGCATATACAGTATGCGCAAACATATGTGGACGCATGTTCTGAACAAAAAGTGAGCCAGGTCGATAGCAGCAAGTGGAAGAACAGGCTTCTCATCAGTGCATTTAAGGAAAAAGTGAGAGAGGGGCATAGTATGAGGCCAGTATTTGTTTCAGAAGTCCACAGTGTCAACCTTAGATCCGCTATAGCATCCTGTCTTGATATTTTCTTATCTGTTTTGCTTTTCCATTTAGAAAATAAGTAATATAGGATGGTAATATAAGGATGGTCATTTTAAAAATGTGTGTAAAGATGCTAAAAAGATGAAGAGAAAAAGTGTTACAGCTCACTGCACTCTCCATACCTTATTTTCAATTGCCACAATAGTAGTAACAAAAAACTTTTGTTCACATCTTGCATCTTCCAAATTGTAAACTTAAACATATATCTAGGCCCAGATCTTTAAAAAGATATTCATGGGTTTTTCTGTTCAGAACAGCAAATTACTTGGGAGCCAAAGGGCCACTCTACAAATTATATTTATGACACAATTAACATATTAATTATGGTATAAATGGAAGGGTGCTAAATATAAACCTAATGTAAGGTGCCATAAAATGGCAAACCAACCAAAAACTGTTCAACACACCATGTAGAATATTTTTATGACTGGTTTATATGGCACCTTAAATTAAATGGGTGGCATGTTCAAGGCCCCAAAGCCAGTGCCAGTAATCAACCAATTTTTGTCCCAGCCCTAAAACTGCAATGGGCCATGCCAGCCATGCATATGTGGCATGGCAGAAGGCACAAGTACTGAGATTGCGACTCAGCCCCCACAGTTCCTTTAAATGAAACTGTGCCAGGAGCCTGAGTCTCATTTTCAACTGTGAGGTAGGGTGAGATCCAGAGGCACCTTTAGATACAGTCAAACAAACTATAGGAAACAAACAGGAGGCAGGGCTTTACTGAACATCAGATGCTTCATGTAACTGCTTGTGTATCTGTATTTGCTATGCAGCATGTGAGAGTTAAACTAAGATAATTTAAACCTGTTCAATTTTCACTTACCACAGGGTAAGTGCAGGTACATATACAGTTACAGTTAAGCAGCTGATGCACAAACTTCCCTCTCCCTGACAACTCACAAGTCGCTCATTTGTCTCAATCCATACAGTGACATTTTAAAAGAATTTTGGTGCGTAGGTCCAAAACAGCGATCTAGAAACCCTCCAGTCAAGCAGCTACAAAACCCATTGGGCAATTAAATTAATTCAGCATCTACCTTTTGGACGGCAAAGTTCCTAGACTTCAGGTTCTACCATTGGTGACGCATAGGGGGTGCACACAGGTGCATGTGCACCCCAAGACTGGCAGTGCACCTCCTGCAAAAAGCACTGCCAACACTGCTGGCGGTGCCTGTGGGCGGTCGCTGTTTGCCATCCCCACCCCACAACCCCACCACCAACACCAGGAGGCATCTGCAGGTGGTCCCCAATCGCCACTGGCCACCACCAATCCTGCCGGCAGCATCTACGGGTGGCCGCCAACCACCAGCTGGTGCTCACTGCCACACCTCCCCACCGACTCCACTGTGGCTGTCTGCGAGAGCTCCCCACTCACTGCCGCCATACCCCGGCCACTAACACCATTGCCGCTGCCTGCAGGCGGTCACCGTGCCTCCCCAACCTCCAGGGGCACACAGTGTTCATGGGTTCTACACATATGGAAAAGCATCCCCATCTGAACAGATAGATATGCAGATCTTGCCTAAGCTCTGTCATGACCTAGATTTAAGGCAGAGAAGTGCCTAAGCTCTGTCTAAGTGATCAGAGACATAACCTAACACAGCAGTTCCCAAACTCTGACAGGTTGCAACACCACCAGTTTAAAACAAGACAACCTTAAGTACTACCAGCAAATTTTTGTCATATAGGTAATTATAATAAAATGGTTAATGCGTACCACTGACAGGTTGTCTGCATACCACTGGTGGTACCCATACCACAGATTGGGAGCTGCTGACCTAACACATACCAACAGCACTAAGTCCAGTACAATATACAGCAACCACAGTCATTTTCCCTCAGAAATATTGGTGGGGGAGAGAGAGGGGTTGCATGCCATGGTCACAACAGCAGTGCTGCCTAAATTGGTACAGATTCCTAGTGTTAGGGCACTCCTCCAAGAAGTAGGAACCTTTGGTTATAGGCCCTGACTAGTCTAAGAAATGTAAATGGGTCCCACCTCCCAGAAGAGTGCCATGGCCATCATTTTTAACAGTATATTTTTGTATGTGAGGGCACCTTGCTGGAGCCAAGAACCTCAGATGAAGCACCTCAGATGAAGTCACCTTGCTGCTCTGTACCTAAGCCACAGCCTTTGAAAATCTGACCCCTTACAAAGCATGAAAGGTGGGAAATATAATATTTTCCTTAAATGAAATTACAGATTATGAAACTGTAGAGTGCTTATCAAAGAATGACTGCAGAAAGTAGCATGAAAGCATTTATACCACATTTCAAATGAAAAGTTAAACAACATTTTGCATGATGAATAAAATAGACTGGTAAAGAAGAAATGAATACATTATATCCATCTTTCTCCTCTTCCTTTCCCTGTATTCTTTTTGTGTAAAATAAGAAACAAGCCAGCAGGAAATATCTAGTCAAGAAAATAAATCCCACAAAAATTAGGGACTTTAGACTAATTATCCTTTCTCCAGTAAGCTATTGTATTTAAAGTTATAAAAGGTTGGACAACATTTTAGTACTCAAACTGCCCTATTGTACCATCTGAACTTCACTGACACCAATGAATCTATCTCTTCACAAGCAGCAGATACAATGCAGGTGGATTACTTTTCAGTGGGTTCATTTATTATGAGCATGCTGCAATTATCAGCAAGGTGAATCAATGAGCATGAAGTACATTGGCCTCTATATGACAAATATAAAGTAAATCCCTTGGCTCTAAGAGCAATAAAATGCCATACTGTTACCTGCTTCTATTCCATCCTCGACACTGTGCCAAGAAATAGACTCTTTACAAAATCGATGACTTATAAAATGTAGACATTAATACCTACACACAGGCAGTCCAGTATGGGGAAAAACCACCTGGGGATTTAAGGCCTCAGTCAAACTCCATCAACCCAAATGGGAGTCTTCCCAATGATTTCAGTGGGCTCTAGATCAAGTCCTTACTGATGGAGTGAATTAGGATACACTCCTTTGAAAATGTAGCTTCTGTGACTATAATCTAGCTATGCAATAAATGCCAAAAACATCACTGTGGTGATGATAACTAACTCCATGAAACAACGCACTAGAAATTATCAGTCTTCATCAATAGCCAGACAGTACCATAGTCTGAGCTAGGATGCTCTCAGTGGATCCTCTTGGAGCTGGAGTTGTATTCACTGAGACACAGAGAGAATGGTTCTGCAGACTGGTATATAAAACACTTTCCCAACTTGTTTTAGAATATGGATTTGAACCAAGACATGTCATCTATTGGGTGGGTGTTTTACCAACCATGTCACAGAGTATGCTGTGGTAAAGCTCAGTCCACCCTGATGGAATTGATACACTGTGTATAAAATATTTAAATATTTACTCAGAGAGAGAGAGAAAGAGAGAATTTTTCTTTTCACCAGGTTCATGGGACACTCATCCAGGACTTTGAATACTTTAAGTTCCAGTCCCTTCAACCAGTCAATATTGAATTACTCATGCCAAGTGGAAAAGCATAAACATCATGGACTTAAAATCCCTACAGCATTTGGGTTAAGGTACTCTCATGGGAGATGGGTGTTGAAAACCCCTCAAACAGAGGAAAGACAACACTGGGTGAATTCTTAATCACTATGCTGTTGGAAAAAAGGAATTCCCAAACCACTGCGCTACTGACCTTCATCACTGGGTGTGGACACATACATTTAGAACGCTTTCAAAATAAGGATGTTTCAAAGGCTCCTGGCAAATGTTCAGTTAAAGGTATGATGGGATTTGATCCATGATTCCAATGATCACACCCTCCTGCCATGCTGCACATGCATGGCAGGAGGCACAACAGTGGGATCAGGGATCACATTCCAATTACACCATATAGCTAGTGCAGGAGCAGCACAGGATCATGATCCTGGGCTCCCCCTACACTGAAAAATAGTGAGGCAGTCAACTGACTGGTGCTCCCAGCCCTAGAAATGCATCGAAGTCAAGGGTTTTGTGTAATAACTTTGTGGCTTATTCCCTGTTTTATTGTGCCATTAACTGCATGAACTGTGTGGCTGGGTTACTACTTAAGTCATGATTAACTAGTTAATCACATCTTACAGCTAACATCTGCCAGGGCAAAAAGGGCAGCAGCTGGTATGTTTTAATTGTTATGTGTGAACAAGATAAGAACTACTGAAATGCAGCAAAATCACTCCAACTTTAAACCTAGATGAAGTAGTGTTAAAGTTGGAGCAGTTTTGCTACATTTGAATCGTTCTCAGCTTGTTCACATACAGCAATCATAATGGACCCACTGCTGCCCTTTGGAAAGGGTTCCAAATATACATGTCCATACTGCCCTGAATCTAGCCTGGAATTCCACCCCCCCCACCACCACCAAAAAAAACCAACAAAAAACCAACACACGCACATACCCTATTTGATGATTTTGACCCAAATTCATAAATAGTTCCAAGATATTCAAAACTGCATTATTTTTGGTAAATTTATCTTTTATCTGAATAAAATCACCCAGATCAAGTCACTACCTAAATATTTAGAAAGTGCCCACCACTTTACTATCTGAGCACTAATTCAAGATTGTGCTGAAGAGCTAGCCCCTAATTATCTTTTGAATATTAACTGTTTCATTTTTTAAGAGCTTCTCTGAACAGAGGTAATTAAGTCTTTCAAGTTTAAAAAATAGCTATGTGGATTTCAACCTAAGGGAGATGATAAAAAATAGTAAGTCACTAGACTTACTATACTGATAAAAACTTGATCGTGGTACCCATAGTGCTTTTGTTAAAAGCAAGGAACTACTATTGGCATAAGGACTGAATGTAGTTGAACTAAATACATAGTGAACAGCAGGTTTTTTCATTTGTAATGAGCACACATTTGACAAAAAGGACTAATATCTACTACAGATATAACAAGAAATCTGAGAATAAAAAAACAGTGCTTTATAGTCACTGCTTTCTTACATGTGGAATTACTACTTATTCCTATTTGTATTTGCTAAATGATTCAGGTGAGGTATTGACAAGTATTGCTCATAGTTCATAACATTTGTAAAATAAATTATGGGCACCCACTAATCTGATTAGTCAACTTTTCAAAAGTATTTCCTTCCTCCATATAACAATAACTTACTGTATTAAACCACTGTGGCTCATCAAGGGATAGCAGCCAAACTTGCTCCCAAGAGCTGATGTTATTGAGCAGCTGTCCTAACCATCTAGGAAGGGTTTTGCTGCTGAGGTTAGAGGTTTATCTGTCTGTCCACTGATTTATATTGTGCTCATCATCAAAGACTCTGCGGACCCAAGCGATAAATCAATGCACAGGAAATGATGTATATACAGTGACCATGAAATGGCTTTAGTACCCACAAACTTATTAATCAGCTAACCAAAACTGAATCTTCTGGTATGTATTATTTCATGGTGCCCCAAAGCGTACTAGATGCTTCACAGAGGACACAGAGCACTAGATTTGTACTTAAATATAATTGTACAAAAGAGTAAAAATAAGCATTACATTTGGAGCCAAACTGTGAAAATATTCAACCTGTAAGAGTCACTTTTGTCCCAAAAGATATACCACAAGAGATACTGGGACTAATTAAAGAAATAAAATGACTCCTGTGATGTATTTGCAGGATTTAGTCCACGACAGATGAACCCATATTTTAAACTGCTGCTCCTTTGCCTTTATTCATGCCATGGGCATGGTACTTCAGTTGACCTACCAGATTCGGCCCATAGGACTCATCGGCTTGACAGCCAGAGTCCCTGAGGCAGCAGCATTAATCCCCGCTGTTTCGGCATGGCTCCAGAGCCCAGAGAGTTAATACACCACTTGCTTCCCCCCATACACACCCCTGCCACCAAAACTGGGGGGGTTTAGTTGCTGGGGGTGACTAAGACTGGCAGCAGGAGAAAAGGTGAGGTTTAACTCCCTGGTTTCCAGAGCTGTGCAGAAACAGTGTCTCTGGTAATATTGCTACTACTACTATTCACAGGTCATCTGGCCTGCAAGAAGCCCGCCAGTCCATATCTGGCCTGTGAGAAGCCCAGTGAGTTTGACCCACATGGTGTATATCATAAATTTACATTGTGCTCTGAAAAAAAAGGAACTCTTTACTCAAACTCAGCTCCTTACGGAAAGGAGTAAAGTATTTTAAACTTTGCTACATGTCTGTCAAGCAAATCCCGAAGTGGAGTTAGACAGGAAAATGTGAGATTTGCAAAAACACTGCTCTCTGGAAATAACATGAAAAGTTTAAATCTCAGAAATACAAACAAAAAATCTGGGAGCTAGGAGGATGGAGGGAAGAACTGGTTGATTCATTCAAAACATTTTATTTCTATTTTGAGTGTTTTAAAATTATTTTGACTAGAATTCATTTTAATTTCAGAAGTAAAACCAGAATACTTTCTTTTAAAAAATGTCAAGCTACATTTCAAAAACTTCAAAACCTTTTCCCAAAATAATTTTAAATCAAGAAATTCTTCAAGGCCAACTTTTCCCATGGAAATCTTTGATTTTGACAAAAAAGCAGCATTTTTTAAGGGAAAAAAAAATCAGAAAATTCCGGACCAGCTATATTACAATAATCAGATGTACCAAACATACGGGGCCTATTTAATTCACAAAAGGAGACTATTTAAAATTCTTGCCGAAATCTTACAAAATAACAGAAGTTCTTATTACACTAATTCCTCTGCTGTTCACATGTCCTGAGGGCTTCAACTC
The DNA here is from genome assembly GCF_001723915.1 of Gavialis gangeticus. Classification (NCBI taxonomy): domain Eukaryota; kingdom Metazoa; phylum Chordata; order Crocodylia; family Gavialidae; genus Gavialis; species Gavialis gangeticus. Next base: position 61,719,328 of record NW_017728992.1, read on the forward strand.
ATGGCGACAGAAAACATTTTAATGCCCCACATCAGCACATATTCTATAGAGAACCAGCAGAGAGGTGTAAATGTTCAGCAGCAGTGAGAAATTCTATGCCTCTCTGCTGCAGATACCTCTGTAGGCAGTGTGAAGCACTCCAGCAGCGTTCCACACCTAGCTGGCCATTTTTTTCTCCTTATTGACGTATCATTCACCAACAGTTTTCAATGACTGCTAGTTACTGTTTTTAATTCCAAAAAGTTTGACCCCCAATTCTTGCTAAAATGAATGAAATAGCAAATCAGGGAAAGAGGTTAATTCAATTTCTAACAGAAGGATAGAAAAATGAGTTAAAATCTGATTTCTAGCATTATTTGTTAACTTATGTGTCCACGCTAGATTTGCGGTCACGTTTCTAATGGATGCACTACAATTTGTTCCCACCAGTAACGAGCGCTAGTGTTGCCCCTCTGCTTATCAAAAACCACACACGTTTGAAAGACTAAAACCTTTCGGAAAACTGAGCTTGTGTTGCATTTCTAAACTGTTCTGACAAAAAAGGCCAAATATTCAGAGGGAGGTATCTGCAAACCTTCAAGTACATTTGCATGTATTTAAATGAGGGCAGATAAATGGCCAAAAAGATATTTCAACCTATGCATAAAAGTATTTGCACACAACACACCTAGATAAGTATCTATACATGTGTGCATAGGCTCTTATTCACAACACATATTTACATGGGTAACATACACAAACAGTTAAGCAATCCTAACCTGAAAGTGACCTGAAGCTTCCCATAAAGCCATATAATGCTGTCCCGGATGATCACACTTACAAAGGAGTATCAAACTACAGATGAAGGTGGAGCATTATTTCTGCTAAATGCTATTATGGGCTAGGAAGAATGACACATCATTATAGGCACTGATCAGGCTGTTAAGTCATTACAAACGTTCTTTTGCCCTTAATATGCCATCAAAAGTATTGATTTTTAATGATTTTGAGAAGGTAGGATGGTCCCGTACCTAGTTAAATCAAGTTAAAAAATTGTAAGTTACATTAAAATACACCTGATAAACATTATACAGCTGGCACATACTCAGACAACAAGCTGGTTAATATTTTATAGTTTATCTGATAAAGTTAACAAAAGAATTTAGTCCGAGTAGAGGCATACACTGAATATTTCATCACCTCCTTAATTGCAGAATACAGACAATTTTTTTTCCCATTGGGAAAAATAAATGTTAAAAGTTATTACTGATGGGAATCAGTTTGGCAATTAGGTTAAATCCAACTGAAACCAGCTAGAATGAGTGCTAAAAACATCACAGAGCTGAAATGCATTCAGCAGACTCTATTAATTTACATGATGAAGCAGAAATGTTGATAGCAAAGCTTGTGTAACTCAGCAAGCTGAGGTTACATTAACACAGAAGAAAACACTGCTTTGTGCCTCTTTTTCTACAGTTAATTTGCAGTCTTCAGAAGCTGTCATTCTTTTCCACAGCAGACAATATGATATACCTAAGGCTTTTCATTCTGACTTCTGATTTAAAGGTCTTCAACTTGTGCTGCAGTCCTTAGCCTTGAAGCCAAGTGCAAATTAGCTTTAAATCAATGAAGCTGATTAAAGCTTCATTGTGGCTGAGTCCTTAATAGAAGAAGGGGAGGGAGAAAAGACCCACTTGAACACGGCAAAAAGAGCTGCCTCTCTTAACTTGGAACATATGTAATGCTTTTCAGCTCAGCTTTACCCAGACAAAACCATGAAGGGTTTAAGACCATTTACCTGCTGACAGGATGGAGCCAAATTCCCAATTTAGTGAAAAAGGCCAAGAATCAAAGATACTGCTATGCAAGCAGAAAGTAAAAGGTTGCTTAACGAAAAAGGAAGGGGAGGGGGGGAGGAAGGAGATGGACATCAAAACATCTCTCCAGGAGGGAACACGAGAACAAACATCCCACCCTGTTGTAGCAGTTTTTGTGCTCCCCGCCCCAGTTTTTTTTTAATACAGAAGTGCCCATTTGGAGAAATGAGCTGCAGGCAAGTTGAAGTCCTATGAAATAAAGCAATTTTTGCACAGAGAGTCACTCTCAAAGCAAGCTGCCTGTCTCCAGAGGCTCTTTTTCACTTGGAATGCAGACAACCTGCCAGGGAAGTTACCTTTAAAGAACAACATCAGCAGCAAAAAGGGAAGCGAGAGCAGGAGGGAAGATGGAATCCTTTACAGGGTTCTGCCAGATTTCCCACTACAGTATTCATATTACATTTATTCTGGGATGGTTATTTTCTCTACTCCAGTCAAACAGTATCTGTTTGATATGCAAAACTCTAGCAAGGGGGAGGAAGTTATCTATCAAGACTGCCTCCAATGGGATTTTCCAAAAGGTTAAAACAAACTAAAATACTGGTGGGCCTGATCCTGCCTGAGGTCTGCCCACTCATCTCCTGTGGGAATAGAGGGTGCTCAGTATATCGCAAGATTGGGCCCAGAATGCCAGAAAAACTCTGAAATCACTTACAACCTTGTCAACCCCCTCCTACATTTAAGTCTCGCCCCCCAATTCCCCAGTCATAATGCTCACTCCCTCCGTAATCCTGGATTAAACTTTTAGGCTATGTTTATATGGCACATGGCAGTTCTGTGTTAAGACACATGCTAAACCCACTTCCACATGCGCTCATCTACAAACTAATTGCTTGGCTGTGTGAAGCTTTGGTCCCCGATTCAATTTGGCGGAGATCCGACCTGATTTGGTGGCTGAATCTCCGAATCTGAATCAAATCAAAGGACCCTTTAATCTCTCCAAATCAAATCAGAACCCTCCAAATTGATTTGGAAAGATTCAGAGATTTGGACACAGACACAGCTTTAAATGTTTTTTCTGCATACCTCTAGGTACCAGGCAGCCTGTGAGTGTTGCAACAGTGGAGCAGATGGAGTGTCCCACAGGAGCACGGGAAGCTCCCCAGTGTGCTCGGCAGCAGACCTGGAAGGGGACCCAGAGCATTTTGGGTCCACTTCCAGGTCCACTAGGGAGCACACCAGGACCCCCCCGCACTTCCCCTAGCTCGATGACTGGTGCCTCCTGGGGCTGGGGGGAGCACCCGGAGTCCCCCTGCAGCTGATTGCTGAGCTGGGGAGGCATGATGGGGGGGCCCTCAGTGTGCTCCCTGGCAGACCCAGAACTGAACCAGAAGTATTTCCAGTCCACTTCTGGGTTCACCGCCGAGCATATGGAGGGCCCCCCACCACACTCCTGTGGGATGTTCCATGCACCACAGCATCACGGCCATCACAAGCCATGCCTGCTACCTCAAGGTAGGTAGAAAAAACTTAAAGCTGTCTCTATGTCTGAATCACTGATTATCTGAATCAGCATCAAATCTTCAGATTCAGATTTGGCCGAATCGAATCACTGACAGTGATCCAAATCAATTACTCAAATCACTGTCTTACACCCCTACTAATTGTAGCAGTACAGTGCCACATGCTTGTCATAAGCACTGCCTTTTCAGCACTTTGCTAAGGTAGGTAGAGAGCTAGCTTCCACAAAACAGGAACGGCAACGTGGCAGGTCTCCTTGTGCTGTACAAATGCAGCCTTAAATCTTTGCCTTTAGTTTCTGTGCAAGTAAAATGGGAAGAGATAATACTTCACCTTCCTCAGCAAGGTGTTGTGACAATAGATGAGTTACATGTTTGTGAAATTATTTGAAAACTTTAATTAAGTGCTTTAATCACTTATTTTGGGGAAGGCATGCATTTCTGTATTTGCCAATCAATTTTTGGAGTGGATGATGGGAGAAAGGGAGGTTTCAAGTGATCATAAGTAGCTGACTGGCTGTGGAAATGTTAAGATCCTAGCCAGAACCACTTCACTTATGTTTCCCTGACTTGTTTACTGCCAAATCACTCTCAACTGATGTCAATTTGCTACCTGATTGCAAAGCAGTAACTTAAAACCATGACAGACAGCAGTGTGCCCTCTTACCGATCATTACCATCCTGACACAAGAATTGTCTTTCAGAGCTGCTCTCACTTGTTAGAAAAGCAGGCAAGCACACAAGCAAGCCCACATAAATCTAATATTTCACTTGCATCATTGAACCCTGCCTGTGGTGACTCATAATGTGGACATCCTAATAGGTTTGGAATATAGCTATTCAGTGACTTGATGGAAGAACACTTGCAATGGCATGAGGTCCAGAGGCTTTTCGCCTCGTGGAAAATGTGCCCTGAACTTCTACTGATAACAATAAGATACCAAATAACTGATATGGCTGAACTGGTTCCAGACAAGCAAGCTAACTTTGTGTATAGCTAACAAAAAAAGATTTAATAGCAGTAATTCCAAAATCACCCTCTATCAGGATTTATAGTACTGAAAATTCTGCACAGTGGGGAGTAACACAAAAATTTGTTCTTTACCCTTGTACAGTGTTCTTCAGGCAAATGACACATCACTGGGAAAAAGAGTTTTCTTCACAAAACTAGCCAAAATGTAATGCTATGAGATGACAAATCTGTTAGTCAATACTCTAGGCAAGGTTGTGATGAAGAAACAAATGACAAGAACAAAGAAGAAGATCACTCACCATGCAAAGACCTACTAACAAGACACCTATTGCAGAAATGCTCCAAGTACATATTTACAGCCTTTATCATTTGCAGGCATTTTGGTCGTTCATACATTTTGTATTTTCAGTCTTATTTTTCTTTTATCATCACTATAACTAACAATATTTTGTAGAAGGCATGTGTGTATGTGCTGTACAAAAGCTAATGATCATTTTGTCACTTTGAGCATCATGTCCAGTTTCGGCCCCACACTACAGAAAGGATGTGGACACATTGGAGACAGTCAGCAGAGGGCAACAAACATAGGGAGCTAGGGCACATGATTTATGAGGAGAGGCTGAGGGAACTGGGCTTATTTAATCTGCAGAAAAGAAGACTGAGGAGGGATTTAACTACCTTTAAACTACCCGAGGAGCCTTTAACTACCTTTAACTACCTGAGAAGACTTTAACTACCTGGTGTTACAAAGAGGATTAGGCTAGACTTTTCTCAGTGGTGGCAGATGACAAAACAAGGACCAATGGTCTCAAGTTGCAGCAAAAGAAATTTAGGTTAGATATTAGGAAAAACTCTGTCACTAGGAGGGTGATGAAACACTGGAACAGATTACCTAAGAAGGTGGTGGAATCTCCATCCTTGGAGGTTTTTAAGGCTCGGCTTGACAAAGCCCTGGCTGGGATGATCTAGTTGGGGATGGTTCTGCCTTGAGCAGGGGGTTGGACTGGATAACCTCCTGAGGTCCCTTCCAACCCTAATTTTCTATGGTTCTATGTCTGGACACTTCAAATTCCTAAAAGTTTTGTGTTATCACTAGGGATTCGGTTTTTCCATTTCCCTTGGGAAAGTAGAGAAAAATGTGGATTTCCACCTTCACCCAAGGAAAACACAGTTTTCTCATTTTAATGGAGAAACCTGCAAATTTTTCAGTTTTGCAAATTGCTCTCTGCAGGCTGGCAGAATTCCAGCCTGAAAGGGGCTGGTGGGGAGTGGGACAAAGGCACCCAGGCAGGGGGTGCCAGGTGCATGTATATGCACAAGGCTGCCGGACAGCCTGGAAAGCAGCTTCCACAGGTAAGTGAGGGGGAGGGGGTGGGGGTGGGGGAGGGAGTTGGGCTAGGGCTGCTGCCCAGCCAGGTGGTGCATGGAGGTTGGGGCCTGGGGCCAGAATGTGCAGCCGTAGGGCCCCGGTAGGGAGTGGGACAGGACCATGGACATCTCATCCTGGGGGTGAAGGGATGGGGATAACTCCCCACCACTGTGTGCTGTCCTGGGGGGGGTAGAGGGGAGCCATGCCATCCAAGGTCTGTGCTCAGGGCATGGGTGGGCTTGGGCTCCTCACCCTCTGCCCTTCCCTGGGGCCTCCACAGCCCAGCAGGTGCAAACGGGTGCTGCATTGCAGAGCACAGCCACGCAGGGAAGCTGCTTACCACAGCAAGCTCCACATTACCCTGGCAAGGCATCCTTTGCTCACACCGAAGCAGCAGGGACAGTGATGCAATTGTGCCTCTCACTGCTGCCATGCAAGCAAGGGATGCCTTGCCAGGGCAGCATGGAACTTGCAGCAGCCCCACATGGCCCCACTCTGCCCTGCAGCACTGGGTTGCAGCTGCTGGACTACAGAGGCTGTGGGAGAGGACAGCAGGGTGGGGCGCCTGAGCCCACAATGGGCAGCCTGCACCCCCCCCCGTGCCCCACACACAGATCTGGGGGGGCACAGGTCCGCCTGCTCTCCCAGCACAGCAGCAGGGAGCCACCTCCCACCCCAACCTGAGCCCACAGCAGGCAAGCAGCAGTGGCGTAAGGGAGCCAGGCTCCGTTCCGCTGCAGCAATCAGGACTGTGGACCCAGCTCCCTGGCCCTGGCAGCTGGGCCCCCTCTGGCAAGGCTGTGGGGGAGTGAGGAGCACAAGCAGGGCCAGGAGGCTGTGATGGGGGAATGAGTACCCTTTCACTTTAATCATGGATTTGGGGGGGGTTATCGGAGAATTTGTGATTTTTTTAATCAGGATCCCTGATTATCACACACATAGAAGAGATTATTCTAAGCAAAAGGTAATCCCTGACCAAGACGTATGTTTCACATTTGGACCATTTGGCAGTTCTCCCCTAAGCCAGCAGCACATCATTCCATCCTTCCTGTCCCTCAGGTAGCCTCTCAAGCCACTCCTTGGAAAATGCCAGCTCTGAGCTTTCACTTGTTTTGACTACAGAAACATAATAGAGCAGTTTGTTGCAAAGAACTCAAAGACCACAACAAGGCAGAACGTTTGTGACACTATGGATTCCTCTTTGAAATTTCTGGGTTTATCTTGTGAATCTTGAGTAGGTGGTTGCACACATAACAAGGTTAGTTTTACCTGGCACCCTGTGTAGGATCTCACAGAACCCTAGTTGAATCATTGCCCTTTCCAGATCCTGAAAGGCTCCTTATACCTGGGATATTGCCCAAATATTAAATCGTCCTATCTTTGTACGGTGTAAAGGAGTCATAACATAAGGAATCTGACCAATAATGACAAAAGGTACCACAGAAAGGATGTAAAATCTAAGAATTCTTTGTTTGCCAGTGAAAAAGTCCCAAATAAGCAGGAGTAGCCAATGCATGTAATGAAAACAAGCCAAGATAATAAAACAGACATGCTAAACACATGAAAAGTTCAGTCATTTTAGGATAAGGGACTGAGCATTTCAGTCAGAAAACAAACCTGACATACATGAGTATTTAATACAAGTTCAACACAAAGACACAGTGCTGTCAGGTAATTTGATACATTTTTCAAATAATCACTTGGATTATTAAAGGACACTAACTACTGAAAACTGTTCTTCTATCCCAGACTATGCTCAACAATACTACAGCAAAAGCTCTGTTATCCGGCACCCATGGGACATGGGGGCTGCCAGATAACCATACGCGCCCGTTATCCGAGAGGCGTCTTTGCCTGGTCGGGCAAAGACGCCCCTCCCACCATGTCCACATCTCAGATTAACCATGCCACCCCTCCCCTGGTGTCAGTGTGCCAGGGGGGTGCCCCGCGCAGGCTGCTTTCCCCCGCGCAGGCTGCTTTCCCCTGGGCTGTGGGATTCAACAAAACTGGAAGTCCCACTTCTGGTTTCGCTTCTGCTGTGTTGACCGGCGTCAACCAGCATGCCGGTTAATAGAGCATGCCAGTTAATGAAGTGCCGGTTAATGCAGCTTTTACTGTATATTGATACAGTGGGGAAAATGCAAAGAACCAGCTAACTACACATCTCAACCACCAGTGTCTGCAGAAAACACCACAGCCACATTCCTACTTCACAGCATGCAGTAAAATCAGTGATAATAATAATAATAATATACTCCAAGCAAAAGACACAAAGAAAGGCTGTGACTTGTAGAGTTACAATACCTGCTTATCATTCTAGAAAATATGGACTACAGATATAGATTTTTAATGTGGGCAAGACCTCATTTATCAATGACACAGAATCATAAAAAATGAGTTTGAAGAGACCTCAGGAAGTCAACTAATCCATCTTCCTACTGAAGTCAGGATTATCCAAACCACTCAAGACAAACATTTTTCTAACCTGCAAATAAAAACTTCAAATGGCAGATATTTCACAGTCTCTCAGGTGATCTGGGTATTCCCATACTTAACCACTTCATAATTAGAAAGTTCTTTCTAAAATCCTACCTAAATCCCACTTTGTGCAATTTCTGCCCATTGCTTCATTTCCTGTCCCCTGTAGAGACAGAGACAGAACAGTCAATTCCCAAATAAAGTTCTGCCAAACATGCTAGTATGAGTACCACCTGTTTTTCAGGGCTAGGGACTGATATTACACATGAACTGGTTTAAGTGATCAGAACTGGTTCCTACTCCAGATGACAGGACAATAAAAGTTCTGTTTATTCCAGAATCATCATGAATATCAGACCATAAGTTAGGTGCCTATTGGTAATAAGGTAAAGTGACTGAAATTTGCATGTGAGCTGTGATTTCAAACAATTGGGAGGGTGCTCAGAGCTCTGGTAAGGACATTTTGAATGGCTCTAAATTAAAATAAAATTAAAAATGGGGTAGAGAATGTTGTACACAATAATATAATGGTTCTCATCCTATCCATATTCATAAAGCTAGCACAGAAAGAGAAAAGTTTTTATTTCCATTTTTAGCATCTATCCTCCTAGCCATAACTGTTTACTGGGACCAAGGGAAAGCTCCCCCTCAAGACTGTGAAAATGCAATGGTGAATCTTAAAATTTTGCTATAAACTTCTTTCTGCAGCCAGCGTATGAGCTTATTCACAAATTGTGCGTGCATCTGTGTGAGCTTGGTAGCTGGAGAATGGAAAGACAAGCAAAACTTTGGGGGAAGTTGTCTATAATCTTACACAAACTTTTTTAAACAGGACAGAACAATTTGGCAAACAGCAAAAAGTGAATCAGAGTTTTAAAATCCCCTCAATTTTAATGATCTAGGTTTTTATTAGTAACAGAGGAAAATGCTTCTTATTTATATATACACATCCATGCAGTAAACACAATACAAAAGTTATTTCTTTAGGGAAATATGAATAGCCTTCTTAAAAATAGAGAGGCAGTTTTCATTTGCTGTGCAAAGGACAAAATTATCAGTCCAAAAACAAACCAAGTCAATCAAGCAATGTCACGTTCTGTGACAGCCCAGGGAATGCGAATAAGCTGACCTTGCTGTCAGTAGTAAAATCCACCCCCACACAAGAAAAGTAAAGGAATAAAAGCCCTGATGAGTTTAATAAGTGCCATTACTACTGAGAAACCTAAAGGGGTGATAATATGAATCCCAAGGAAAGTGCAATAGGCCATCTATTTGAATTTTGTTTTTCACACGTTTAGTGCAAAAACAACAGCTCTTGCAAGAAAGGTCAATCCACCCACGCATTAATCTCCAATCAAGCAGCACTCTGAGAATCAAAATGTGATTGCAAATCTCTCACATGCCAAGATGAAGGGGTTTTTCATTTCAATCTATCTATTACTACTAGCATTTTACATTCATTATGGTCAGGGGGTGAAGTGAGCACTAGGTACTTGCTGGCTCTGAATGCCAGTACTTTCTTGATTACACTGTTACAAAATTAACACACAAAGCCCATATTACAGTAACACAAAGAGGCTTACTTAAACCCACATTCAACATTAAGGCTTTCACACCAGTCTTACATCACATCCTGGAGAACACTGAAGGACTCCAAAGAAATCACTGTATATCCCATGCAATGCTGCAATGGAAGGCACAAGATGCTACATTAGGGCAGAATGACAGTTCCTCCATTTGCCTTTGTTAGTGCAAATTCTAAGTCAGATCATCCAAATTTGTTTAAAATACACTTTGAATGTGGTAGCTTCTTTGTTTACCTAACAGTAGTTTGACAACATAGAGAGATCACAGTGAAACATATGATACCCTTATAACCCACGGTTCATTGACATGATGGGCTATAAAGTCTCTGTCTACTGAATCAATGCATACTGTTACAGACCCTTAACCTAGAGATCATTGATGTGACAAATCATCATAGCTCCTAAGGAGCCACTACACTCCACAAACTCTGGAGAAGGTCCAGAAAAGAATTGCTAAAAGTATTCAAAGCTATAGAGGGTCTTTGCAATGATAATGTGATTGAGAACTCATCTTAGAGAAGATGAGTTGGTAGGGTTGAAGATCTTGTTTCAGTCTTTCTATAAAGTACCTAAAAAATTATCACAAACCAGACATGCACCAACATATCGATCCATACTGGATCAGTAAAAAGGATAAAAGGAAAATTAACATCATCAGCAATCAGCTTTTTTTTACGGTAACTGATAATGTCACTGATAAATACCACATGCATGCATGCAGGTGCAGCATGCAGCTGAGCAGCAGGGCTGTGCCAAGCTTCATTGTCTGATTCAATTTGGTGGAGATTCGGCCCAATTCAGTGGCTGAATCTCCAAATCCAAATCGAATGAGTAACCCTTTAATCTCTCCAAAGTGAACGGGAACCCTCCAAATCAATTCAGAGAGATTTGGAAAGATTTGGCCGTAGACAGCTTTAAGTGTTTTTTCCACATACTTCAAGGTACCAGGCAGCTTGTCAATGCTGCGATGCTGGGGCAGATGGAGCAACCCACAGGAGTGCAGGGGGCTCCCCAGCGTGTTTGGCAGCATACCCAGAAGTGGACCAAAAGCACTTCTGGTCCACTTCCAGGTCTGCCGGGGAGCACGCTGAGATGGTCCCCCTGTGCCACCCTGGCTCAATGACTGGTACATCCTGGGTCTGGGGCGGTACCTAGGGTCCCCTCACAGCTGATCACTGAGCTGTGGGTGTGGGGGGCCCAGCGGCCTCCCCGGCAGACCCAGAAGTGGATCAGAAGTGCTTCCAGTCCACTTCCAATTTTGCCACCAAGCATGTGGGACCCCCACCAGCACTCCTGTGGGACACTCCATCAACCCCAGCATCACAGTGTTCACGAACCATGCCTGGTACCTGCAGGTATGTAGAAAAAACATTTAAAGCTGTGTCTATGACTGAATCACTGATTCTCCAAATCAGCATCTAATCTTCAGATTTGGATTTGGTCAAATTGAATTGGAGACAGTGATCTGAATCAACGAATTGAATCACCATCCCTCATTTGGGCCAAATCCGAAGCCAAATCAAATATAGCCCAGTTCACACACCCCTACCAGGCAGCTTAGACAGCAGCATCCAGCTAGTAAATCTGTGGGGGGAAGGAGAATGGAGAAGGAAAGGGGTGTGGGAGAACCAGATCAAGGCCCCCACAGTGAGGAAGGGAGTGTGGCAGAGGCAGGGGCTGCCCAGCCAAGGCAGTGGATGTGACCCCAGGAGCAGGATGGAGCTGTGGGTTGCTCATCTGGGAGGTGCAGAGGATGGGGAGGGAGGGGTCACTCCCTGCCACTGTGAGTACCCTTGGGGGAGGCATGGGGGCATGTGCCCCCTGGATTTGTGCACTGGACAAGGGCAGGATGCTTGGGGCTTGAGGCTGCACTGGCCTTTTCCCAGCAGGGGAGCTGGGCCAGAGCTGCATTCAGGGCAGGCAACAGTGGCACTGGGATGGGGAGCTATGGGGTGGGCTATGGCCACCCCAAAATTCCCCAAAGCACCCCTGTAACCAGCCTCCCAGATCCACTGCTGCCTGCCCCACCCCCACTCACCCTGAGTGCAGGCCAGGCCCATCCCCCTCTCCAGGAAGAGGCTGGCACAGCCCCCAGCGCCAAACCCACAGTGGGCAGCCTGCCCATGCCCCATGCACAAATCAAGAGGGCACATGCCCCCCCTTGTCTCCCCTGGAGATGCACACAGCAGTGGGGAAGATCCCCCCTCCCCATGCCCTCTGGATGAGCTGCCTGTGGGGTCGCATTTACTACCCTGGCCGGGCAGCCGCAGCCCCTGCCCCACTCAATCGCTCATCGTGGGAGCCTCGATCTGCACCCCCTATGCTCCTTCCCTCCCTCACACACCTTCCCCCCACAGACTTATCAGCAGGGAGCTACTCGCCAAGCTGCTGGGTCGCATATCAGCTATCAGATCAATATTAACTGATATGGCTGGTTAATAATTGGCCATCAGTATCGGCCAAAGAAATCTTTATCAGCGCATCCCTATCACAAACATTTGGGTATTATTATTGTCATTTGCACTGCGGTAACACCAGGGATCAAGGCACTACTCTCTATGCCAAGGTTCCATGAAGACTCATAACGTTAAATTGATCCCTTACATGAAAAGGTTAACTGGCATATTTCATCTATGCAGCAAAATGAAGAGGCAGCCACTCTCCTCATAATGAACAAAATTATCATATATGGTATTACCTGTACATATGTTAATGTTGGTTTAGTCAGGTAATTCATAGGGAGAATTAATTAAGTAAAGATTATACTAATATTTATCATTGGGTGCCAACTTGCCATGCGCACCCTACTTGATCTGCTGCTCTGCCTTCTGCTTCCTATCTGCTGCTGTGCTGCTTGTCCCCTCCCTGATCTGCTGCTGTGTGTCACACACAGAGGCCACCTGTGCCACTTGTGGCATTCAGGTCACATAGCTATTCCTGAACTATATGATCCAAAATATTTCCTGTGTATTTCTTGTTCATGTTTTCAACTACAATTTTTGAAAATTGTACTCTGCCATGCCAGGAGCCAGGGAGAGCATGTTAGGTCTGTGTACTGGCTAAGACACCTGTCAGACATTACATTTGTTTCATGTTACATGCAAGTATCATGCAGCAAACTGTAATATGCCAGATGTTAAACCAGATTGTCCCTGGATAAAAATGGCAGAACAGCCACAGAGAAGTTGCTCATTGAATTGATGTATCCCATAACTATTTTAATGGGTGGTCAGTTGGCATATTACAATTTGTTGTTTACAACACTGGCATGTAACATGGAACAGATAGTACATCTGCCAGGGCCTCAAGTAGTACTTCATGTAAATAAAGATGGCAGAATTTGACCTACAGTAAATTTTTAAAAATTGATTAATACCAAGAGGAATTCCCCCCCCTTGTTTTACTATATGCTAAACTGAAAGCACATTTGAGAACAACTCAGTTCTTTTTTGTACACACTTCCCTTAGGCTACAAATCATGTTTTTTATTGTGCAGTTGCTGCTGATAATTACAACCAATTCTTACATGTGACACTTCAATAAAAGAAACAAAATCTAAAATCTCCCTTACCAACAAATAAAAGTCTACTCAAGTTTTCAGTACTAAAAGATAAAATCAGTTAAGTGTTAATCAACTCTTTCAGCTATTTCTTGGTAGAAATAGATGCTTTCTTCAGTCTAAATGGCAAGTTCTCCATTTACTTCTTATTTTTTTCTTGGGGAAAAAAACAACAACAGTGCAACACTGTGGCACATAGCAAAGACAGCAAAAGAACCGTGGAGAAGAGAAACATAGCATTGTATTAAATACAGGCAACTAGAAAATTAAGTTATATCGCAGATGCTACGCTGGCATCAGAATACATGGATGCCATTAATAACCTATCATTAAGGTGAAATTATTTTTCTAAAATAATATGTTCCTCCTTTATTTCCTGAAAGCTACAAGACTTAACGAAAGTATCAGATGAATAGTCAAATAAATAAAACCAAACTAAAGGATGAGATTGTAGCCTTAAAAAAATTCAATGGGTTTGTGCTAGTTTAAGGAAGTATCTGACGTGTTTCCCATTTCTCTGAAATAGAGGTCATATTTTTTAATTTCCAAGACAGATTTTATTTTAGATCAGCAGTAAGGAATGCACAAACCATATTTCATATTCACTGAAGACATAAAACAAAAAGGCACTTGTGAACTAAACTGCAGGATTCCATGAAACAAAATACTTTGGTTATTTATTTTGATTTTTCTGATTTGCAGACATATGCATTCATGGCCCAAGCAATGCTGAATCTGGATATAGTGGGCCACACCACACATTCCACAAAGAATGCCACAGAAAGGGAGGGCATGAACACTATCTGAGGTTCTCCTTCCAGAGTTATGTACTAAGTATCAGGTTTTGGGACTCCCTGAAACTCATATGGCAGGGTGGCTGGGGTGTAAGTGCTTCCAAGCTTGAGGAACCAGTAAAAACCACACTGGTATCTGCAGAAGCAGAAGTCATCTTTGTTGACAGCTCCTCCTTCCACTCTCCACCACTCATAACATGACTCCTACAGGTTCCACTGGCTCCAGTAGCTAGGCCACCTGTTGCTCTTCAACTGCTGCTGTGGGTGAGTCTGCATAAGTAGCATTTAACTCCTGTTTAGAAATCTGCAGGATTAAAGAAGAGAGAGTGCCAGGGGGTCCATCCCTGCAAAGTATTGAATATCCTCATCTGGGAAAGCTCATGCTTAATTTTAAGCCCATGGAAATTGACAGGATAATGGACATACTTAAATCTAAGTGCACATTTTCACATCCTGTTGCAACAGGACCAGATAGCTCAGCACATTCTAGGCTCAAGTCCATAGAGCAAAGAAATTTTCTGCTCCTCTCCTGGTAAGGATGTTACATTGGCTTTTCTGATGGCCACATCTCTTGCAATATAAGACCAACCAGAATTAGATCACTCATAACAGTATATTTAATTGAGATACAGAACAGCCTAGGAGAAGCTACATAACACAATCTATTCAGCAAGCAGAGGTGGTACATTACTGGGAGCTGTCAGAAATTCTCCTCTCAGCATTATTACTGAAGATTTGTTGATGCAAAAAGCTATATTGCTTTAACTATGCTTGTACCTTGAAACAATTATATTGGTATATGTATATTTATACTGGCACAGCTTATTTCTGGACAAGAAGGGGAACAAACTACATCACAGTGTGTGTTAGCCTCTACTGAGCTCTAGGCTGCTACAGCTAGACTGCTATTGTTCCTTGGGCTACCTGCTTCAAAGCTACCTTGTTGTCATTTTTGACTCACTGATTGATGTTAAGCAAGTAAGTGCCTCATTTTCCCCATTTTGTAAAACAGATGTAATCTTTACCTCATTCGTGGGAATCTTGTGATCCTCAATTCACTGTTATTCATAATGCCTAAATATTAACTCAAGAATTAGTAGAAAGGGAGTTATAGTACAACATTCACAACAAAAGAAAAACAGTAGTTATTTGAGTGACAGTGATTCAAGTTGCTAAAATCACTAGTCATTTTGATCCTCAGCTGCCCAAAATAAGGCACTAGTACCAGATAGCAGAAAGGATACATTTTATTTGTAGGAATGCTGTGTTCTTACAACACATCATTATAAAATTCTTTTGTGAGACAGTAAAAGTTAAAAGGGAAAGGGAGAAAAAATCAAAAAAGACCATCAAATGTACTGGATGTTTTAAAATAGTTCACTACAATTATCACAATGTCTTACAAAGAGGAACAGAATTAGAATATTTATCAACAACTTTTACCATGTTCATCACAGTATATTCAACAGTAAAATATTCAAGACAGATATAAATCACTAATCTTAAGTCAGTATCTGAAAATAGCTCCTTTATAACACAGTTAAAACCAAGAGAGTCTATACAGAGGCAGAGTCTATACAGTTGTGTTACTCTATTAGGCAAAATAGTAGCACCTTAAGGTGCCTGTAGACATGTGGGACATCTGTTCTGACACGCTGTAATTACAACACATCAGAACAGACTCGATTAATCGAACCTGCTGGAGTGTGCTAATTAGCATGTGCCAGGAGCCTTGGCATCTTGTGTATTCAGCCTCCTGCACTTCAAAATGGCAGTGGGGGCTCTTTAACTAAAGCTTGTCAAGTAAGCTTTAGTTAAAGCACTCCTGCTGCCATTTTGGCTAGGAACAGACATTCAAAAAGCCTGAGCCTGAATTGATTCTGTCTTTGCAGGTTAGTCTAACCTGGCTAAGCTAAACCGGTTTGTAAATATACAGACATCCCCTCTGGAATGAAAAAATGCAGGCACATGCCGATAGTGGCTCCGCTAGAAGCTGGGGAGCACTAAAGCAGCCCTCCCTTCCCTTCCACAGTGGTGAGCTGAGGGCGGCACGGCTGGGCCTGGCAGGATGCTCTGATTAGGGTGGGGTTTCCCACCACCACTGTTGATAACAGAGCACTGAGTTACACAGCAGGGAGTTACACCGAGCTGTTAGCATTTATCAGCCCATCAAAGAGAACAACAGGCTCCCTCATTAGCTCAAGCTGTTCTTAAACAGCTTGTTCCAAGGAAGGAATGGGGGGACATTACCAGCTACCTGTTGGTTAGCTCCAAAGAGTCCCAAGCCAGCACTGTCTTTCTGCTCCTGTCTTGACTCCCACAGCACAGCCTGTAGCCAGCACGTGGTATGCTAGCTAATCCTGAGACGTGTCTGTGTAAGACAGAGGGAAGGGGGGGAATCCCTGCTTGAACAGGGAGGGGGGGGAAGAGGGGGAGGGGAATGAGCAGGACAGACATCCTGTACCTGCAGCCTCTGCCAGAGCTCCAGCCAGGGAGCAGAGAGCATAGCCCTACCCAGGGTTGCAAAGCATCTTGGATACTGAACGATTCGGATTTAACTCAAAATCAGGAAGGGGTCTGGGACAGACATTGCATGAACTGGTTTGACCCTAATTAAGTCTGATACTACATTCAACCCATTTTATCTCAAACCAGTTTCAGCCATTTTCAAACTGGTTTATGTGCACTGAACATCTGTTCTGCTACAGATTTAAACCAGTTTCTGATCACTTACACATAAACCATTTTCAAACTTGGTTTATGTGTAATGTCTGTCCCTAGCCTTTGAAGCATGGGACACTGAATACGTGAGACACTGAGGGCACTTTCATTAGAATGGCTCCCAAGAGCTGCTCTAATTAAAGTACACCCCACCCATCTAGCACGTGTAAAGATGCTATTAGAAACTAACCAGTTAAGAAAAGCATAAGCTCTTATAGGCAACAGTCTACTTCATCAAATGCTATGAACAGATTTGCAAAAAGCCCATACATAACATCTAATCAAATAGGCTGTTGCCTATGAAAGCTTATGCCCCTTTGAACCAGTAAGGTTAACCTCTTCATACTATCATATCACTCACACATACAGAGTAGGGCTGTGCGAAATTTCAACAGCCATTTCTTTTCGACACTGTTTCGACTCATTTCAAAGATGAAACAGCAAAATTGAAATGAAACAAAGGCCATCGAAATGGCCTCGAAACAAAATAAGGCTAGTCAACACGTTTCAAAAGTTGAAACATTTCAAACATAGCGCTGGGGATGGGAAGTCAGTCCAGCTGGGCTGACTTCCCATCTCCTGTGCCAGATCGTGTGGGGGGGCAGATCACATGGGGGGGCGGAGAGTCAGGTCAGCTGGGCTGCCTCTCCATCCCCCATGCTGAATCTCTAGCTCCCCGCCCCCTGGGCAATCTGGGGAGTCAGCTCAGCTGACTCCCCACCCCCGGCTGGGGTTTCCTTTCCCTAGCCCAATGGTCCGGTGAAACAGTCAAAACAGCCACACTGTTTCAACAAAGTGAAACAGTGAGGCTGTTTCAACTCAAAATTATATTCGACACAAAACACTGTTCCATCCAGACCTCGAAACTGAAGTCGGAAAAGAACAATGCCATTTTACATAGCCCTAATTCAGAGTATTGAGGAACCAGCCCACAATACACAAGTGAATCCAATTCAACTTTAACCTAGCCCCAGCCAGACAACAGAAATCTGCCTCAGATACTCTCCACTCTTCCTGTCTCCAACCTGTCATATATGATCTCCCAGCTGGCTCAGTTTTCTTACTACTTCCCCCAAATTAGGACCTCTATCCTCCATCCTCATGTATTTTAATCCTCCATAAACCTCTAAATGTGACTTCTCATATCATTAAGGCATACTATTCAACCACTTCTCAAAAAAATTCTGGTGTGTCAAAGGAAATAAAACTGCTACCATTTTATGATTAAGGCTATGATTTTATTAAGTTAATTTAGGTAGCTGGGGCTATTGAGTGCTGCAATGCTGAGACATATGGAGTGCCCCACAGGAGTGCAGGGGGCTGCCCAGCGTGCTTGGCAGCAGACCCAGAAGTGGACCAGAAGCACTTTAGGCCCACTTCTGGGTCCCCCGCATTCCGCCTGGCTTGGTGACTGGTGCCTCCTGGGACTGGAAGGGACACCCAGGGTCCCCCTGTGGCTCATCACTGAGGTGGGGGGGCACATGGGAGCCACCCTGTACTTCTGGTCCACTTCTGAGTTTGCCGCCAAGCATGTGGAGGGCCCCCCCCACACTCCTGTGGGACTGTCCATGTGCCCCAGCACTGCAGCGATCATGAGCCACGCCTGCTACCTCAAGGTACGTAGAAAAAACTTTTAAAGCTGTGTCTATGTCTGAATCACTGATTCTCTGAATCAACATCAAATCTTCAGATTCAGCCAAATCAAATCAAGGACAGTGATCCGAATCAACTAATCTAATCACTGTCCCTGATTCAGGCCGAATCTGAATCCGAATCAAATAGGGCTCGCTTTGCACACCCCTGTTAACTATGATGCCTTAAAAAGGTCCAACCAGCTATAAAGTTATTTCTGGAAATGGGCTGGTTTCTACCCAACCTTTAATTTGCACATGTAGCCTGTGCCGTCGCAGCTGGGAACACTGTCAGCTGATTGGATCTCCCAGCTGGGGGGGGAGGGGCATGTGCACCCCCAAGCCTGGGAGCTCCCATCTGATGCTGACTCCCAGCCATAGAAGCACATGCCCCCATAGCTGGGAGCCCCATCAACTGATGGGAATCCCAGCTGCAGGGTGCCCCACACATCTCCATAGTTGGGAGACCACAGCTGCAGCAATCTCACAGCCCACACACCCCCACGGCTGGAAGACCACAGCTACTATGATCTCCCAGCTGTGAACAAAGCACCATGTACCTCTGTGGCTAGGAGACCAGCCATTGCTATCTCTAGCCATGGGGGGCAGATCACGTGCCCCGCAACTGGGAGACTGCAGCAGCTGCTCTCCCAGCCACAGGTGTAAATGCTGCACCCCTGTGGTTGGCAGCCTTGTCAGCTGAAGAGGTCCCAGTACAGGAACTTGTTTCTTGCTAGTGCAGGGGGAACACATGATTTGGCTCCCCCGCACCAGCAATAAAACATGATGGAATTCACAATCACGCCTCTTGCCATGCACAGGAATTTCACATAAACCAGTATAAGTGATCCAAAACTGGTTCAAAACTGTAACACAACATAAGTTCAGTGCACTTAAACTGTTTTCAAAATGGCCAAAACTGATTTAAGATAAAACTGAATGGATGTAGTATCAGACTTAACTGATCTAAGCTAAATTGGTTTACTGAACTTCTGTTCTGAATCCCCTCCAGATTCAAGTTAACTCACAGTCCCCCAGCATCCCATGATGTTTTGCACATCCCCTGCAAACCCCACCCCCAGGGTGGGCTAACTAGCCTTGGCCCAAGCTGTCTGCTCCAGCCAAGCAGGGAGGTGTGCTCTAGCACCCGCCCTGCTCGCTGCCCCTCCACCCCCCACCCCCGCCAGCTTCTGGCCTGGGCCACTTAAGGCATCTGGCTGCATTTCTGGAATCAAAAGTGAATGTCAGTTCACTTGCCTATCAGTTAAATCTATGCAGCTTAGACTAACCTGCAAAGATTGAATCAATTCAGCCTCAGGCTTTTACACGGTTTGTATTTAGGCTATAGGAACAGAACGATATATCCCCACCCAAAAGTGACAAAAAATGGATAAGACAGAAATACAAGGAAAGTACAGTACTGCCAATCCCACCATGTCAAAAAACATGAGGCAAACTCTTAAAAAAATCAAGAGATGTGTTATATAAATCATAAGATGCTCTTTTTGAAGTGTGTGGGGGGGGTGTTATTTGTGAAGGTCTCGGGGGGCTGCATGTGTGTGTGGGAGGGGGTTGGAGCCCAAAGAGGGGAAGCCCAGAGACTATCCTGCACACCCTGGCAGGTTGTAAGGTACTCTGAGTCAGGAGTGAGGGGCAGTAGTAGGGCTGGGGTGGGGCTTTGGCTTGGGACTGGGGGGCAGACACACAGAGTGACACACAGAGAGACACTGAGACATGCAGACAGGTTGGGCTGTGGGTCATGCAAAACAGCTACTGGTGGTTCGTCCAGAGGTGTGTGGGGGCGGGTGGTTCTTCACCACTGTGTGCACCCCCAGGGGAGGCATGGAGGACATATGCCCCCCAGATCTGTGCACAGGGTGTAGGCAGGCTGCCCACGGCCACACTGCACATCCCCTGCTCTCCTGATGGGTGACAAGAGACACACTGCCATCATGAACCTCCCAAGGCAAAGACAGCAGGGTGCAGAGCCCTTGGCCAAAAGGGGCATGCCCACCTCCATCCAGCACACAAAGCCAGGGGGCACGTGTACCCTATGCCTCCCCCAAGGGTGTGTACAGTGGCAGGGAGCTGCCCACCCCGTCTTCTGCCTCTGGACAAGGCACCTGTGTCTCTGTCACACAACCCACCCCAGTCCCAGGGTCCCATTCACCCCAGCCTTTGCCCTACTCCCTCCCTCATTGTGGGGCCTCAATCTGACCCCCCCCATCCCTACCTTTGCTTCCCCGCTGGGTTACCAGCTGGGCACTCTCTACATGTGCCAAAAGAAAAAATCTCAAGATTTGAGGGTTCTAGCCCTTGATCATGAATCAGAGTTATTTTGACTTGGAAATCACGAGTCTTATGATTTTTTTCATGAAAGCTGGCATTACTGAAAGTGAGACACCATGGAAAGCTGGGTAGGTAGCAAACAGACTGTTGTCAAGCTTTCTGTAAGCATCCTGACGCAGCAGTTTTAGGAAGTGATGTTAAAGCAGATTATGAGGTAGCTTGGTTGGAAAACAATTCCCATGCATGAGGAGCTGCAGGACAGAAAAGCAAAATTTGCTTGCAAATTTAATGTTTTATTCTCCAGTCCTAAAACAAACAACACTAAGAATTAAATGAGTGTGGCACATTCCTTTTTGCAGGATTCAATCACTGGAGGCTAATCCTAGGAACTAAATGTGAAACAGAGTTGGTGATGCTCTTATGAGGAAGGAGTTTGCCATAATTAGAGCTCAGGGGGAATTAAACTATTTGTAAATTTGGCCAAAATCCTTAAATAGTTTTGGCTGGAAAAAACAAGAATGGAGAAGAAACTTTAAAAACTAACATCTTTCTTGTTTTGCCATTTTCCAAAATAATGTTTTACTTTAGAACTTCCAAAAGATTTTGTTTTAGTATTTTCTAACATTTCAACTTGTTTTTGCACTTGAAAATTGACTTGTTTAAAAAAAAAAGAAATATACAAAAGCAAGTTGGTCAGACAAAGCACTTTAAGCTGATCCAAAGGAAAATTCAGTAAGATGACTTTTTTCTGCAATATTCTGGTTTGAAATCTGAACCAAAAGATGCTTTATTCCCATAGCAATAACGCCAACATTGTTGTCCACTTCATTACCCATTGACAAATGCCCAGGAAATTCACTTTTAGAGTCAGCTGGAAAGTACTTATTTCCATCATGTTACTGAATTGATTCAAATGAAAGTGCCATAGGAATACAGCTGCAAGTTTTAAATTCACAAGTACTGTGCATCAAAATCCTAATATACTCTCCCCTGGTAAATGACACACCTGCTTAATTGGGATGATTGACAGGTTCATTACAATGACTGTAAACACTGGATAAATGAACAAACATGAACAAATTCAGCTTGGGCTCATTCAAGGATGACCCCTACTAAAATAAAGAGATACAACTCCTTCCAGGAGGGCTAAATTCGTCCCCTAATATTTCCAAGTTCTTCAGTGGTTAACAACAGATGGTCACTGGCACAGGTTTGCTATTATACATTTCTCACATTGTATTTCATTGTTAATTTCACCCTCCTTTTCAGCACTACTATCTCCACTAACTAACTTAAACTTATCTTAATAAACTCTAGTTTCTAAATATTGTTCTCTGTATACCAAATACTTTAAAAGCAACTTATGAGATCAATAAAATGGATACAAGATGGGACCAAAAGCAAATGACTTGTAGTATCACATAGACTGTTTACACTGGGACAGAAAAATTAAGCCACCCTTCAATTATCTGCATATCTTAGATAATTTCTACTTCCCTGAAAATTTAGGGATTACATATTAGCAACACCAGAACTCCCAGCAGGTGGCTGGGAACTCCTTATGGCTTCAAGAACAGCCCCTTGTTTTTTTTCTAGAGCTTCTATAAAGCAAAACAGAGAAAACCTTTATTTACAATAATAGTCCCAGATATCCCAGTGACTGACACTCCAGATACTTTCTGGAACTAGAGATTTAAAATCACAGCAAATTTGACTCAGTCCTTCAATCACTCTGAAAAATTAATATTAAACAAATTATTGACAGCCATGATCTTAAAACAGGAGATCCTGTTTGTTCATTTTTGTTGAAAGTCCCATGATAGTTTCTTTTAAAATATGGCTTTGCCTTGCCAAAATTATGCCACCTCTTTTACGATGCACTCTGGTTTATTGCTGCTATTTTTCATCCAAGAAGTGGCTGTAATTCTTTGCTGCTACAGGCTTGATTTAGGAAGATATTTCCAAAAGTGCTTAAGAGATTTACAATCACGAGACCCACTAAAAGCTAAGGTAAAGCATACCCCTAAATCCCTTATCTGCTTTTGAAATTCTCCCCTGCAAAGTGCCATGTGCTGAAAGGTGATCTATAATGCATAGTATTACTATGATTTTGTATTGACAGACAGTCCTGGATGAATAGGCACGGCTGCTACTCATATTGTACCTGTTCTGGATTTACAAGGAAAATGCCACCCTAGAGCTGTCAGTCAAGCATATTTCACTAGCAAAATTTACTAAGAATTTAAATCTATATATATCTATCTATCGATCAATAGATAGATGGATATAAATTCTTAGTAAATTTTGCTAGTGAAATATGCTTGACTATATATATTGGTGAAAACTCTGAGAACTTTGAATTAATTCCTGAATTCCACTGACAATTTTGGAGGAAAATCCAGATGCATAATACAAGAAGTATGATTCTCGAGAGATATCAGCTATTCCTAATTATGATAACTTTATGGAAAGATCACTAACACCAAGGACTTCAGGAGCCTCATTAAATATCACGTTGCAAGGGGTGGGGGGGGAAGTCACTAGTTTATTTCAGTAACAGTCACTTAAAAAAAAACACATCATTTATAATGTAGAACTCCCTCCAAAATTAGCTTACACAGTGATATAAATTGGTTTTCTTTGTGGTCTAAAATTGACTTGCAATTCACTACTTAGTCAGAAAATAGCTAGTGAAAAGCCCTGGCCTCAGAGCTTTTGGACTGTGGACTCCTTTCATCGTGTAAACAAATGCTTCAGATTTAAAGCTTTCCCATAATTGTTATGCTAACCTTGGAGCGAAACCTCTCCATTTGCATTTGAAGGAGCTAAATATTAGGCAGGAAAGAAGTGCTCTTTTTAAAAGCATGAGAAAATGTTCCTTCTTTTTGGTCCTCAACCATCTGGGCAGGCTCTGCTTCTCTCTCTCGCTGGCAAAGGCAGAAAAGAGGAAAAGGGGCATGGATGGCGGTAATCTTGCTGAAAGAGAATTAAGAAATTCCTTCAAAACATGAATGAATGAGACTTCCTATAGGGGAGGGGATACTGTGTTCCAAAAAGATGTAAGAGTGTAGGAGGGAGGGAGCGGGAGACCAGAAACACAAATAAAACTGTGAGCGAGTTGGACAGTGTAAGATGCATCCACGTTTTGTTTTATTTTTCTCTCAGCACATTCTAGAGTAAAAAGCCAGATTTCTTGATAGACTCCACATCTGAACCCCACAGCTAATGAGCAGTAACATAACTAGGGCCAGGCAAATGGGGCTTTAGCTCCAGGCACCAGCTAGGAAGGGGCACCAGAATTACACCCCTGCACCAAACAGTGCATTAGGGGGCAGCGAGGGGGGCAAGTGGGGTAAAGAGAATGGTGCCTCCCCACCCCCTGGGAGCCTTTGCCAAAGCAAGCACAGCCTTTCACCCAATATGTATGCATCTGGGGGAAGGGGAGTAAATGGAGCACCAAGACAAGCTCCTAGAGAGCCCAGCCACAGGACTGCTGCCACCAAAGCTGATACTGCTATATCAGCAGCAATAGCCCAGGCAGGTAAGACTTCCCTTCTGTTCATCCCCCAGGGCTGGTCTCCTCCCTGCCCTCCCCCTCAGGCACTCAGTGAGCTTGCTACACCTCTGCTAATGAGATGTTAATACTTCTGTCTCGGCAGTTCTTACGCTCAAGAGAGGCGTGTGCATGTGCATGTGCACGTGTACAAGAACATGCATGAGTGAACAAAGCAAAACACGTTCATGTGTATGGTAGGACAGAGAGAGGGAAGGAGCGTTCATAGGTATTTAACATGTTCTAAGGAAGGATGAAGTTATTTTCCATTAATATTGTCCAGTAAAAAGGATGCGGGGGGGCAGGGCAGGTTGCAAGCATTTTCACAGAAACATTTGCAGTTAAAAAATTTTCCTGCAAAATAACTGGGAAAAGTTTTTTTCCCATTTCTCAGGTGGCTCCACATGAAGATCCAGCTCAGTTATGATGCAAGTCTACTGGTTTGTCTACCATGTCCATTCCCATGTTCAGTGAAAGACACACTTAAAAGTATAGTGCTAAGCTTGCAACTGAAGAAAAACAAAAAGCTGACAACATTCCAAAAATAATATAGACCAAATTCTCTGCTGGCATAGTTCCTTTATTGGGCTTTGGCCAGCAGAGAATTTGGTGCTATATTTTGACTTGCTAAAGGAAGGGACTCTCCATGTTCTTCCTTCACAACCAAAATAAAACTGACTGTCCTGTGTTACAAGGAAGTAATTTCAGTGGAAGTTTCAAATTCATGAAAAGCCATTGTGCTTTTTATATCTCCAGAATTTTATTCTATCTATCACCCGTCTTGTAATTTCCATATTATATATGATTTTATTAAAACTTTACAAGGGGAGGGCACCAGTGGAATATTGTTAGTTTCCCATCATACTCCAGTAAAGCTGTTTTATTATGCTCCCCTGCTTGGTGATACAGTAAAAGACACATTTACCAGGATGACCCTGAATAAGTTCCCTAATGCAACTGGAAACTCCACTAACTACATAAATCCCATTGACCCACCAAAGAGTCAAGAGCGTGGAAAAAAGATGAAGTGCCCTGGAACAGTCCTTCTAGAACAGACTTACTGCAGGTTCACTATCATATTTGTGCCTGAGCCTACAAGGTGAAAGTCAAACCTATACAGGGAGCCAGGTTAGATCTATGTGCCTCTTGCACCCTACTTAAAACACTAATTTCAGGGTTTCAATGAAACCCTGGTAAGTGGTAGATAGGAATGGACTTCTATTCCATGAAAGATAATGCTATCCACAATGACAAAAGGTCAGTGTGAATTTTTATTTTATTTTTTTGGTTAGAGAAGATTTGGGGGAGAGAGAGAGAGAAAGAGGGTCAAAAAGTGATATCCTAAAGGTAACATTTAGACATTATTGGGACAAGAGTCAAATTCATTTTTTCACAAATTTGTGGAAGAGATGAAAAGAACAGTGAAATAGAAGTGGATATTGCTGACAAATATAAATTTCATGCTGAGTTTCTTGAATTATATGCAGAACATAACAAATGTTCTCTAAACTCCTGTACGCTGGGATATAAAACTTTTCAACAATCTTCACTAGACTTCCTGACTCCAATATCAAAATTTCTGCTTTACTGCAAACTGAATTTAACCACTAATTTTTAGGTCTCCCAGTACTCTGAAGGAAATAACATTTATATATGCTATGATATGAGTGGTTTGTATTGAACAACATGAAAGTTTCCACTTCAGCAGAGTTTTCATCAGCAGTGGGACCCTGAAAGAATTTGAGGTGGCCAAGCACATGAAAAACTGTCTTGGTCTCATCTGAGCTTCACAAAACCCTCACCAAGAAAAAAAAATACCAGATCATAGGAATTCATGCTAGTTAAGAACTATTTTGTATTTTTCTTGTACCTGCTAGTATCCAAATTAGGCACAACTGGACTTCATCACTTAAAGGACCTGAGATCCCAGGACATTATTGCAACTGTCTGGTTGATCTTGGGGAATAAGCCTCTCCCTGTATGCAGGAGTGAACCTTTTTAAATCCTAGCCAAGCACTCCAATAGAGCAAGTTTTTCAGAGATCAGCTGCATGACCTAATAGGTATTTTCGTTCTTCTAGTTTCAAGCAAAACCACTGTGCAAAAGCAGCCTGCAGCCCCAGCCTAAAGTAATTGGAGTTTGGTTTACAAAGAATTAAAATATAAGCTAGTGCTGAGAAAGGGTTAAGAACTCACTTCCTGTCATTTGTTTCCCAGTCTCACTTCACTCTGACCCTAACTGTTCTAATACAGTTTCTGCCAGTTCTAGACCGAGGTGCTGGCAGTTAACTGCCTATTTGGTTATTAATAAAGCCCTTATTGTATTTGGTGCCTGTGTCTAATTCCTGACAAAATGGAAATGATTTAGCTCCTGGAACAAATACAGCAGAGTGCTACTTCACTGAGCACTCTATAATGAGTCCACAGCTACGTAGCTACAGAAACCATGGTTGCAAGACAAAATGCAATCTTCAAGTCCAAGAACACAAGCCTCTGCAGTAACTCAAGAGGTAAAGCTGCATTGCCACCCCTTTATACATCACTCTTTGTGCCCACAAGGCTCCTTACCAGGCCTCTGTGGATGAAGACCAGTCCCCTCAATGCCACAGATGCTGTTGCTCAGGCAGTTACTTATTCTGTCTTCTGCTCCCCTCCAAGTAAAAGGATGATTTTTTCCTGATGCGCTAGCCAGCTGCTCATGAAGGTACCCAGTTTAGATTGTCTTTAGCAGTAGTTGACACTGAGACCATGAAATAAAAAGATAGTTAAGTGGACACACAGCTGAATGCTGACACCGAACATATACAATACAATACTAGAAAAGCCAGGATTTACAGCTTGGCTGAAGCATCTCTAATGCCTCACCCAAGTCACACTGTTTCTCCTTTTACCTGTCAATCCCCTGAGGAGAATCATATCCAGCCAGAAGAAATGTTACTCCAAGAGAGAGAACGGCTACACGTGAAGTTCAGCTCTTCAGATATCTAAATGAAGCTTGCCCTCATACTGACCAGTTACTTCCTTGCCCTAATGTCTGTTTATTAAGAATGAGTCAAGGAATATATTCATTCTTATTGAGTCTCATAGACCATCTTATTTTAAATTCTCTCCTGCTGTTACCAACATACATGACCACCTGAGTAGACTAACATCTGAAATCATTTACTTTCCCATGTCTATATGCGCTTAAAAAAAAAACCAACCCCACCCCCACCACTCTTTCAACATCTTACTTTTCCTGTAGGCATACCAGGATAAGTCCTACTGTGCATGTCTACATGGTTACTGTGCATTTGCACCAGTGAGCACCTTTTTTCTGATGCTCCTGCACAGTAGCCTAATACTACTGATCAGTAGCATCCTGGCAGTTTTTGCCATGAGACACTACTGAGCAGCAGTATTCAGCTACTGCACAGTCAGAGTCTTCTGTAGATGCACCCTCTGTGTAGTTTCAGTCAAAAATAGAAAAATTGTAGCCAATATTATCCAACACAAAAATCCACATGTATGCACCTATATACAATGAGTTGATTTTCAAAGAAAATGAGCAATCCTTGCACGTATTCATCACTTGAGAATGGACTTAGAATCCTAACTTCAACAACCAGCAATCAAACACTTATAAGTAAGCTAGGAAAGTGACCTAGATCTGGATTTTTTATGGTATTTAAGTTCCTAAAGATACAATTTTTTATCCTTGATCCAAGTTAGACACCTACATACATTTGACAATCCCACTAAATGCTTATTTGCATCTTTAGGAGCCTACACACTTCTAAAAATATGGTCCAGAGGAGTGAATGAGACTTAAGCTCTTCATGTAGCTAGAGCAGGGACCAGAAACCTTTTTGGAGCAGGAGGGCAAAATAATACAGCTTGGTCTCAGGCAAACTGGCATTTCCAACCCAACTTCTGATATGTATGTAGCCTGCTACAAAATCACCCACCCCCCACCAAAATGTCACTCAATTGCCCCAGTGCCAAAATGTTACCGATAGCCAGGCTTCATGGGTCAAATGAAATCACCCAGTCAGTCAGAGCCAGCCAGTAGGCCACAGGTTGCTAACCCCAAGATGCTCTTGAAAATAGGAAATAGTCATTTTTTATATTGTTTTTCTCTATCTTTAACGCTAGGTATAAGCGGGACACTTTCTCCCTTAGTTGATAGGTGTCACTTAGCCGCTAATAGGGGTCAATCACAGATACTTGATGGTTAATTCTATCCAGCAGTGGCATACACAAACATACTCCTCGAATCCTCAATAGCATAAAGCACACACACATCTTTAGAAAGAGAAATGTTTCCTTGGCAGAATGCCCACCACCTACTCTAGCCAATGTGACAGCAAAAACACCCAGTGACAGATCATTTATCAGCATTTCTCCTGCATCCCTCTAACTGAAGGTGCCTCACATTGTCTATTTTACCCATTGAGAGCTTAGGCTCACATCACATGGTGTTATTCAGCCTGCTTTGATTTATCCCATACATCACCTGGCTCCACAAATAACATTTCCTCTCATTTACTTTGAAGATAGAAGAACAGTATGTTCGTTACTTATATGAGAGCTGACATTATGCAATTACTAATATGATAGTATTTATCAGTATCACTTCAGAGAAAAGGCTTCATAGTCCCAGACACTGTGTAGAACTAACATGATCTAGGTTCTATACCAGGCTCTGCAAACTGACCTATTTATTTCTCCTTGGGCAAGTCATTTCATAAGTAGGTCTCCACCCATTTCTTGCCTACAATGTAAGCTCTGTTACAGAGATGGCTCCCGGCACAATTGTTAGGTGCACTTGTTTGGAATCTAGTTGAGGCCCTGAAGACTAAGGTTTACTTCTTGTCTGCCACAGACATCCTGCATGACTCTGGGCAAGTCAAGTAGCTTGTCTGGGCCTCAACTCTCCATCTATAAAATGGGAAAGACGTCAGTTTCCTACTGTATCAAAGTGTTGCAAGGGTAAATGCATTAAAACAGGGGTGCTTAACCCCTGGCCCACAGGCCAGATCTGGCCTGCACAGCCGTGACATCCCGCCTCTGGGACCCCCACAGGTCTGGAAGTTTGGCACCAGGGGAAAGGTAGCGGTTAACACTGCTGCCACCTCCCTGCCACCAAGTTTCCAATCTCCACATGGATAGATTGGGCCCCAGCTGGATCGGATCCACAAATCAACCTGACATTGCTCATCTGGTCCACAGGACTAAAAGGTTGGGCACCACTGCATTAACAGATTACAAAGTCACCATATACTATGGTAATAGGTGCTTGAAGCACCTAAGATTGACTGATCATGACTGAGACCTTTAAGTACTAGTGTGCCATACTGGGTAAAATCCTCCCCTATTTACTTCCTATTTCACTTGGATTTCGAATACTAGCCATTTAGTAGCTCTTCAACCAGACTGTTAGGATCAGTTTAATTTAGCAGGACTAGGGACAGACATTCAAAAAGTCTGAGCCTGGATTGACTCAGTCTTTGCAGGTTAGTCTAACCTGCAGAGAGTGAACCGGTTTGCAAATGGATAGACATTTGGCACATGCCTGCAGTGGCTCAAGCCTGAAGCCCAGGGGTGCTAAAGCAGCCCTCCCTTCCACAGGGAAGCTGAGCTGAGGAAAGGGGGTATGTTCAGGCCTGGCAGGCCCGCCCCTGCAGCTCCCTGACGTCCGAGAGCAATCCAGGCACACAGGGCTGCCCCAGAGAACTCTTTCCCCTTCTCCCCCTCCCCCACCACCACAGAGCTGG
>NW_017728992.1:61750013-61750313 GCF_001723915.1 Gavialis gangeticus
CCCTCACGTCCTGCACCCTGCCCAGCTAAGCTCCATGCTCCCGCTGCCACTCTGTGGGGAATAGAAGGGGGAACAGTTCCCCCCAGCATGGAACAGAGCCTCCCCTGCCCACTGCTCCCACTCTGGGGCACGGCAGCATCGCATTTAGCCCCCCACCCCACTCCACCCCAGCCCTGCAGCAGCAGGGGGGAAGGGGAGGAGGAGGAGGAGGTTAATTCCTCCCTCCACCCCTTCCCTGTAGCCGGGGTCTGCCAGCTCTAGGGGCCACTGCTGCAGCCCCCTCCCCTCTACTCCCCAACA
>NW_017728992.1:61750960-61771542 GCF_001723915.1 Gavialis gangeticus
CGTCCTGCACCCTGCCCAGCTAAGCTCCATGCTCCCGCTGCCACTCTGTGGGGAATAGAAGGGGGAACAGTTCCCCCCAGCATGGAACAGAGCCTCCCCTGCCCACTGCTCCCACTCTGGGGCACGGCAGCATCGCATTTAGCCCCCCACCCCACTCCACCCCAGCCCTGCAGCAGCAGGGGGGAAGGGGAGGAGGAGGAGGAGGTTAATTCCTCCCTCCACCCCTTCCCTGTAGCCGGGGTCTGCCAGCTCTAGGGGCCACTGCTGCAGCCCCCTCCCCTCTACTCCCCAACAGACAGGCTGACCACAGCTGAGGTGGGGAAAGAGGGAAAGGAGGGAAGAATTAACCCCCTCCCTGCCCACTTCGTCTTAATAGGGCCATGCCAGCTGGTGTCTCTGCTAGGGCCAATCCCTACTTTGGCTGGAGAACAGAGGGGCAGGGGTAGCCCAGCAGCTGAAGCAGAGAGTCCTACCCAGCCCAGAAAGCATTCCTTGATGCTGGGGGCGTCTGGTTTATCTTAAACCGGCAAGGGGTCTGGGACAGACATAGTATAAACCAGTTTGAGCCAAATCAGTTAAGTCTGATACTACATTCAACCAGGTTCGTCTCAAACTGGTTTCAGCCATTTTCAAACCGGTTTATGTGCACTGAATGTCTGTTCTGTTATGGGTTTAAACCAGTTTCTGATTACTTAAACTGGTTTGTTTGTAATGTCTGTCCCTAGCCCAGAAGGGATGATAAAAGGCACATACAGATGTAGCAGAAAGAAACCCCCTTCTGTAAAGATGAGGACCCTGAAGAACATGCAACTAACTCAGAGGCTGATTCTGTCAGCTCTCTTTGTATAGTTGCTGCTGCTACCTAATCTTTGAGAGAGTAGACTCCCTTTGAGTCACAGACTGTCAAATTCTCACTTACACAGACACAGGGTATCTGCACTGTCACTTTCAAATGAATGCTGCTTGTCCTCTTTGTTTTTTCCTTCTGAAGTCTTTTGAAAGTTTGGGGAAAACAGTTATTTTCCATGCTTGCTTCTCCTCTGTGCCACATTCCTTGTTTATTCAAAGAACCAGAAGTATTCTGTACATCACAAAACCACTTTATGGTAATACAATGCCCATCTCATTGCATTAGCCATATTTATGAAACTATAAGCAAATTATGGTTTGCATCATAGCTGCAAAGACAAATACAGTAATATAATCAGGTACCTTTCCAACCAGATGGAAATTTGCTAATGCAATAGGAAGTTGCTTATTAAATACAATGAACTTCTGGTGTCAGGAAATGCAAACTGCTAGCACCATCAGGTGACAGGAAAATGGTTAATTCAGCTGTAAGCTCAGCTAAAGACATGTTTCTCTTCCTATTTTGGAAAAATAGGGCATGTCAAGGTGCATCCTTTTCAGAGCTCTACCTTCCTTTATACCTGCATTTCTTAATTTAACAATGTATTACTTTCATGTTGAAAAAAGTAGCGCAAGAAGGCATCAGGCAGAACAGGAGTTCTCAGCTCTGTCACTCACAGATAGCAACATTTAATTCTGCTCAAGTATTTTGGAGACTTCCTCAGCAAAACCTGAGCATAAGACAACCACTGCTTAAAACAATGACAACTCTAATCTTTCAGGCAGACATGCCAAAAGCCTTGGAGAAAAAGTATCCAGTGACAGGCTGCCAATATTCTAAATAAGGTCCCCTAGAGCAATACCAAAGTTTTATTTTAGCCTCCTACCCTTAACCCATGATAAATCCTCTGTACAAAAGGTACACAAGCTTTAGGGACAATGAGAAACTGAAAAAGTTTTGTTTCAATAGGAATAGCCAAGCCAAGCAGGAAGAATTACCACTGAGCAAACAAACATCTATTGAGTACTCTTGCTGATTATTTTGCTCTTGTCAAACACAGTATATTGTCAATCAGCTAGTATTCAACTTATGTATTTGAAACATGTACGCATGTGTATAAAGGCTTAAAGAACCTAAAGATCTTACAGACAGATTCTGGATTTTCTCTCCCCTTGAGAAGTTATTGAAAAAAGACCTGCCATTTGGTTCAACAGGAAAAAGGTCGCTCTTCAAAAATATTCTAGTCTTCAGGGAAATTTGGCAAAGACAACAAAGCAGTTTTGGAGGTGAGGGGGAATTGGCCATCTTAGCAATTGTAATTAAGTGGCATGAAATGAATATTAAAAATATATTTCCATATGACAGAAGTTATTGGAGCGTTGTGCTCATCACCACAGAAGATCGTGACGCTTGTATTTAGTTGCCTGGCCGTGGGTTCAAGGACCTATCTTCAAATGAGAACGTCTGGGCCTTACCTTCTTCATGAACAGGTTAATTACTTATAAAGTTGTTCTAACATCTTCCATGCAGCAGCATTGAGCAGGTTAAGTAATTTATGTTTTAAAAGTTCACTGATATACCTAGATGAAATCTACTATTAAGTACAAAATATAGCACCGAGTTGCAAATAGGCTGCTCCAGTATTTTCTTCCTAATGGGCTCTCTGCAATTTTCCAGTTCTCTTCTGCCCTGAATACTGTTTATAAATGGTAAATCTTAGCATATTTGAATTTCTAAAGATACTCCTAGGCTTAAAAAGTATGTGTTTGTGAAGCTACAGTATTTAAAACAACATTTCAAATATTCCACAGATTTCAAGATAAAGAGCCTCAACATTTCTGGAAGCAGGGTATTCTTTTCATTATATAAACCCTGGCACATAGACATCAGAATTCACACTTAACAACCTATATAATTCAAAAGATAAGCTAATGGCACAAGCAACTGCACAGAAACTTTAAAGATTTGGCAAAAGCTGTAAACCTCACTGACAGATATTGAAGTTTTAGGGGTGAATGAAGGTTACTGCAACCATAGGCCTCCAATGCACAAATCAGCATTGTAACAGGTTTCAGGCAGACAACAGAAAGTGGTCCAGACACCTTCTTATGATTTATTTAAAATAATGGCATCCACTCCCATAGCCCAAGAGAGAAAACAAGTCACTGCACTTGAGAGATTTGAATTTGTAAGTGGAGTCAAATTAAGACATGAGCATTGAGATCTACAAAGAGTTCCCTCACACTCAGATTACACCTGCATCTGAACTTTTTTTATGAAAAAGTGGTTGCAAAAAACCCCAAGAAAATATAACCTAAAGATCTTACATGAAATAGAGATAACAGGCTGAGTACGCAGATAGCCTGAAATAGTGGCACAGAGGTAGGAACAACCTTGTACATCTGTGAATGTGACAGTGACAACAAATTAATAGAAATGGGAAGAAGCTTAAGAGTGCAAAATGCTAGGTTATGCAATTATGGATTAATAAGAATTTCTGAAATAGCCATTAAGCATTTGGAAACAGAGGATGGAAAAGACCTAGATGTACTAGTCTATGACAGAATGACTGTAAGCCACCAGTGTGACCATATAAAAGACAAGTGAACCTAGGATGTATCAGAAGATTGATTTCCAGTAGTAGCAGGAAACCCTGCCATTGTCCAAGGCTGTAGTTAGATATCATGGCTAGGGACAGATATTACACATAAACCAGTTTAAGTGATCAGAAACTGGTTTAAACCTGTAACAGAACAGACCTTCAGTACACATAAACCAGTTTGAAAATGGCTGAAACCAGTTTCAGATAAACCTGGTTGAATGTAGTATCAGACTTAACTGATGTGGGTCAAACAAGTTTATGCAATGTCCGTCCCAGACCCCTTGCTGGTTTAAGATAAATCAGAGTCCCCCAGCATCCCAGCATGCTCTCTGGGCTGGGCAGGGCTCTCTGCTCCACAGCAGGGCTGGCTCCTCCCCTCTCTTCCCCAGCTGAAGCTCCTGAAAAAATTGCAGACATCTGCCTGGCTTCTGCCTCCCACTCCCCTCTAAGAAGGGATCTCCTGTCCCCTCTGCCTTACACAGACACAGAGCATTATCTAGCAGACCACATGTTGGCTACAGTCTGTGTTGCAGCAGCCAGGACAAAAGCAGAATTAACAAGTAGCTGGTAATATTCCCTTGTTGTTTTCTTAATGGGCTAATAAACACTGAGTTAGGGGTGAAAAACACTGTTATCAGTTCTCTGCTGGGCTGGTCAGGAGGTGGGGGAACCTCTCCCTAATAAGAGTATCCTGCCAGGGCCTGGCCACACCCCTCCTCAGCTCAGCACTGTCAAAGGGAAGGGAGGGGAGCTCTCATGCCCCCCAGCTTCTAGCCTGAGCCAGTACAGGCATGTGCCTGCATTTTTTCAGTGCAGAGGGGATGTCTGGACAGTTACAAACTAATTTAGCCTAGCCAGGTTAGACTAGCCTGCAAAGACTGAATCAATTTAGCCTTGGGCTTTTTGAACGTCTGTCCCTAGCCCATCTGAAATACTGTATATAATTCTGATCACCCATGAACAACAAAGGTGAATTAGACCTGGCATAGTTGTAGGGACAGAATACAAGGATGATTAAAAGAATGCAGAGTCTATAACAGACAAAACTAAGGGTATGCCTATACCACAACCTCAGCTAGCCTGGGAGCACTGCTGGGATATAAGCCCCATTCATTCATGACCAGTCAGGTCTGGCAGCAAATATGGCTCAGGAGCCGTTTGGAGCTATCTTGAGCACATGTTCTGCCAAGGCATGCACTCAGATCTGCTCCAAGCTGCTCAGGCCCAGCTTCAGTACCTAATTTGCAGGCCTGGTTACACACATGAGTAGATGGGGCTCATTATTTTGTCAGCATGTCCATGCTCAGTCAGAAGGTACTAGAGATTTATCCTGAAGGAGCTTAGTTTAGCAAAACAAATGCTGAGAAGGGATGGCAATTTAAATTAATGAAAAATTAGCCAAAGAACAAATGGATATAAACAGGCCAGGAATAAAATTAGCCTGGAAATCAGAAGGTTTCTGAACATCAGCAAAGTCAAGTTTTGGAACAGCCTTCTAACAGAAGTGGTGGGGCAAAATACCCAAATGGTTAAAATGGAACTTCTTTAGTACATGGACAGGATTATATGAGCTGCAATAGAAGGCAACTGGAACCAGTGACTGAAAGGTCCCCTCCAGGCTGACACTGCTATATTCAGAGAGCTTTAGTGACACTAATTATTTACACAGTAACAGTAAACTGCCATTCTCTTTGTCTTAGTACTATAATATGCAGCAGCTCTGAGGTAACTACTTACTAATAATTGAGACATTGGCTAAAGGTAAAAGCGTGCAAGTACAAAAAGCAAATCATAATGTTTCAGGACAGTAGCAATTTGAAGGTGAAGCCCGCTAGCCAGGACTGCTGACTGCTCTAGCGTCCCCAAAATGATGCATCTGGGAGATGCAGAGCAGTGACACACCCACACCTCTGAACTGACCTGTGCTGTGATGAAATATTGTGATTTTTAAAATGCAGAGACCCTAATTTTCTTAGAGGCTGTATAAAAAAGTATTCATGCTTTGCATTCACTTAAGTACTATGTCTGTACATAAGGAGACATTGTTCACAAGATGTGTGAGAAAGTCTCTACCTATGCACAAATATTAGATGATGCACACACACATCTGATTATAGGCCATAATGCTTCTACAAACTGCTGTGCCTTCTTTCCCTCCTTAGCACACTATGCCAGAGAAGCAGCATAATGTTGCACTTTTTATAGTATTGTCCAGTTTCATTTGATTGAGCAGTTATATTTGTACTATAATAGATACGATTTCATTGAAGTGGTTTAAGAAATTCACTTTTATTCTTAAATATCAATTAAAAAGTCTAAATGCTGTAGCTTTTGTGATACAATAAAATAATTTGGGGAAAAAACTGGCAAAGTGATGGCTACTGTCATACAGACATACCAGAAATCTAATGAAATAAAATGCACTTGCACCACCATCCTTTTGCTTACAATTACAAATGTTGTAATGGACCAAAGGATAAATAGCGCAGAAGCCAGTCTCTTGCTTTTATGATTTTTGATTAGAGGTAGTAGTAGGCATCTGTCTGTCTCGCAAGACAACAGAATTATGCTGTGTGATATATCAGCTTGTTGAACGTAATCCTTGCTTGAAAATAAAGTGAAGCTGGATTTTTGATTAATAAAAAAAAAAAAAGGATGTGCCTTTATCTAACAAAACAATTCTTTTTAGTTACCAGTACTGAGGAGATTTACTTTGTTTTGTCCTCCTTGAAAATTTGACATCATTCTTGGCTTCAATATCATCCCCCCCAATTATAATCCACTGGAAGAGTGAAAACGACAAGAGCCATTAAACGTGTCACAACATAGAGC
Source organism: Gavialis gangeticus (assembly GCF_001723915.1). NCBI lineage: Eukaryota > Metazoa > Chordata > Crocodylia > Gavialidae > Gavialis > Gavialis gangeticus. The sequence goes on from NW_017728992.1 coordinate 61,757,245, forward strand.
GAAGGAAAGAAGTGCTGGAAGTGAAGGCTTTTCAAAGAAAGCAGAGGAAATCGTGCAGCACAATGAGTGCAGAATATGGGTTTTTTTTCTTCCCCCCTCAATCCACCCCAACACACATTTTATGGCCTAAGAGCCAGCGCAAAAGGGTGTGTTCTTTCAGGTTTATAGCCTTGACTAATGGAATTGCTCTAAATAACATTTTGATCTTGTAAGGTCATACAGAGTGCTATACCTTTCCTTTAATGATTCAGGTCTGGACCATGCATTTCCCAGAATTGAGATGGTAATGAAGTCATTAGTTTCTTCCTACTTGAAGCTCTGGTTAGAAAGGGGAATTCTATGGGTGAAGTCTGAGTGGGTCTTTTTCATAAAGCTTATACCCAGCTGAGCTGTAACACCTGTTACATTTTCCCAGGAGCCTGAGCTACAGAGCATTTCCAATCTATTTGCTCTTCTTCTTCTTCTTCTACAGCACATTGACAAAAGCTGGGGCACCACACTTTCTAAGACGGTGCTAATTGAAAATCTCTCACTGGTGCAAATGTTAACACAAGTCCCAACTAAGGCAGTGATGATTATTTCCTCATTGTCTTTGATATTGCTAGCAATGCAAGATTAGATTTAATTAAAAATACACATCTGAGCCTGGCTCCCCAATATTTTCCACCTTCTATGTACAAGGAAGACCTGGGGAAAAAAAACCTATTCACAAATAAATTCTTACATAACAATTTTCGATACTAGAAATATGATTGCTGTTCGGTACAAATGTGTAAAACCAAGTAATTGAGAAAATTAAAAATAGAAGCTGATAAGAATCAATTGTTTTGACAAAGGTGAAATTATGAAAAAATAAGGTTTCCCAGAAAGACATACAAAAGATTAATGATCTTTACTCAAGTGATGGCCTGCAGAAAAGCAAGCCTGGAAGATGTTGTTCCATATCTGTAACTAGTTTCACCGAAACGTATACAACATCCAGTGCCCAATTTTTAGAACACTCCACAAAAATACTTCTAGGATATCATTCCCATAAGCTGGTAAAAAACAACAACCCAATAGCACACAGGCAGCAATCAGTAAATATTCTGCTATTATCACATCATACGTGCTCCTTACCAGGTTTCCTACTGAAGTGAGTTTTGTGCTGGGTTTTATATATCAGGTATCTAAATATGCTTTATTCTTATGCCTGTGGATATAATCATCAGCTAAACAGTCAGAAATATACTGAGAAACCAGCTCTCTCTGTATATTACTCTATTGCAGTTGAACTCAATGGAGGCACATCAGTTAAAAGAGAGGAAATTTCTGCCAGGATTTTCTCAGTGAGGGGCTCCTTGACTTTGAAACTTGATCCCACTGCTAGTCCAAAACAGCCCAGATGTGTTGACCTGCAGGGCATATGACAAAACTTAGTTTTTTTATGAAGCTTTTGGCGAGAAGGGCATTGCCTGTGGAGTGGATATTTGTTTCCCTTTCCTGCTGCAGTCTTCACTAGTTACTGTCACACCTAAACAACGTTTTACTTCAAAAAGCAAACAAAAAAAGTTTAATAATTTCTCATTCAGCATTCTCCCTCAGTTTAAGCCACAGAGTACCCACAGATGTGGAAGTCTAAATCTCCACTGCCTTGCTTTGCACTTTGGGGTTCATTTATACCCGTGCAGAACAGTTGTACAAAAAAACCACTACACTATTCTAGGTGCAAAGCAGTGGAGAATAAGGTCCCCAGACTGGAACCAAAGTTCTCATACAACTTGAGAACTGACAGTAAATTTTTCTTTATATGAAAAGAAAGAATGCATTTAATGTACCACACTTTAAAAAAATACTGCAGACTAGGTAATCAAACAAGAATTTTCCATCTCTAATTTTTTGGTTGTATTATGTATGTTTATACACAAGAAGTGTAGCCTAAAAATATCTGAATTAGAGACATGTAAAGCATTCATTACCACAATCTAAATTTAAAAAACCCACATAAATATTAAGCTCACTCGGTCTTATTTATATCAATCCAGTACTGCAAATTTTTAAATTGGAACATTTTGCTCTGCTAGACAAGTGTAAATCGTTAGAGACTGAGGACAGAGACAGATAAACAACTACTCTGTTTTAAATGGGGGAGAAGAGAGGAACCACAATCCAGCTGAATCTATTTAACTCTTTGTTTTGTCCACTGCTATCCCATGATAAGTGGAAGATAAACTACAGCAGCTTACCCCTTAAGGGCTTTGTTACATGGTAATTTTCAGTGGCTTCTAGAGCTCTTAACCCCTAGGATGGCTGCACATTAACACCTTTAAGTGGCTTAAAGCACTCATTGTTCAGCTTAAAGTTACACCACTCCACTAGGATTATATCTAGTCTGCCTAATTTTGTTCCTGTTCCACTAGGTTTGGCCACTCTGCACAGCTATTCCGCCCATGTTGAAGTCCTCCAATGTCTCAGAAAACAGTGGCACCCAGGGCCTAACACAGGGGGAGCCAGGAGGGCCATTTGGCCCAGGCCTCTCATTCACAGAGGGCCTCAAATTTAGACTTTTGATGTTATCTCCAAATGAGGTTATACATACAAACATAGAGCTACACTGACAGGATTGAGAGAAGAAGACGTTCATCATACAACTTTAAACTCGTGCCCCATTACCTGGCCACAGCACCTGTAGTGCACTATGAATTAATATTTTTTTAATATACTGGGAGCCTCAAAAAATGGAAGTGGCCCAGGCCTCTCTCAACCTCTGAGAGGGCCTGGTGGCACCTCATGAATCACAGCAAGTGGGTATGTCAGGGCACAGCAGGGTGAGGCATGGCACCTCTGCCCTGTTGCTCCTGCCAGACAGAGCCACTACAGGCAACCCCCACTTAGCACTTTTAATTGGTTCCTGAAAAACCAAGCGTTAAGTGAAACAAGCGTTAAGTGAAACAAGCGTTAAGCGAAACCGAAAGTATTTGATGACCCAAAATGGCGGCCACAATTGTTTTTAATGACCCAAGATGGCGACCACGAGCATTATAACGAAACTCGCTGAGTGCTAAGTGAAATCATGTATCAATTTAAAATGAGCATTATAGCAAAATAGTGCTAAGCAAAACAGCATTAAGCAGGGGTTGCCTGTACCACAGCCCTGGAGTGCCCAGTCGCTGCAGTGCCTCCTGGACTAGCTCACTGCACCAAATGCCCTGGCTGGACTTAGGCCACAGTGCCTGTGAGGGCTGGCAGACTGGTTCTCACCCCTCCCACTGACGCATGGTTGAACCTGTGCCCAGCCCTGTGCTCTGCTGCAGCACATCCCCCACTCAGTAACTGTACCCCCTGGATCCAGATGCATGCCTGACAGGGTTGGGTGAACGCAAAAGGGCATAGCTCAGTGGCTACTGTACAGCATACCAAGGCAGGTTCCCACTGACCATGCGCTCTACCAGGCTGTGCAGGATCTGGCCACTGGCACCCCCGCACCTGTCTTACCTGGCAGCAGCTACAGTTAGCAAGCATCTGAAGCCCTATGGCAGCAGGGTGGCTCTGGCCATAGAGTAAGGGGCTCAACGTGCCCATCCAGGCTGGGGCTACACAGGGCAAGGAGGATGTGCTTCTCAGAGCCAACTCCCAAGCCCCACAGGGGTGAGAAGTCCCATCCCTATATTCCTCCCTAAGGCATGTTCCCAGAACACTGGGCCCGAACAGAGTGAGTGAGCCCCAGGGCCATGGCAATGGCTCTGCCAAGCAGGTCCTGCCCCTAGCTCAGGGGCAGGCAATTATTGTGGGCAGAGGGCCACTTACTGAGTTTTGGCAAGCCATCAAGGGCCGCATGACAGCCTTTTTCTAAATTTTTTAGGGGCCCCGCAAGCCAGATAGAATGGCCTGGTGGGCCACATCTGGCCCACAAGCTGCATTTTGCCTACCCCTGCCCTAGCTCCTAGTCCTGATCTGGAAACATACCTTGCACGGTAGGAGAGGTACAGGGACAGGATTTTTTGGCTCCACCAAGCTTGGGAGGCAGCTGTGAGTGGCACAACCTCCCTGCCTGTTCTGTACATCTTTCACTGTGAGCAGAACTAATATTAACTGACTTAGTGTTGTTCTAGCCTAGCCTAGATGGGGCCACTGCTTTCTAGGATGCTGGAGGCATATGTGCCAGAAGCCAACCAGCTGCCATGAGAGGTACAGGGGGTTCAGGCACCTGTTAACCATGGCTGTTGCCAGGCAAGCCAGGCACAGGGCAGCCAGACCCTGCACAGCCCGGTGGAGCATGGGGTCAAAGGGAACCTAACTCAGGCTGCTGTGCTGCAGCCATCAAACTCCCCCCTGCTCCTGCCACCCAGCCCTGCCATAGCATGTGTCCAGGTCCTGGGGGCCAATTCTTTTTTTTCTCCAGAGCTCACCTCCCCATGCCACTGCCAGCCAGGCTGATGGTCAGCTGGTTATCACCTGAGATCAGAAGTATCCAATCCTTTTCAGAGCTCAGGCAGCACCTGGTGGCCAGCATCCCAGGCAGGGATGACACAGGTGGGTGGGCTCCAGAGAAAAAAAGAATCAGGCCCCTTGGAGTTTAAGCAGTGAGCTGGTCCAGGCAGTAGTGGGAGGCACTGTGGCCATGGGCACTCCAGGGCTGCAGTGTTCACTCTGCCCAGCAGGAGCAGGAAAGCAGTCCTGCCACTAGCCCCTAGACCTGCCCCTGCTCACCAAACCTCTAGTGGTAAGTTATGGCTGTGCAAGTAAAGGACAGTTAGAGAGATTTTTTCACCTTAAGGTACGAATGCTCCACTAAGCTGAACAACACTAAGTCAGTTAATATTTGTTCTGCTCACAGTGTAAGGTGTAACAAGGCCCTTGGCCATGCACATACAATAAGACAGGAACAGATGAAACAGTTACCCTAGTACACCTGGCATGCACTGGAGGCTGCTCCACACCCCTTAAAATAGTCTAAGTTTTTGTCTGTCTACGCCTTATATTCTAACTAGTTTCATCACACTGAAAACACAGTAAATTGTCTTTCCCGATTAGCTGGTTTTAGGGTTTACCTCATATGATTAAGAGGGACAATCATGATGCCAATTGCTGGCAGGTAGTCAGACAGAGGTTGCAGTCAGTTGCACCCTTTAATTCCACCTTGCAAAGTAAAACTAAGTAGTATTTATTTCATAAGGGTTCCTACACAGGATCATTGGACTTGTTTGGGCACATGAATGTAACCCATTGCTGAAACTGGCACACTGCCCTGCTTTGTTAAGAAGGGAGACGTAACAGGGAGGCATAGAAACAGAATCGTTTTGCTTTGTTTGTCTATGATAAATCAACCATAGCACAGATCCCTCTGCTGTGCCAAAGATTTTAGGTTAGTTCCCTGTCCCATACCATACCATTCTGTCTACTTTGATAACCATCTTCACACTTTCTTCCCTCTGACTACCTTCTTCCTCTCACTTCTTCCTCTACACACATCTTTTCCATGGCTCAACAAAAACTTACAAGATTTTCACCTCCTCCTCTTCATGACAACCACCTATGAGAGTTCCCCTTTTGTGTTCCCTTGTAACCACACATCTCTGGGCAGAGTTCTCCTGAGCATCACTGACAATTTCCTTAGACTCCTTCAAAGAGCAACGACTGCTGTCTGAGGTTTCCCCTCTAGGGGCGCTTGTACCCATGACGGAGGTTTAATCCCCAAGTTTTTATTTTGTGCCCCCTAAATTGAAATGGTGGGTTTTTAATTGAAACCCAGTTTCAATTTTTCCATCATGTTACAGTGAGGGGCCTGGTCCTTTGTTTTTTTTTAGAGCCAGAGCCTGCCTGTAGCCAGCGGTGGGCTGGCAGTGGGCCAAGTGTCCCCTGATCTGCAGGGGACTCCAGTCCTTCCCTCTGTGGTGGTAGCATCCCTCAGGGGCCGCCCAGGTGGGCTACTAGAAGGCTGAGTGCTCTTCAGCTCAGAGGCAGTACCCAGCCCGATCTAACTGTTCTCCAAGCCTGTCCACTGGAAGCCTACCAGGTGCTGCTTCCTGGGTGGGTTTGGGGAACAGTAAGATCAGGCTGGGTGCTGACCCAAAGTTGGGACAGCACCCACCCACTAACAAGCCACCCAGGCAGACCCAGTGGGTGCCACCACCGCAGAGGGAAGAACCAGGGACCCCGCACCTCAGGGGCCACTCAGCCTGCTGACAGCTTGCCTCCTGGATGCGGGCAGGCTACGCCAAAAAATAAATAAAGGATCAGGCCCTTCTCTGCCTTCAGCAGTGGCAGAAACAGCAAGGGGCCTGATCCTCCTCCACCCTGCCCCCCCTGCCCCACCCCACCTCCAGCAGAGCCTGCCTTGAGCTTTGAGCTGCCTTCAGCTTTGAGGCGCCACCCAGCCAGATCCAACTCTTCCCCAAGCCCGCCAGGGCTTCCAGTGCCCTGTGTACTGTCCCCAATGCCTTCCCCAGGAATGGGCTTGCTTGTCCCTGGAGCAGCACAGGGAGGCAGCAGGAGAGAAGCTGGGTGTGCTGGTGGCCAGAGAAAGTGGTGGAGACAGTGCTTACCATCCTCTTAGCAAGTCACCCTTCATTCTTCTCCTTTCTAAGGCCCCGCTACACATTACATATATTATGCACCTGGTTAATTGCGCAATACATTTAGACCAGCCACATATGCAAAGTAATTATCACATGATAAAAATGACTACCCAGCTATAAAAAGAGTCAACCAGCTATAAAGTTAGTGCCTGAAAATTTTTAACAACTCTATAGCTGGTTTCAATCCAGTTTTAATTTGAACACATAGCAGTATCCTAGGTTAAATAGCACATTTATTAAATAAGATGACCCCACAATATTTAGATTCTATACATGGAAAAGTTATAAAATTGTTAAAATTTCCCAGGGATAGAATCTAATTATTGGAGATTCACCTTGAATGTGTCCCCCTTCCACTGCTACAGAAGGGAAAATAAATCTGGGGTGGGGGGGAAATCTGGGAATCCTTTTCCCTCTGCCCTCCCAACTTCTTTTCCCTTCAGCTTTTCCCCCAACTCCTTCCTGTCAGACCATGCTTTCCCTAAGCACCTGGAAGTGAGGGACTAATTTAAAAATACAGATCTTTAAATAAATATGCTACTAGTGATCTGCATAAAATTATTACAGGTACCCACCTGTAAAGCCCTTGACCTAGAAAAAGCCCTTGACTGTATATTCGGATACAGGGAAACCTAATTAAGTACATTGTCTTGCTTGTGGAGTGGATGAGTGGAATGGAGGATAGCAACAACGACAACAGCAGCAGCAGCGGGTCCTCCAACGGAAGCTGGAGCGACAATGACAAAGAGACCCTATGAACTGAGTACCTGACCCCGGAAGTGGGGCACAGGTGGACATGAAGGGAGGGCTGGTCGGAGAGACCAGAAAGGACTGAGTGTGTAGTTTGTGTGTGTTGCGCGCAGTTGCAGACATTGTAATGGATATGGGTGGCCAGTGAGCCTTTGTGTGGGTGCAGTTTTTCTGTAATGGGATCAGTTTAGATCTATATAACCATATAGAAAGAGAGAGAGAGACTTTTTTTTTTTTTTTTTTTGGTAAAAAATATATAAGTTTGTACTATATATTAGTAGGTAGACCAAGGTGCTGCTTTAAAAGTGCTAAAACTTACAGCAGTTTCAAAAAAAGCAAAATGTATCAATTCTGGATGAACTAAGTCTAGGCAGGGGGTAGTACTTTGATTGTGGTAAGGAACAGTTAACTTCCCACTTTCATTTCCAGTGGGAAGATCTTGGCTTTTTATGCCAACTTTATGGAAATAGGAGATTCCCTCCTAGTTTGCTCCTGCAGCCATATGACTGAGAGCAAGCAAAACTTGGGGGCGACCAAACCCCAAGCCTCCAGGCTTGGGCCTCCATGTAGGATGCCTGCCAAAGCATTTGGAAGCATCTGAAGACCCATTTGGGGGTAGAGGATGTTTGACAGTAGTAGGAGTGTACTTGGTAGCCATGCTGGTCTGAGACAAGAAGACATCCAAAAAAATAGAACTCTTGGTCTAATAAAAAGGTATCATTTTTGAACCAAGAGTTCTAGTTTTGTGTATGGCAGTAGTAGGGCCAATATGGTTCTTGAATGACTTACAAATTTGAAATTGATTTGGATTTGACTTGGGACATGAAAAATATTCCTTAAAAATAAAAAAAAATTTAAAAAGGTAAGTTCCCATCACAAGAAAGAGATGGTGGACATAATATGGAAAAGAGGGGACTGGCATAGACTTTTCAGAGGCTAGCCCTCTGAAAAGAGCATCAAGGACAAGGACAATGATATTGATGATAAATATACAATGACAAATTAAAGGACTGGACAAACAGGCAAGGGAAGTGGGAAAGGGGGGAAGGGGCTGAGGTAGCCCTTTGTATAATTGTGGGGTTTGAAAGGTGATGGTGATTGGTTCATGTGGTGCGGTAATGAGACTGAGAATGGTGTAACTGTAAAAGTGTGTTTTGGAATGTCAAATGAATCATAGCAGTCACAACACAAATTAGAGGCATAGTTATTATATATATATAGCTATACTATATAGATATTATATAGATATATATAGATATATACCTAGTATGGGTCATGCATCGTGTTTAGAGTTGGCTGCATTTAATCAACTTCATAGGTGGTTTCCATTACTGAGCACATGCTGCTTTGGGCAGCAGTTTAATGATAGACAATGTACTTAATTAGGTTTCCCTGTATCCGAATATAAGGTCAAGGGCTTTTTCTAAGTAAATATGGTAATATCGAGTCTTCCAATCTCTCCTCATATGCCATGTTTTCTATACCTCTAATCTTTTTTGTTGCTCTTCAGAATCTTTCCAATTGGCTTTCATCTTTCTTGACTGCAGTGCCCCAAGCTGAACACAAGGCTACAAGTAAAGCCTCCCCAGTGCTGAAGAGTGGAAAATGACTTTTCATGATGACACCCCTGTTAATACATTCCAATATGCTATTACACTCTTGACTTATATTTAGCTTGCAATGCACTATAACCCCCAGATCCTTTTCAATATTAATACAGCCTATCCAGTCATTCCCCATTTTGGTTTTGAAAATCTAAGCTAACTGCTTTATGACACTGCCATAAGATCATAGAAATATTTTGCTACGGACTTCCTCAGCTAGACTTTCATAACTGGACAAGGTGTTCTGGTGGTACCCAATCATGTAATTGTACTGTATGGAATTTTCATAGACCAGAAGAGTTCTTAAGTCTTGGAGGGTTATCCTGCTTTTCATGATTTATCCCTTTTTGATTTCTTCTTTCTTAAGCATTTTATTTTAAATTCAGGAAAGTTCAAATGAGAATTATGTTAAAATAAAATGGTGCTGGTATTCAGAATTCAGGCAAGTCTTAAGTTAATGTTGTATGCATAGGCAATTCTGCAGAATATTTGCCTTGTGACATGATATTTAATTACATGATCATAGAATGTTTCTCAAACAAAAATCTCATCTTATTCAAATCACTTCTAAAAACTCTATTCTCTTATGTTCGCTAAAAAAAAGGGTAGGTTTTAATTTTTATCTTAAACCTACATTAAGCAAAACTATCAGTGCATATATATTCCTCACCAAGTAACCATGTAATCTTATTATCATTGCCCCTGTTCTTGTTCTCATCTTTACCTTTATTTCTCCCTGTCAACTACATATTTAAATGCCTAATTGCAAGAACCACCTCTTTTCTTGATTCTGTGAGGTACTTTTCATACTTTGAGGTGTTTGAAGATACTAGTATTAAAGACAAATTATATGACAATTACACTGTAGGTGTGTTTGTACAATATCTAAAACCTCATTCTTGCAACATGTTATATGCATATGTAACTTTACATTTCATTCAGTTCCATGGGACTACTCTTATGCAAAACAATAAAGAATTAAATGAAATTGCAGCAGTAACATTTGCCACAATCCTGTTGTTCACTCTGCTTATGTGTTCTACCCCACCACACACCCTTCTCCCATCCTTGTGTCTACCTGGCCTATTTAAACTGTAAGCCTCTTGGGGAGGAATTGTCTTCTGTTCTGGGCTTGTAGAGTCACTTGCCCAAGAAAGCCTACTTCTTGCTTAGTCCATAAAAAACATAAATGATAAACAATAAGCACATGCTTACATTTATGTAGGTATAAGCCATAAGAAATAAGCCTACTATTGAATACTATGTAAAAAACCTGCTGGCCTGTATTGACCACTGATATTTGCTGCTGCATTGTTAACTTCCTCAGCCTTGAATTTTAGCAAAGGAAGGCTGTCCTACTGCTGCTTGAAAAGGAAGTTTGAGGTAGGTAGGTGGGTAGGTACAGATAAGCATATTAAAACCACACATGAAAGAAAAGAGAAGTTAACATATAAAAGACTAAGGGAATAAAAATGTAGATAAATTATATAAGCATACCTATAAACTGGAGTATAACAATAATGTAACTGTAGAGTTAGAAAAATGGAAACATATTAAAAATATACTACATAAGTATGTCTATGTTTCTAAAGAAAAATCACATGGTATATTCCATCATTTGAGAATGTGAGTGGGTAATTCATAACACAGACATATAAAAAAGCAGGTACAGTTAAACTCAGATGTGCAAATTTAATTAATATGATGTGATTCTGGAGTACTTTGCCTTGTAATATTTACTTTTTTCTTATTTTGACCCAATGAATATACATTTTAGGAGAAAAAATGAAAACTGAACAGGTATAATGGCTATCATCAGGAAGTGTGAAATTTACAAGGCTGTACTCTGTAGCACCAATCATTGTAACACCCCCTACAAGATAGGAAAGAACCATTATCCCCATTATGCAGATCAGGAACTGAGGCTCAGAGGGCAAGATCCAAGGACTTAAAAAGGTGCCCAAATGAAATGCTACAAGGTCTAACTTCTAGCACAATCCATAAATGACTCCATTTCACATATAGTGCAGAGGGGCAGTTTGAAAGTTAATTCAAAAGACCCTCACATTGATAAAGGCAGCACTGAGGTGTTTCCCTCTAGCGCTGGAATCAGAACTGCAAGGAATCCTGAGCCTAAAACTCTCTCCTAGGGTAGAGGAGACATCTACAAGCTTTGTCTGAAAGTGAGCACAGCTCAGTCTTTTTAAGATGGAGCTGGAGAAGAAAGTGAGGGTGGTGGGAATACCACCTACCTTTTGTATAAGCCTAATATGACCTAATGGTTAGCGCACATATTCAGGAGTGTGGGACACAGAAACTCCTCTGCTTGGTGGTTTCTAGCCCCTACCTCCCACTTTGTAGGAGAGTGAGCTAACCAGCAAGCTATAGGTAAGGCTAAGTGGTAGCCCTCACCCTTCCTGTTGAAACTTAGTCATTTTTTAGGAAAGAGGAGAATGTAAAATTCATGGGTCCCAAAGGACAAAGGCACAAAAAACCTGACACTGTGGCCTAGTGGTTAGGGAACTCTGCTGGGACCAGGGAGCCCTGGGTTTCAATCCTGCTCTCATGGTGATTTTTTTTTTAATTTAGTGACTGTTTTGATTTTTCTTAATTGCAATTTGGAACTCAGGACCTCAAGTTATAAAAAGAGAAGAAGTGCCATGTGGGATCAGACCAATGATCTATCCAGCCCACTAACCTGTCTCTAACAGGGGCAGGAGTGGATGGTTTAGAGGGGCAGCATTGAACCAGGTATGGCATTTACTCAAATCCAAGATGAGGTATTTTTCCCTATTCTACATGGCAGAAAGAGCCTCTCATCTGAGATTCAAGTACAAGATGATTGGGGGAGGGGGAAGAAGACAGCTGCTATGGCTCCAACTCTGGCCCTGAGCCCAGGTCAGGGCCAGAGTCCGAGCCACAGCAGCTGCTGCTCCCATATCTGCCTCCCTTCCTGCCACCTCCCTGAGCACTTCTGCCTCACCTGCCTGCACCCAAAGCTTCTGCACATCCTGCAACCAACTTCCCATCAGTCATGGCTTTGGCCCCATTCCAGCCTGAGACCCAGAGTACACAATATCTCTGATCCTGGCAAGGCCATGCAGCAGCAGCGGCAATGGCAACAGCCATAGGCAGCGAAAGGGAAGGTTAACTGGGCTTAGCATCCGCAAACATGGGGCAGCGGTAGGGCTCCAAGGCAGCCTGGCCAAGGGCTTCTGGCAGCTGCAGCACGGCTGGGCCTGGGGGAAGGACAGGCACTGCACAGCCAGTGGGGCACAGGACTGAGCTGTGAGTGGCTCTTCTGGGGGGCATGGCTTCTGCTGCTATGCACAACCTGGGAGGCAGTGGGGCATATGCCCACCAAATCTGAGTGGGACACAGCAGGCTCCTGCTGTGGGCTGAGGCTGGTGGCAGCAGTGCTGGGAGAGGGCGATGGGTGGGCTGCATCCACCCCAAAATTCACTGTAGCCCACCCAACACCCCTCCCAGCCCCGTCACCACCCACCCTGAGTGCAGCCTGGTCCCTCCCATCGGGAACAGCCTGGCGCCTGCCCCAGCCCACAGCAGCAACCTGCCCTGCCCTGCCCTGCCCTGCCCTGTGGAGACATGGGGGAACATGCCCCCCATGCACTCCTGGGATGCGGGCAGCAACAGGAGCCGCCACCCCCTCCCTGCACCCCCCCAGACAAACCACAGCTTCATCCTGCACCCTGCCCTGCCCCAGCTGTGTAGGACCTGTCCCAGCAGCAGCAGCATTAGTGTTATTATAATCATTATTAATGACTCAGAGCAGGCATGAGGGTCCTGGGGGCTCCATCACCTCTGGCCAGGCAGCACAGCTGAGGTTGGCCACATTCTGACCCCCAGCTTCAGGGGCCCCAGGCAGTGTGGATTCAGTAAAGGGAGGCAGCTGGGGCTGGTACTGGGCTGGGGGGGGCCGGCACTGGGCAACAACCCCAGGCACAGGGGAGGGGGTGGCTACATGGGCACAGCGGACCCAAGCCCCAGCCCCGATGCTGATCCTGCGCCCAGCTCTGCTTCCTCCCAATCCCTGCCCAGTCCCAACCCCAGCTCCACTCCCACCATCCCCCACCCAGCCCTTTCCCCCGCAGACTCTCCCACCTGGGGGGACATGTGCACATGCATTCGCACACATGCTCAGCCCCACCCCCCCAAAAAATGTTCTCCCTCCCTCTGCCTATGGCAACAGCTCAGGGACAGGCAGAGAGGTAGAGGCTGCTGGGGGAAGGGGAGGAACAGGATAATTGAGGAAACTTTCCTTTTTTTCCTCCTTCTTCCTTTTTTAAAAATTCAGACAAACTCTACTCACAACCCTGGGACTGGATAGCGAGTACATGCTATCACAATGTGCTTTGTACTACATGTCTGTACTGCCTGGAGTTTCCAGGTCTCACTCCAGGATGTACTGGGCACAAGATAAAACCTAAAATGGATAGATTTTCAAAGTAGAAAAAAGGTAGCCAGTTTTTTGTGTGATTAACAAAATTGTTACGTAACTACAGACACAGCTCACCCAGGAATGATTTTACTTACAGCCTCCAAACCAAAATTAGGTGTTGTGGGAATTTTGTTTGTTTAAAAATATGCTATAGTTTAACCAAAACATCACAGGCTTTATACAGGAATTATTCAGCAAAAGTCAATGATTTATGTTATACAGGAGGTCATGCTAGATTACAACAAAATAATAATAAAATTTATTAATCTCTGGGGTTACTCAGATCTAAAATTCTAAACAAGAATCATATTCCCGTGATATTATATGGAGCAACCATACTTCAGCCAAGACTTTCTGCAGCCTTGTGAAACGAAATGCAGGTTTTGGAAATGTACATAGCACATTCAGGGAACAGGGAAAGATTTGGCAGGGCCTGGCATTAGAAAGCTGCAGGGGGAATGTTTTATCAGCTGGAAGAGGGATGAGAACACTTTTCCATAGTGTCTGCAATAGGCTGGGGTCCTGAGATTACTAAAGTGGGGGGTGAGGAGGGGAAGGGTCTGGCAGCAGACCAGCAGGCTAACCAAGCACGTTCCCCCAAAGTGCCATACACTATGAGGACACATTGAAAATGTCTATATCCACTGTCAGATCAGCCTTATATGCCATTGAAGCACTAAAGTACAGATGGGGGGAGATGGGGAAAGGAAAGCAGGGCAAGAAAAGTACTGAATTAACTATGTTTATAATTAGAAAGCAGGAACAGACTCATTCATATCCTGCTAATATCTTTGCTCAGGTAAGAAAAAGGGGGGGAAAAAAACTCCCTAGAGGGGGAAAAAAATGCTCTTTCTATTTTTCTACAGTGCCCCAGGGAAGGGCCTCTGATGCAGAGGCCCTGCTTTTACAAATGTTTCCCTTTCCTTAC
>NW_017728992.1:61776542-61785630 GCF_001723915.1 Gavialis gangeticus
GAAAAGTACTGAATTAACTATGTTTATAATTAGAAAGCAGGAACAGACTCATTCATATCCTGCTAATATCTTTGCTCAGGTAAGAAAAAGGGGGGGGAAAAAACTCCCTAGAGGGGGAAAAAAATGCTCTTTCTATTTTTCTACAGTGCCCCAGGGAAGGGCCTCTGATGCAGAGGCCCTGCTTTTACAAATGTTTCCCTTTCCTTACACGGTTCTTTTAATACGAGTAAAAATTCCAAATTCCTCATTTGTTTAGCCTGAAATCCCTTGCACATTCCCACAAACTACTTCCTTTTCTCTCTCTTTAGCAGAACTCCCTCTCTTTTTAATGAAGAGAAGTTCAGAGAGTTTTTCCCATGAATAGATGGCAGGCACCTGGGAGTTATGAATTTTAAAGTGATCATTTTCTTTCAGCCATTCTGGACAATGGGGATCTCCTTTTGACTCACTTTCACAGCTTTGAGAGGCTCTCAGATCAGCCACATTCCAATCAGATTGGAGTCAGATCAGAGCTGTGCTGGACTGCATCAAGGTCTCTCACAGAAAGACAAGGAGCAGATGGCCAACACTGAGCTCTCCTCCCCTTTTCAGAGTGCAATGGAAGGCAATGTGGGAAAGCGTTCCCCCAGCATTGCCTATTGATTTCTGAATAGGACCACCACATGCCACCAGCCTGTAGGTATGAACCTCTGTTAACAGATGGTGAGATCATTATGAGCAATTAATTCCTTTAATGTATCAGTGGGAACATGTTGGAAAGATGATGCAAGCACAGAGTGAATAGTGAACTTCTCATTCCTGGGGGAGGGCAGCCTCTACATCACTGAAGGATGGGAATTTTCTTTCAAGGGCTCTGTACATACTGAGAACTGAAGCTAGCAGTTTGGTCCACAGAAATGAGGCATGGTTTTTATTAACTAATCATCCCTCCCTCGTTGATATGTGATTAACAACAGATTTCCTTCTAGGTCATATTTAGGCACACAAACAATCCAAAACAATGGGAAAGTCGAAAACGAATCAGCATATTATAGGAACATAAGGAAATAGGTCCAAAAGATTATGAAGGAATATTGCTATAAATGTTATGTTATTAATTTATATCCATCATAAATGTAAGGAAAAAGATTATTATGAACATAACTATGTATATAAAAATAAATAAATAAATGAGACTTTCATATAAGCTTTTAACACAAAAAGTATAAGCATGCAAAGTAAACCTTTTATAATCTTGTCTAAAAGTTTAGTAGCGAAGATTTTTGTATATAAATTGTACTAGCTATAATTTCAAGAAAATACAAAATACAATGCTGAATTGCAGAGAAGTGTGCAGAAAATAATTATGTACAAAACTATTGTATTTTTGCAAGTATCAAGGTGGCTCAAAAGACCATTTTACAGTATATATAAATATATGTATGTGTATAATATACATACACACACATGCACAAAAAAGATTTCTTTTTTTATTTAGAGACAGAAGGAAAACTAAGGGCATGGTATAGATGGCTAGTTAGTTTGTGTTCTTAAAGATGACAGGAAAATGTGAACAGGAAATACAGGCAACTATTCACTTATTCATATTTAAATGACACTTTTTGCTTGTAATTAAGACACTTGAGTAGTGTGTCTGTTCATGAAATTTACATAACTGTACAATAGCTTGCCTAAGTGAACAGCAAATGGTAGTTAACCTTGGAGTGTATTATCTTAATTGAATAAATCTGGCTATAGTTCAATAAATTAAAACAGAAATCTTTAAACTGCTAAAATCATTTTTAAAAACACATGTGCTATTGAATGTTAAAATGGTTGTTTTTCCTTCTAGATTTTTATTTCTGCTGTAACATTAGTCCTTTAAAAAATCATTGCAGAACAGTGAAGACATAGATACGTGTTTGCTGTTTTTCCCTTATTGTTTGCAGTTTGTGTCAGTGTCACATTCTGGAAAGCCTTGATAAGAATATCAGAATATTGAATCAAAATGTATAACTTGTGTGTTTGAGATATTACCTTCCCTACTTACTCTGTCCTTATTGGATGTCTGTCTTTCCCCTCCCCCCATTGTGTACCAGCTGAGTATCCCATTGCACAGTAAGAAATCTAGGTGGGAGAATATAGATTTTTTTTCATGGGTTAAATAGGAAAGCCACATTCCACCACTTTTCCAGTTAAATCAGATTTTATATGTGGTCTAAAACCCCTCAGATTAGAGCCCTTCACAAGGAGCTCAGAATGTGTCCCTCACAACACTGATTACATTAAAACAGTAACAATCACAGTTTCCGAGATTATATAGTTAAGGCAGGAGGAATCATGCAGTATGTTTACATTTGCACGAAATAAGTTAATGAGAAGCCACCTGTGTCTTGTATCAGTTTACAAGACAAAATAGAGGAACACAGGTGTTCCATCCGTTTATTTGTCTATTTTTTATATTAATTTACAAACACTAAAATCTAACATATTGTAGTTGAATCCAGCATCACACACTTTTAAAAGGAGAGTAATTTCAATTTAGTTTGTTTTTTTTGTTTTTTAACCACGAGGACTATAATTTCTGGGCTATCAAAACATCTGTAATGTGTGCTTCACTCATTCCCACAATGTTCACTATTGTACCTTATGCAACATACATTGTACGCGCTCAGCCCTAACCCATACGGCTGGGTGAGGAGCATTCACACTGTGAATTACCATTTTTCCCAGCATCTAGCGCTAGTCAAAGACGGCACAATAATAAACTAGAAGCGCCTTTGTCTGTTAAAACATTGTTCTTCATTACTACATGAAAAGCAAATTGTCTTTGTATAGAGGAAGAGTGGCACGCAGTAGCTCTGGGAGTAGGGGGAAGGAATTTGTATCATTAGCTGACCACCTCACAGATACAGATGACAGACAGCAATGTTTTCCTCAGTAGCCCACCCATCTCTGTCTTGGAAAAAGATTTTAGCCATGGATGTGTTGGTTATTAGGTTTAATGCAACACAGGATTAAAGGGACTGCATGCTTTCACACAGAGAGAAAATATCTGCAGCTTCCCTCCACAGAGGTTTTTTTAAAATCACGCAGTCTCTTATTGATCCCCAAGTAAAGTGGGGCAACAGAGAAAAAAATCATCATTTTGCTTGGTTCAGGTTAGCAAACACAGTTCATCTACGAGGTTGTTATACCAGTTTAATCTCTGTTTTTACTGAAAAATAAACCAATCAATTGCAGTCCACATCAATCTGTTTTATTGAGAGTATCAAGTAATCAAGATATCAAGTAATCATTGTGGCACTGATGATGCAGGCAAATTAGGGAATGCATCTTCCCTTGTGCAGGCAACTTCCAATTCTTCTCACGGGTTATTTTTACACAGATCATGCCTTACGGGAACAGAGTGTCTTCTGTGAAACAACCAGCAACCTTAGAGGCACACGGACCTGGGGGATTTGCAGGCTTGCAAGGCCACCTACCTGGGTCCTGCTGCCTCTTCACTTGGTTTGGCCCCATATGGCCAATGACAGCCTTAGTTCACATGGAATTCCTATGCCAGCTGCTGGTCCTCATGAAGTGGCAGATCCACACTTCAGAGGAAAAGAGTGGAGGAATCTGGGTACAGGGACAATGCAGCCTTGGCATCCATTCCCACACCCAGTACCTCAAGCCATTCTCTACCCTGCCTCCTCTCCACAAACCTATCCAAAATCCCATGGCGGTTCTGCAAAACTGATTAACATGGAAAATGGTTCAGCAATTAATAACCTACTCCCCCTTCTGGCATGATCAGGGGCCAGGACCCTCTGCATTCTCTGTCTGATATTTCTTGCCTAGATAAGATGACAAAAGCCAACATCTTTCAAAGACAGGTATGTAAAGGACAGAGCCTAAATTTCTCTTAGGAACCTATGCAAGTGACCTGAATTTCCAAATTAATAAATACCAAACAGCTCCTATTCATGAGCAATCACTCACAAACAAGTAAGACTGTCTTCCAAGGATCTTAATAGTGAGTCTGTAGATGGGTCCATAGCCCAATTCTAGATCCACATGTCTTGTCATAGTGATGATAGATGTTTGCAGGAGGGATGGGCACTGTGTTGCTGCATTGGATGTTCTGATGTTTTTTTCACTTGTTCCTCTTTTCCTCTTCTGCCTGTTGACAAGCTGTTTCAAAGTGTTGAGGTCCTTCCCAAAGAGCCTTCCTTTGATTTGGTGGGTCCTGAGCAAGGGCCTCCCAAGTGTTGAGGTTGATGTTACACCTGTTCATGTTTGCCTTCAGGGTGTCTTTGAAGCACTTTCTCTGTCCTCGACTACTTCGCTGACCTTTCAGCTGTGAAAAAAAGATCCTCTTTGGAAGGCAGGAGTCAGGCATATGAACAAGATGACCTGTCCAGCAAAGTTGGTTTTGGATGATCATGTCCTTAGTGCTGTTGGAATTTGCTTCAGCCAAGATGCTGATGTTTGTGCAGCTATCCTCCCAGCTAATCCAAAGAATCTTGCGACGTCTTCTATATGTGGTCCAAGTTTCCAAGCCATGCAGCAGAGCTGGAATGACAATAGCTCCATAAAACAAGAGCTTCATTTCAACAAGGATGTCATGATTTAAAAAGACTCTTTCATTCAGACGTCCAAAGTCTGCACTCACACATTTCAAGCTGTGTTGCATTTCCACATTGATGTCTGCCTTTGATGAAAGATGGCTTCCAAGATTGGCGAAGTGATCCATGTTCTCCAGCAATTCTCTGTTGATTTGAACAGAGGGAGAGGGTCATTTCTCCATTTTGAGCAGGTTGGTAAAGGACTTGCATTTTTCTGAAGTTTAGAGTTAGGCCAATACTTTCATAGACTTCCAAGAATACATTAAGCATGATTTGGAGGTCCATTTCATATTGAGCAATGACAGCATTATCATCTGCATGCTGGAGCTCCATTATGGATGTTGTCGTGGTCTTCATTTTGGACTTGAGTCTGCTGAGGTTGAAGAGTCTTCCATCCATCCTATACACAATTTCAATTCCAGATGGGAACTTTCTGTCAACAAGGTGCATTATGGTGGAGATGAAGATGGAAAACAGAGACAATGGAATTCTGACACACTGTGACCTACCGGATATCTGACTCCCCAGGTACCTCTGCACTTTTACCTTTGCTGCTACATCTCCCTTTGCCCCCGACCCCCAAACCCAGCCTGTTCCTCACCCCCTGGTGCCTCTGTTTCCATTTTCACTGACTGGGTTTCTTGCCTGCATTACGTGCCAGGCCATCCTCTGGCTTCTTTACTATTCCTTCCATCCAGGACCAGGAGACACACCAACTGCAGGTACTTCCTCAGCCTGACAAAGGGTTTTTCAACCTGAAAGCTTCCTAAGAGATATTTCTCTAACTGTTCCATTTTTTTTCATAATAAACATACAAACATAAAAACACAAGATAAGCTATCACACACACAACAAGTAACATATATCCAACACAACATCTTTACTTCCTGCTGCCAATTCCTTTATAACAAGAAAGGCTCTGTGACAGTTCCATTTGGTTACCTTAGGTGCTACTGGTGCTATTGTTGTTGAGCCAGCTACATTATTTTCACCTGACATTGTTTACAGTGGTGGACTGGGATGAGGCTATAGGAGAGGAGGAGGCCTCACTGGGGCACACTGCCGTGTTGTACAGAGGCCCCAGTGCCAGGAAGGGTGCACCTGAACATAGACACAGTGTCACAAGCGCCCATGTCACAAGTTTTGCCTGTCGACAGCCAGAGGTGCAGAGCCCCAGAACCCTGAGCCCTGCTGCACCTATCTCGTTGAGAGCTGGCAGGCTTTGTGACTGCAGCATGGGCTAGCAAGCCTGCAGTTTTGACCCCACTATGGCTTCACACATACAGGTGACAGGAGTTTTTCTCTCAAGATTTTGGGGTGCTGTTTCGCCGAACCCCCTGTAGCTCTCTTCTTGAAACTTGGCACACATCATGGCCCCAGAAGAGGCTACCATTCCTGCATGTTTCATCCAATTCTGGCCAGAAATGACAAAGTAATAGCCTGTTTTGACCTTCCCCATTATATCCTATGGGCGAAATGTCGAAACAGGGTCAAAACGGCAAAATATTTCGATGAAACAAACCAGAACAGCCATTTTGACTCAAAACAAAAGTCAAAACAAAGCACCATTCTGTCAAAATGTTGAAACGCTGGTCAAAACGAAATGCTTCCATTTTGCACGCCCTGCAAGCTACCACTAACATCTCATCAGTCAACAAATTAACTGCAGCAGTAACAATTCCAAAATAAATCATGCTCTCTTGTATGCCAGGCTGGAGCAGATGGCAAATGGCAACAAAACCTCCTCCAAATTATGCACTCTGCTGCAGCACACCTGAACATGCTTTTCTTCTAAGTTACTTCCTATAACAGGTAACTGGGGACTCCCTGTTACTTTAAGAGTGACCAACAGCTGCAGGGTGCCCCAAGTGCAGGGAATTACTTACCAGCATTGGCAACGCATAGGGGCTGTACATGAGTGCATGGGCACCCCCTGCGAAAAGCACCGTCAACACTACCAGTATTCACCATCCCCTCCCCACCCTCGCTGCTAACACCGCTGGTGGCATCTGCAGAAGCTCCCCACTCAACCCGCCCCCAACACTGCTGTGGCTGCCTGTGGGAGCTCACTGCCACCACACCCCCACTGCCAACATTGCCTGCGAGCAGTCACCATGTCCCCTCATCCTCCAGGGGCACACGTTGTTCATGCTTACCAGTAGCTAGGAGAGGCTGGTCAGTATGGGACTGCAGGCACCCAGTGCAGAACAAGAGGCTCAGTAGTAAAGCTCAGTAGGGCAGAGTAGCCCAGGTAGCAGAATACTTACTGTGGTGCTGGCAGCACAGCAATACTACTGTAGGACAGAGTTCAGCCTGGAGAGGAGGGAAACTGCTACTGCAGTTTGTCTGAACTGCAGACTTAATAGAGGACACCCGCAGCAGGACAAAGGAAGGTACAGGACTCCCCAGGTTTGGTAGATCTATAACCCAGGCTGAGTCTAGAGAAGTGGGCTGGCTCTGCAGGCTGGCAGGGAAGGAATTCTGCACTTAGAGGACTATGCTGAGTGACTGATTGAGATCTGCCTGCCATGAGGACTGCAAGCAAGGAACTGAAGGGTTGCAAAGAGCTCAGCAGCGTTATGCAGCCAGAGTATTTATAACTTCAGTTATAGCCCAGGGGTTTATTTTTTGTTGCAGTTAACACCCGTGGACCAGCCTAGAACTAGCAAGGGATCCCAAAGATGCCAGGAAGACATGAAAAGGCTTGAGCCTGCCTGGGCAGGGCACAAGCTGCAGTCTAGCCCATGGGAGGCCGAGGCCAGAGAGGGCCACATATTGAACTGGAGCAGTGAGCCTGCTGGGACTCTTAAAGATGCAGATGCTGGAGAGGACTATTTATTGAACTAGGGCCTTGGGTTTATTTGAACATTAACAGTTAACACCTGCATGAGGGGAAGTTGGAAGCCATGAAGTTGACCCCTAGAGCTAAAGTTGTTGGTGCACTGACCAACAGCAGACCAGATATTGCTTTGGTGCTGAGGCAGCTTCCGTTTTCCCAAGTTAAATAATTCCAGAAGGGCACTGCATGCAAGAGAGTAGAGGGGAGATTAAGGAACCAGAGCAGAGCAGGATCTACATGGTGAAAAGGAGCACCACCGCCACACCTCGGGACATAACCCATTACACTTCCCTTCAGCATCCTTGAGCACATTTGTTCCATTTTTATCATACACACACACACACTTTGTATGAGTACATACACACACACACACACACACACACACACACAGAAGGACCTTCTCTCTCTACTGCTGCTATCTGCATACGTGCAAGTTTCCCTCTTGAAAGTACCAGCTCTTTAAAAAAAAGTTAATTGGAATGCCGCTCTGTTTACTAAGAGCCAAAATGTATGAGTACATTTCTCAATGAGACTAATTAAGGTAAAAGTGATAGTCTTGTTGACATAGTTAAAAATCAATGACCCAGTGCATTAGTAATTAAAGCACATTTGAAGCTAACTCAATTTCAAGGGCCTCCAAAATATCCATAGAGAATGCACATCTGCATTTCTTTTTGCTCTAGCATCATGGCTGATGCTGTAAAGCGTTGGAGACAGACTGCTACAGAAAGAAAGGGCAATGCTATATTGGCAAAGTGCCACATGAGCCTTATGCCCAAATTTCAGACAGGGATTCTCTCTCACCCTTGAAAGACAATAAAAGTTTAGACTTGCTGAGTCGCATCTTCTGACTCTTGTAAATTATGAGAGTCGCATCTTCTGACTTTTATGCTCGAGAGGCATAAAGGGGGAATCAGGCCACCAACTGATAGCACCAACTTAGTGAAGAGACACTTGGAGGGGCTCAATGTGTTTAAGTCAGGAGGTCTGGATGATCTTCATCCAAGTGTTGCCCTAAGGGGTCGGGCCAATGCTCAGGATCTCAATAGTACGCTGTTAGACAGGAGGGTGTGGTGTAGAATTGCACATGCACACATAAAAATCAATTAAGCACACATACACCAGGTGAATACACCCCTACCAAGCATACACACTCACACTAGCAGCTCAGATACACACACTTTCAAAATAATTATCTAGGTTCATGCACACCTATCACCAGTTTAAGCCCATACACGCTACACACACCAAATTTAGACAGAATCAGTTACCAGTTACCAACACCTGCACATCCAATACACACACATGTGAATTACTAATTCATATACCACACACACACAATGATATCTATATATGTATATATGTGTATTCATTAATTTACACACATACCACCAACCTATACATACACACACAAGTGAGTTCCTAAGTTGGGTATTGTGATAAGTATGTATGTATGTATGTATGTATGTGCTTGGTGTACTTGGGGAAAGGTGAAAGTAAGGAAGTAGAAGTGTTGGGAGTGAAAGTTGCTGGAAATTAAGGTCACCGGGACGGGGATTAGAACCAGTAGACTTGAAGGGCCTGGGCTGAAGAACCGAGGCTCAGGAGTAATTTTAGGTTAATTGATTAAAAGATAATGCCCAAAGCCTGCAGAACAGGG
>NW_017728992.1:61785641-61786655 GCF_001723915.1 Gavialis gangeticus
GCAGGTAATATCTACCTATCCCAGGCTGGAAGTTGGTCCTCGATGGCCAGTCGGGATCTCCTTCAGCTCAGTGTTGTCCAAAGGGGGTAGCCAGCAGGGCCTCTGGGGTGGATAGGTGACGTGAAGCCGGTCTGGTCCAGATGGAAATGACGTTCCCACTGGGTCTGTCTTCACTGCCCCTTTTTATAGGAGCAGACCATGTGTGACCCTAGTGACAGGAAGCATGCCCAGGCAAGTGTCAGCCCCTGACATACCGAGCATATGTGCTCCATGCAGAGATGTGCAGTTTTGGGTGTCTGTAATGGTGGGGTACAATAGTCGAATTGCTGGCTCTACAGGGTCTTTTGTCTTTCAAATGCTAGTCTTGTCTCTGTTCCTGGGTGAGGTCCATGGTTCCTGGATGAATCAATGCAAGGTGATAGCCCAGTCGTTACAGGCCATTCAGTAGAGGCCTACTCTCATTGTATTTCAGTCATTTCCACTCATTCATCTGGGAACCAGTTTACATGGGAGGGATACGAGACTCATAAGCTGCAAACACACAGGGGATGCCCGGGGCAGAGGACACAAGATGGAGACTTGACATGTAAAATAGAAACTTAACATGACTTTGGTTCACTTACAAACACAGGCCTAAACTATACAATATTCATATGAAACAATAAAAATCAGTACAAAAATGATAATAATACAAAATAAAACGTTAAAAATTAATACAAACCTAATAATTATACAATATAAAACAGTGGATATCCAAAAACTTGCTACCAAAATACAAATGTTTAAAGCTTATCCTAAGTTTGAGCTCACTTATACTTATCTATAGGGAATAGAGAGGGAGAGAAGAAGTCAGAAATGGTTGGGAAAGGGGAGCGAATACGTTTTAAAATAAATATAAAAAAGGAAAAACTGGGGGTTTTGCTACACAAGGGTGCTGAAAGAATTGACCCGTGTCATAGCAGAGCCATTGGCATGGCTGTTTGAGCCCTCATGGTGCTCAGGTCAGGTCCCAGA
>NW_017728992.1:61786821-61806875 GCF_001723915.1 Gavialis gangeticus
AGGGCCATCATGGTCCCTATTTTCAATAAGGGGAGGAAGAAGGACCTGGGTAACTACAGACTGATTAGTCTCACCTCTATCCTTGGGAAATCCTTTTAAAAAGTTATTAAGGATCACATTTCTGGGAGTCCAGCAGGGAAAGCAATGATAAAGGGCAACCAGCATGGATTCATAGCAGGTAGATCCTGCCTGACTAACCTTCTTTCTTTTACAACCAGGTCACAAAATGCTTAAACACAGGAATCGAGGTGCATGCCATCTACTTGGATTTTAAGAAGGCCTTAGATGTGGTATCTCATTATATTATAGAAAAACTGAGTGACTGTGACATAGATGATTACATGGTCAGGTGGGTGGCAAATTGGCTTAGGGGTCACACCCAGAGAGTTGTGGTGCATGGGTCGGTATCGACCTGGAAAGATGTGGGCAGTGGAGTCCCACAAGTCTTGGTCCCACCGGTGCTGTTCAATTTCTTCATTGGTGACTTGGATGAGGGCGTGAAAAGCACTCTGTCCAAATTCGCAGATGATACCAAATTATGGGGTAAAGCTAACACACCAGAGGGTAGGGAACAAATCCAGGTGGATCTGGACAGGTTGGAAAAGTGGGTGAAACAGAATAGGATGCAGTTCAATAAGGATAAATGCAAGGTGCTGCACCTAGGGAGAAGGAATCACCAGCACGCTTTAGACATCAGGAGGCACTACTTCACTGTCAGGGCAGCTAGGATCTGGAACCAGCTTCCAAGTGGTGCTGGCTCCTACCTTGGGGGTCTTTAAGACAAGGCTAGACAAACACCTTGCTGGGGTCGTTTGGCCCCAGTACTCTTTCCTGCCATGCCAGGAGGTCGGACTTGATGATCTGCTCAGGTCTCTTCCAACCCTACAAACTATGAAACTATGACCTCAGCAGCACAGCAACAGAAAGGGATCTTGAAGTCACTGTTGACTCCAAGATGAACATGAGTCATCAGTGTGACAAACTGATCAGTAAAGCTAATAAGGTTCTTTGGGTGAATATGATATCTTTTATTAGACCAACTTAAATAGTTGGGGGAAAAAACTTTAAGCAAGCTGTCGGGTTTAAAAACCCTTCATCAGGCTGAGGATGTTTCTACAGTTGGTGTGTGCTCTTCCTGGATGGTATGAAAAGTAAAGCAACCAGAGGCTGGGCTGGTATGCATATAAGATAGGCAGTCAGTGAACATGTAAATTGAGGAGTCAGTGGGTGAGAGACAGACTGGGAAGCAGGGAGAAGGGGGATGAATAGTGGAGAGGTACCTGGGGAGTCAGATGACAGGCAGGTTATAACATGTCATAAATCCAATGTCTATATTTAGTCCATGACTTCTAGTATCCAGGATGTTGATGAAGTGGAGTTCATAGGCTCATGTCTGGGAAGTGTTTTGTAAGTTTCCCGTTGAGGATCAGAACTGAGAAATTGGAGAGAGAGTAGTTTTCTTGTGAGAAATGTGCTCCCACAGGTAATAGGGTATTCTTGTCTTTGATAGATTTCTGATGCTTGTTCATGTTGGTGCACAGTTGTTGTTTGGTCTCTCCTACGTATTTTCCATCAGGACATTTGGTGCATTGGATGTGTCGGGCTAGCTGGCAGTGACCTAGCCCTGGGGTTTTGAAAGGGCAAAAGATGATTGGAGGACTTGGGATTCCCTTTCCACACCAATCAGGCCCCAGAGACTCACCCCTCCGTGTCCCGATTGGCCCCTTGGGTCACCTGGAGGGGGATAAAAAGGGGCAGCGTGGGCTGACTCAGGGGAGAGACCAGTGAGGGACAACAAGGAAGAGGCTTCACAGAGCTGAGCCAGCAGGGCAGGAGCAGGGCCCCAGAAGAGTCTGAAAGAGCAGGACCTGCAGGCAGCAGTGGGACCCTCAGCAGTGCGGCGTGCAGCTGGCAGGAGAGGCTCCCCACTGAGCTCCAGGATCCCCTATGAGAGGCTGCAGCCAGCAGGAGAGGCTCCCCCTGCTCCAGGAAGGATCTGAGCAGTGACCTGAGGGGTTCCCAGCTCTGCTTCCAGCTCCTTCAATTAGAGGCCAGGCAGCTCGACGTGAGGCCAGGGCTCTGGGAAGGTCAAAACCCCTAGCAGGCTGGAGCAGTACCACCTGTGTAACAGCGTTCCTACCTACCACATAGGACACCTGGGTTCAAGTCCCAGCTGAGATGACTTGGGGTGAGTGAGATAACAAGAAGCAAGTCTTCTTGCAGTGGAAAGGGGCCATTGTGTTTCTCCCCCTCCAGCTACCAAGGCCCTATATTTCCTTGTCATTTGACATTTTGAATTTTGTGCCTTTTTATATTTCACCAACCCATATTGTTTGTTCTGCTGTTTGTGTTTTATATTTTGTTAACCCTGTTTTTTGTCAATGATGGTAAGTGTCTAACCTTTGTTGAATCCCACCCCCTTGGGGCATTGTAGTGTCCACTATACCCTCTGATTTATGCCTGTTATGGTCCCAGTTAAAAGGTATATGGTTAAATCCCCATTGGTGGTCTGGCTCTGCTCTGTAGGGGGAGGAGAGTCCCTACACCTCCCACAGCGCTTGTGTACCTGCTTTGATCCCTTCAATTGGAGAGGGGGTACCTCTTGGAGTACCACCTGGGTTACACTACATTTCTGGAGGTCCCCTGCCAGCTCAGGCTGCTCTGACCAAGCTTCACATGCTGTGCACAAGTAATATACAATATACTCTATAGATTTTTGCTCCCAGGCGCATGTTCAAATGGCATGCTCGAGAGCAAAAAACTCTGGAGTAATAAGCTCTTGACTTTATTCATGCACATTAATTATGTGTATCGAGACACCCAGTATTTACTATAGTGATTCTGCTCTCCTTTTCCTTCCTCTGACAAGAGTAATTGAACATCTGCAATTTTTTATGTTGTTTCTGGTTCTTATGATGTGCTCACTGAAGCTACCAATCTGAGTTTTTTACTTTGGAACACTGGATATTTTCATGAAGTCAAAAAGCTCTGTGAATGTTGGGTGGATTAGGACTGCTTTGTATTTATATGCAAGGCACCCCAGTGCACCTGGCCCAAAGCCGAAACAGGTGTACAAGCTGCATCACTGAAAAACAGTACTATATCTCCAATCAAAAAAAAAAGAAATCAAAAGCTTTTCAGACTGAATTTAGTTATTTATACTGCATGAAAACTTATTAAAATTCTGTAGCATACCATTATGGAAAGTAAATTAAAATGGTAGATTTGCTGACTAATTTTTTTACAGGGGAAAAACATGGTGAAGGTTCACACATCTCCATGTTCTATTGCTGGCCTTACATTTAGTGCCTGTGACAGCATGCCTGCTATTATCTTGGAATATATTTGATTAGTTAAGATTACCATAGGATTCCCATTTTTAGCCTGATGATAGCCCTCCACCATCCCTAAATACCCACATACATCACTTTTCTTCAATATTAAGAGGATAGAAATAGCCTGTCAGCCTAAAGCTATGTTCTGCAAAGCAAATTTCTGAATTCTGATATTGTCATGCTAAAAGTGTTCATCAGCTGAGATGTCACACACAATATCACCATTGTTGGTAATGCTCAATTTCAAAAGCTATTGACTTTTGTATATTAACAGATCAGCACTCCGGAAATTTTAGTAGAGTAGGTCAAATGACTCCTCAAACAATAAGCAATAAGCTTGAGGAAAAGATATCAAAATTCCTTTGCAACTAGTTGCAAGAGAATCAACTTGAGCTCATCATTTTCTATCGTATATATAATATCACAACATATTTCTCCACAAAGCTCCCCACAAGTTTTATCATGCTCATTAGTTGCAGCCAATTGTTGTTATAAGGTTGAAGATACTTGTTAGAGCTTGACTCAAAGGTTTCTGGCTCATTTGGGGTTCTGGATCTCATCACAACTGTGTGGCAGCAAGGTGCCCCCACAGGCTCCTGCAGGGGAGAGGGTAATCCCCGCAGGCCCCAAACCCCAGAAACAGCCCTCCCACAGGGAAAACTTACCTCCTGCCAGGCAGCCAGAGCAGGAGCCGGGACTGCAGCCGCGCGAGCCAGAGTTACACCAGCTGTTTAATCATCTGTTTCCAGGTGGGGAATAGCTGGACCAATCGCGGCAGCCATACCAGTCACCACGGGAAAGTTTAAAAGCCCCACCAGGACCCGGGCAGGAGTGTGTGTGTATATATATATATTTTTTTTTTTTAAAAAAAGGAAAAATCAGAGAGATAGAAGCGGTGTAAGAACCAAGCATCCCCCCACTCAGAGGCACTACAGTACGCGTGATGTCACGCCCAGATAGCCTGACAGCCTCAAAGGAGGGAAAGCTACGCATCGAGTCAGGAGGGACAAGTACAAACTAAGCCCGCTCGGACGTGGGATTCCTCCCAAAGCAGGCTGTGGGTAAGCCCGCAAGGCTGAACCACCATTGTGCAGATGACAATCCGGTTGGCAAGTGGATGGGGTATAGGGGAGGTGGAACCCCGTGGAACATCGCGCCAAAGTTGTGAGTACTGCTGTTTCCCAGGAAACCCCCCCAGGAAGATCTCCACTGAACCTTCTCTCTTTATAGCGTAACATCAAGTCATGGCAGGTGAGTTGAGGGGAGGGGCTACACACCCACCAGGCAGCACAACACAGCAGGCCCTTTGTATCACAAATTGATTTAGACTTGATAGTCTGCTAAGATTCGCTATGACAGCGACTCTCAACCAGGGTGCCATGGTATCCTGGGATGCTACCAGATCTTTTGAATGGTGCTGTGCACGTGAGGAGATAAAGGGGGTGTTAGGTGATAAGTAGATAAACTAATAAGGTAAGTGCAGGCTCAGGCTTGCCCCTGTCTGGATGATCCTGGACCCCCCTTTGCAAGGAATTAAGCACTGTAATCTATAAATTAGTTTTTGAAAATGGGTGCCATTCAATTCACAAAAGTTATAGAAGGGGGCCTGGAGTCCAATGAGGGGTGGCTCAAGTCCAGAAAGGTTGAGAACCATTACTCTAAGGCTAGTGAGGAGGTTGGCTGCTCTGCTGAATATCCCAAGACTCAGGTGGGAATGTTCCAAGTCTTCTGCAGTTTCATTCCTAAGGACAACTTGTACAGGGTTCAACAGCAATGTAGGGATGTAGCCAGGAGCCTGGGACAAAGTATAAGTGGCGACTGTTCACCACCATGAACAAGGTGGTTGGCCCCATCACACCCCCGCCCCCTACCTTGATCTAGTTATGTCACTGGGGTTTGAGGCAACATCAGGAATTGCAAGCAATCCCCTTACCATGCTTGTAAGCAGCCATGCTTTGTTGAGGCCGGCTGCTTACACTTTGAGGAGCTATCTTCTGCTCCCCAGTTCTTAAGGCCCAACAGTTTGACCTGGTAGGTAATTGCTACCAGTGGGCACCCTCCAATCTCTCCTGCAACATCTTGATGTGCATGTGAAAGAAAGGGAGGATCCTTGATCTGATTCACCGGCAACCCTTGGTTATACATTGTTCCTTGGGGCTCCACCTCCCCTTTCACCCCATCCTTGCACCAGGTCAATCTTACTCAGGTCATCTGTCACTGGAACACAGAATATTCCTGTCCTCACAATCAGTTCATATTATAGTTTGGTTAATAGCCCACTTTTAACTCAGTCCTTGGGGCTTAGGTATGTTACACCCAGCTGGGCTCAGCCCTCTAGCCCTTTTTATTTCACTTCACTTCAGAAAAATCCAAGGGGCAACCTTATCTACAGGATCCTGGGGAATATCCCCCTTTTGGTGCAATTAACTCACTGTCTATTGTCTTCTCCTTTCCATCAGGGTACTGGAGACCTCTCAGCTCCCCTGTTGCTGGTCACTGGACCACCGTAACTAGCTCACTGGACACAGGTAAGTGTTGAGACGCCTCTGAGTCTGTTTAGAGGAGCAGTGGTTGCTTCTCTCACTTCACCCCTACCAGGGCAAACTCAAGTTGGAGCTGGCTCTTCAGCAGCTGTGCTCCCTCCTCTCTGATTCCCCATCTCCGGCTGGGACAGGGCACATCTTTATGATGTAGTCTGCTGTGTGTCAGCTCAACCGGAGCTGACATGATCTAATGAACTGCAGCAGCTGTAGCACCAGGGATTCCCCAGACTGCACTGCACGCATTTCCTCTGGTAACTGCTCTTGGGGAAAGCTTGTTCCATCTGTTCTCACACCCCAGGAGGGCTGGGGACTTCCTCAGGGACTTCAGAACTACAGTGAGGGTCAGCGGGAAGTATCCTGCTATGACACCTACATTTCTTATACACTTGTATCTTCCTGAAGATCTCAGAACAGCTACAATCTCTGGGACATGAGGAAGACAACAAACCCAGAGCAGTATTTGTATTCACCTTGTCAAAAGAACAACTCAAATTCTGAGCCTTCAGAGTAATATGCAAAAGTAAGATTCCTCTTACAGGCCACAATAGTTTGTACCCCTGGTACACCTACCATTCCATAAAGAGGATAGGACTGTATGAGCCAAATTCTCAATGGGATACTAATAATGACACTCTTACAACCTTGGACCACTTTCAGTGTTTGAACCATCTATTCCCTCTTAGGTTTACAGAAACTGGGCTCCTCTTCAGAGCTAGGGATCTTTTAAAGGTGAATTTAAAGTTACAGATACATCATCAGTGCCTTGAGCACATATCATGTAGACTTGGCCCCCCATCCTGCATCCACAAATCAAAAATCTAGAAAGTGAAAAATTAAGGTTTCACTTGTCAAAACAGATCATCCCAGCTACCTTACCTGTTTCTCCCTAGCAAGGGGGGTGGGGGAGGGAAAGACTGACAAAAGTATACAAAACAACCAATCTATAACAAGCTATTTAATTTTTATTTGTGAATGCAAATAAGAACACCTCAGATATACAAGTATACATAATCATAGCTCATTATAAACCTACCTGATCTCTTCTAAAAACTGTTGAGAGTTAACAGCCGTTAACATGTTTTCTAAAAACAGTTTTTAGAAGAGATGTTAACTTTTAACAGATGTTAATGATCCTCTCTTCTTGTTAATGGTCTTGATGTTCCACCAATCAAGCTATCCTTTGCTCTGCAAGTCACCTGTCTGTTAGCTCCTCTTGATAACAAAGCTCCTACTTCACAGCCCTGCAGATTGTTTTTAACTCATTCCAGGGAAGTTATATTTGCTTTTGTTTAAATCATAAACTGAATAATAGAGCCCTAGGCCCCGTAGTACAGCTTCTACTTTATTTTTAACTGGAGAAAAATATGGGTTGCTTTATATAATAATACACCTCACCATCTACACTCCCCTTTCCAAAATTCTAGATCCACCTATGATTGCACCTTTCTTAACAGTCATACACAAACCACATGTAAGAATATTACAGATCTCGGATTAAAACAATAGAACGGTAAAGGGAATCATTCCTCACTCTTCACTTTGGACTAGCTTCTGTGGGTTGCTGAGAATTCTCAGCCTCTACAAAGAATGTTTAGTACATCAAAGGATCAGGCCCAATGATTCTATGAGGCCTCCAATTATCCAAACTTCATTAAATACAGAGAGTTAGAACTCTACCTAGAGTTCTCCTAATTAATAATGCCTAGGTCATGCCATTAAAAACTTACTTCACAACATCAACCATCCATATGGTTTCAAATCATGACACAATGTTATCTGGTGCTTCTCTATCCAGAATGCTCCACTAACCAGCATCTGTCAATACAAATCTTCCTCCCGAGGGAGGTGGCAAAAACGAAACCAGAAGTCCCACTTCCATTTTCACCACCACAAGTCCAAGTCCTTCTCAGCAGTTGGAAAGAAAAAAGTAGAACTTGTCCCTTTCTCCCAATGTTCCAAAGTGTTTGGATAGTTCAAACTGAATCTCTTCTAATTTGCTGTAGTAGGCTCTTAGGTATTGTAGTCAAGCTGACTTCCCTGCCCCTCAGCACACAGCATATTTGATTAACCAGCATCCTCCATGGATGCCGGATAACAAAGCTTGTAATGGTTTGCAAGGCCTAGGTTTGTACTGCACATTTTCTATGCGATTTGTGCAATGCAGGGAAGATGGAAACCTGGTATCTCTGAGAGACAGGGATAAAGTATCTTTAATGTCTTTTTGAAGAGGGCAAACTTAACTCTGCACTTCCCAGGGGTTTTTTGCAATTTGTCCACGTGGGTTGTGGGGGTTTTTTTATGTTCAACAGTTTTGATGTGTAATTTGCTCTTAGACCACTAACAACATGCCTATAACTTAACTTTGCTCAATTTTTTTTTAAATGGGGAACAAGTTCATTCTTTTAAAGTTGATTATTTGGTGGTTTGTGCTTAAACATGAGGCTCATGACACAGTTTACAAAAGATCAAGTAATGGTAATACCTGAGATTACTATGACAGCACTTGTTTCTCTCAACACAGAAGGCAAATGGAAAGCTCAAGAGCTCTTGCAAGTCAGCCAGGGCATATGTTTATTCTTCCAATGCAAGTTACTTAAACTCTGTACACTTGATTGCAGGCTCCAGGATTTACATACATTATGCTTATCTGTAGATTACAATATTGCCCTGTTCATGCACAGCAGGTATCTCTGAGGTATATTCCTGTAACTTCCAAGTGCACTGGGGCTTCTTCTAAGCTTTAATACCTCGCATAAGTTAAAAGAAGAATTTTAATAACATTCTGAGCTTTTTCTAAATTACTTGAAGAAATTTAGGGACCTTGATAACATGTTTGTTTGAATTAGTGCTTTGTTGCAGAAGCACTCTCAAACATCCAATTCTGGGTGCTCCTTCACCCATCCAATCCCTTTGGATCTCTCTTCGATCCAAAAACAAAATATTTAGGATTATAGGGTCAAACCAACTGGAAAAAAGGATTACAGATACATAGGATGAAGATGCACATAATTATTGAACCATTCCATAAAGTCACTAAATTGGGAACCCATTCACACTTGCTGTAGGATATGGTGTGGACACACAACAACTGAACCACCACTCCAAAATGTCAGTGACTGAGGACTGGTTCACAATTTTGTGAAATGCTGCAGCTCTGTGGGGTATGGGAGTGAGAACTCCAACATTATTGCAGTGAGCAAATGTTGGGAGGATGGAGGGGAAAAAAGAAGGAAGAAAGAAGTGCTTGCACCCACGGGGGGGATACAGGGAGGATCTGTGGCTGGGAGTGTTGCCACTTGTCTGTTTTCTCCATGAGTTCATTAAACTTTAGTGGCCTGCAAATGACCAAAGTCTACTCATCTAATTTATGTGCTTGAACCCACACTTGTTGGTTCCTACTGGGCTACAATCAATTTGAGAGTGAGGACACAGCTAGTTGTTGGAAAAAAGTTCTTCTATTGAACAAGCAGTTTAATCTCAGCCAACTTCAAGCCAAAACCAAGACCACCCTGACCTCAATAATTGAGCTCCAGTACACTGATGATGTAGTCTGTGCTCACTTGGAAACAAACCTCCAGGCAACGTTTTTACCAAGGTGTATAAGAAAACGATACTGACACTTAACATTCAGAAGACTAAAGACCTCCAACAGCAAGTTCTTAATGAGCAGTCCCCAGCTCCGGCAATTCAGATTCATGGTGAGACTCTGGAGAACACTGAGCATTTCCCATACCTCAAAAGTCATTCATCTCTTGCAGAAGGCTGACATCAACAAAGAAATCCAACATCACTTCAAATGTGTAAGTGCATCCTTCAGATGCCTGATGAAACAGGTGTTCAAAGATTGTGACATCGGATCTGAAATTAAGTTCATGGTTTATCAAGCAGTCATGATTCCCAACTTACTGTATGGACCTGAAACATGGAAAATGTACAGGAGACCTCAAGTTCCTGGAGAAGTACCATCAACGCTGCCTGCAGAAGATTTTTCAAATCCAGACAGATCTGGGCAAACAGATACACCAACATTAGAGCCCTCTCACCATTAACATCAAGGCAATAATCATATCAGCTTTGCTGGATTGGCCAAATCATTTGGATGCCTGACTCCAGACTCCCAAAGCAAGTTTTATTCTCCCAGCTCAGCCAAGGTGTACACTCCAGAGGGGGGCAGAGAAAGTGCTTCAAGGACATCCTCAAGGCCAACTTGGAAAAAAGATGCAATATCATCATCAACTTGTGGGAGACTGTTGCCCAGGAACACCCCAAATGGAGGAAGAGTCTGCTGCAAGGATCTCAGTACTTTTGAAACCTTACAAAGAGAACAAGAGCTGGAAAAGCAGGAGTGGCAGAAACAGCATGCTGCGGACTGAATCAAGAATCCAGAGTCACTTACCCCACATGGAAACACATGCCCGAGTTACAGCAGAATCGGGCAATCCCAGATCAGCCTCATCAGCCATCTTTGGACCCACATACAAAGACAGGCATCCTTGACTGTGAGGAACTGCCAAACAAGAAGGTTGTTGGAAAATTTTGTCTGTTGAATAAGCAGTGCAAGGGAGCTCATTGATCAAAAGGATTTTAAAAAGGTGCGGGGAGGGACAGTAGAGTTTGGGTTACATAGCAGAGCAGCCAATTGCCGTAGTGTATGTGTGGCAGGGGCGGAGGAGGGAGAGAAGGAGAGCAATAGTGTGTTATGCGTGGAGGACTGAGCAGACCCATTAAACAGAACACCTGGCTTCCAAACATAATGAAATGGTTCCCAGGTTCAAAATAGTACTTTATTTTGCATGTACAGTTCTGAACCATTCTCCCCAGGCTTAAGCCAGTTCAACAGGCTTGTACATCTCTGTTCAGGTTTAAAACATGTTTAAACCATTCTAAGT
This sequence comes from Gavialis gangeticus, assembly GCF_001723915.1. Lineage (NCBI taxonomy): Eukaryota > Metazoa > Chordata > Crocodylia > Gavialidae > Gavialis > Gavialis gangeticus. The sequence continues at coordinate 61,797,589 of NW_017728992.1, forward strand.
GTTATGAATGCCTATGCCCTGAGAAGGTCTTTTACTCTCATTCAGGGTTTTGTCCACATAAATTTAGTGTTTCCTGGGACCTGGAAGATCTTGATATATACAAGAGGGACACTATGTTGAGTACAAGCATACCTTATCCCTGGACACTAAGAGACAGATGCTATTCCACCTCATTGGTATCTAATTAGTACTTCAGCAAAGGTGACTCTCTTCCATCCTGCTCAAGTCCCTGAGAACATTGAACACAAGAAGTGAATGGGTCTGATGACTTCTTGACACTTTTTACGATTTAGTTTTAAAGCCAGGATGAAGGTGTGGTGGGGTGCCTTCTGCTTTAAGAGGTGAAGCAGCCTCCAGGTGGGCCTCCTGCTGATTGAGGAGTCGTCTGACCCAGGAAGCCCGCAAGTGTGGCCAGGGCTAATAGAGGAGTCATCGGATTTAGGAGGAAGGCTGAACTTGGACCAGATGTAAGACCAAGTTCTGGACTAAGCCACCAGGAGGGGCCTGGAGGCTGCAGAAGGTACACGGCCTCAAAGAGTAAAGCCTGCAGCAGTCTGGAGGTTTGTGGAGGACTTAAGTGACCTAGGGATCCAGTCTGGAACCCAGGGAGAGGCTGAGTGTGTGCACCCCTGATCTGGGGGAGGGGAGGGGGGAGGAATGAGTGCGTGGGACTAGAGAGGGTTCAGAGACCTAGGGAGAGGTTGAGCGTAGGACTCAGACACGATCCAGGAGCTGAGAAAGGGGGACTGGGCAGGGCCCAAGGATGAACAAAGGGTTTCACAACCACCCCTGGAAGGACACCCTGTTACAGAAGGTGCCTCACAAAAGTAGACATATTAAACATTTTTCAGGGACTCAAACAGACAGTGTCCATATCTGAAGTGTTCTGAAGTGGGACCCACTACACACACACACACACACACACACACACACACACACACACTCTGGCAGGCTCAGCTGTCTCTAACCTCCCATCTCTGCTAAACAAGCAGGGAGGTAGAGCACAGATGAGGGAGTGCAGAATGCTGGTTTGTGGAGGGAGGGTAGGTGCAGTCATATCCCACCCCATTTGAGTAGGTTGACTATACATCCCATTTTCACCTGAATGCTCCAACTTTAAATATGCATCCTGGGAATCCCACTAAAAATGGGACAAAGGCATTCATTTACCCAAACCAATAGGACACCCTGAACAGATGTCTAAAACTGGGCTGTCCAAGCAAAAACAAAATATAAGGTCACCCTACCCAACCAGGCTGGTTTGTATTGCATCTGGAAGCTTAGGGTATGTCCACACTGCAGAAGCAGTAGCAGATCTCAGCCAGTATGTTTCCAAGCACTACTGATTCCAGTTCACATGCCTCCAACCCAGACACTCCAGTGAAGCTGCTCCAGGGCATTCTGCTGCTCTTGAAACTGCTGTCTCTGAGATGCTGAGATATCTTACATGACTAACAGGAATAACAATCACTGACCCAAAGAGTATATTTACACTAGAGTCACCGACATGCAAACTAGCTTTCAACTTTCTAGCTCAGGGCAAACCAGTAGCGGTCCAACTATACCAGGACCACAAAACTGGCCTGAAAACCTTTGTAAATACTTGGGCAGTTAGTAACAGCTGAGCTACTTGCCTGGCTAAACGGTTACAGGTACAAACTAGCTAATTTAAAGCTAGCTTAAGAGCATCTGCACCACATTATAGTCATAACAGTTATTTTAAAGTGCTTCCAGACTTTCAGAAAGAATAGAAGTCTTATTGTTCTTGTTCCTGATAAGCCAGTGGGTTCCTGTAACAGATACCATATAGCCAGTTTCTTAGTTTGCAATTTGTGGCCTGAATTTCAGAGGAACTGGACATCCTCTGACAAGTTACCACTGACTCCTTTCAGGCTTTCTCCAATATAAATTCAGGTCTCCCCTTACAAATCTCTCCCTCCCAATAGATTTTCTATTTTTTAATGTGTACATTTAACATTGCTGCCTGACATTTAAATTACAGAGTTTCCTTTGGTAAACCTCTTCTAAACAAGTGCTAAAATTTTACTTCAGATTATAGAAAGCAATTATAGGAGCATATTTGTCTCTCACACAAAAAGGATCTGAAATGTTTAGAAATTTACCAATTGAGAGATTACCTCCAAACATCACCCTTCAAATCAGAAATGCAATTACTAAAACGGCAAGCTGATATTTGTAATTAATAAATCCCTGTATCTGCTGGGAACTGGTTACGCTAACTGCCATAAATCCAGACAACAGATGGAGGGAGTGTTCTTGAGGATGTTTAAATAAGTGCTGAAACATCAGGCAAATGGGATCTCTCTCAGAGGACTGGTAATGGAATATGGAGTTTTTCAACCTTTGCATCACTATTCAAATTTAAGACAGCACAATAGTAACTCAAAGTCATTGGCCAAAATGCTGCTTTCATTTACACCCATGCAGCCTATGCTGGTATGAGAAAATGGTCTATTACTACACCAGCTAATACACATGAGGTAACTTAGTGAAGCATATGACCCTTAATAGACAAGATAAATGTATCACAAAAACCACCTTTGGAAGTCTTGTTGGCAGTCACAGAATAACAGGCTAGATATAGAGATTAGAATGCCCTCTCAAGAAGTCATTTAATAACAAAGTCAAGCCACTGGTGAGGGAAATGCAAGATGCTTGCATTGCCTCTTCTAGTGTTATGCCTTTATCAAAAGATAAAAGTAAACACTATATACATTTTATTCTCCAATCTTGTCAAGCTGACATGTTTCATGAGTACAATATTCAGATTTATAAAATAGTAATAAGGAGAAAGAAAAAGGGGAAAAAATCCTTAAAATATGCAACTTGTGTTTCTGAGGAATCTTGGAAGATCAAAGACAGACATCGGCTGGACCAATTGCACAGCACATTGGGTAAAGACACGAAAGATCAGAAAGCCAGCAGTTGCACAACTGGAAGCTAAAGTTGATTTATTCAGCAACATCAGACTGGGAGAGGCACAGCAGCTTTTCAGAATTTCACAACAGGGCCTCTTCTTTATTCATCTTGCCTAATTATACAGATACACCAGGAAACTATATTATGAGGGCAGTAACTTCTCTAAATAATTGTCACTCAAAAAATTCTTCAACACCTTGCAATGATTGCCAAAACAAGCCATTTGAAGAATGAGGAACATAGCTCATGTCAAAATAATTGGCACATATTAAATTGTCTGAGGAGTTTTGTCTAGTTCAGCATTGCTTTATACAAACAGCTGCAACACCTGTTGGCCTAAAACAGCTCATATGTGTTTTATTCATCTTTTGAATCAGCCCCTGGAAACCTGGCACTGACACGAAAACTAAGATTATGAAAATTGGCTGAAGTCAATAGATCTTGTACTTGACTTGCTTGGCGTTAACAGACTTTGTTTTCTTTGGGTAAGAAGTAAGTTGAAAGATATGTTTTGGGTCTAAAATATAGGAAACTTGTGTTAAAGTTTTACAACAGAATTAATCCAGAACTGCTAGGAGTTTCGAAGACAGGATCTAGAGAACTGGCCACAAGGTGCCAGAAATCCAGTGGAAGGGAGTCCAAGGCAGCAGAAGTAAGTTGTCAAATGGCTATTGTGTGATAACAAAATGTAGGTAGAACAAGTTAAAAGATGGACCACTGAGTTGCTTGGACACTGTGGCTGTGTCCACAAGGTAGTGTGGATGTTTGGTTCCCCAGGGACAACTAGCAGCAGTGCACCTTGTGCCGCTGCTAGTTGTCCCCGAGGAACACCTGTGCCACACGCACTCTGGTGCATAGCAAGTTACCCCATGCGGGGTATAGGACGCCGGAGCCAGCACTAAGCTGGCCCCAGCAGCCTTACCTGGGGCCCTGGGAACCTCCTGAGGCTGAAGCAGCAGCGATTCTGTCATGCAGCCGCAGGGTGGCTTGGGCAGGCCTGGCTCTGGTTTTGAGTGGCATGTGCTGCCCCCGCATGCACTGCTCTACTTTATTTCCTCTGCAGGTTTTTTTGACCCCTGGATATCCAGGGGTCAAAAAAACCCTCCACATTGCTCCCTCACAGCTGGAAGAACAACTAAATATGTATGTGGCACCTCAGATGCGTCTATGACTAGAAAAGTATGTGCAAGTAACTAGAGGTGCACCAATACATCTGTCTCATATCAGGTCAGCACTGTTACAGGAAAACTGACAGTACCAGAAATCAGGTTTCTTTGCCTGATGTGGCCGATAAATGCCCTATCCATGTGCACAGCCGCAGCATGCATGGGGCCAGGAGCGAGAGCCTGCAGCTTGCAGACCAGCATTGGACTGGTAAGTCTGGTGTAGGGAAAGGGAAGGGGAATGAGGGGTGCAGATTGAGGCCCCCACAGTGAGGGAAGGAGTGGGGCGGGGGCAGGCAATGCTCAGCCGGAGTGGGATGGGGTGGGGCGCAGAATGAAGCCATAAGCGGCCCATTCGGGTAGTGCAGGCGGGCAGTTCCTGCCACTGCAAGCACCCCAGGAGGGCATGGGGGGGCATGTGCCCCCAGATCTGTGCGCAGGGTGGGGTAGGCTGCCGCTGTGGGCTAGGGCCAGGGCAGCACCAGGCTCTTCCAAGCAGGGGTGTTGAGTGAGGGCTGCACTCAGGGCAGGTGGCAGTAGCGCTGGGTGGGAAGTCTATGGGGGGGGCTACGGTAAATTTTGGGGTGGCTGCAGGACCCCCCCATAGTCCTCTCCCAGCACAACCACTGCCCACTCCAAGCACATCCTGGCCCAGCACCCCACCAGGAAGAGCCCGGAGCTGCCCTGGCTCCAGTCCAAAGTGACAGCCTGCCCTGCCCACAGATCCAGGGGCACATGCCCTCCCAGGATGCACACAACAGCAGGACCCCCCCGCATGAGTCGCTCGTGGCTCCATCTCGCGCCCCACGCGCTGTGCCCCACCCCAGCTGAGCAGCACCTGCCCCTGTCCCACTCCCTCCCTCACCATGGGGGCCTTGATCTTCCCCTAATATGCCCCTCCCCTCCTCCCCCCGCCCCAGATTTACCAGCCCAATGCTGGTCTCCAAGCTGCCTAGCTACATATCGAAATCGGATCAGTATCAGCTGATATGGCTCCTTAAAAATCAGCCATCTGTATCGGCTCAAAAATCTCTATCGGTCAGAACCTGTCAGACTGCAGCATCAGGGCTGAAAGTAGCATCTCTGGAAGTTTCAACAAAACTAAGTAAATTAGTTTCAAACTATGAATAATCAACCTAATTTTAGAGTAACTAATCTGATCTGAATCAAACTTCAGAGATTCATCCAGCACTAGATAGTTTCCCTTTTAATACCAAATAAGGAAGCAGGATGAAGTAAGGGTCCTGAATTCTCACAAATGTTTTTTGATATTTCTAAAAATGTAGTCTTTTCATTGGAGCATCAACAAATTTTCAAGCAGTGTGAGCCACACTGTCATCCACAATCTACCAGGCTAGCAAAAGGACTATGTAATACCAAAATCTGATAGGTTTTCAAGGCCTGATTGCCTACACATACACTCATGCATGCCCATGAAAAATATCTTTTAGACGTATATGGTGCCAAAAACTGATTATCTAGGTATGAACTGTTGTATACAGCAATACCACAGTTAAGTCTGCACCATGACGCATACTTAAAGCAGGAAAAGATTCCTCTATTTAAGTATTCTATTGAATGATTATTATCTTCCCAATTTGGGGCAACTCTTCAGACAGGATAATCACTAGTAATTGCCCCATATTCTTTTTAAAATAAAACTACTTGCAAACTTTTGCAGAGGAAACATATGAAAGTACAATTTCACAGGCCCCTCAAGTGAAAAGTTCACATACCTGTTTGTACTGATACTATCACAGACAAGGAGCACTCTGAAATTCAGCGCACACACACAACTGCTCGTGTCCCCCGATATAGCTAAACCAATTTTTGCCAGGAGTTGCCAAAGGAAGAACATGTGTTCTGAGTAATAGGAGGATATTAATGAATACAAGAAGAAAATATAGATCAGAACATGTGAAAAAAGAGGACCTAAGCCAACAAAAGTTCCTGGATTTGAGAAATGTATGTTGACAGGATTTGCACTTGACAACTAAATGAACAATGATTTGTTGGGAATATGTATTTACACACACGGTAACAAAACTTCACGTCTAGATTTCGAACATCTTTCAAGTCATGTTAAGTGAACTAACTACCATCAGTTTTCTAGTACACCAATTCCCAATTTGTGGTCCACAAAACCAAGACAAGTAGTTCAGAGCTTCTCTGTATATTGCACCAGACCACCTTTTTTCACTTAAACCTCTGCTGAGCATGCATGATAATCTATCTGCAAGAAATTCTGAGGGCTGACAGCAGTCCACTGGTCAAAAGCTCCAAGAACCTATACTATTGGATTCAGGACTTTCAGCCTGAAATTTTACAACCAATGAAAAAAGATGGAATTTCATGTACCAAACTTCTCTTCTGATAGTCCTGCCTAGGTCTTCTAAAGTTTCCTTGTTTCTAGCAAGTACTGATATAAAACTAACAAAATAGAATTTAAACCTTCACGCATCTGTGACTTCTAATATGTATTAATACACAAATTTACCTGTATATTAATGCTCCAGGAAGGTTCTGGGATGATCTTTCAAAGTGTTCTGTGGGAGGATGCATTTCTCCAAATAAGAGAGTCAATGATTCACTCAACTGATCATCACAGGTCCCTTAAAGAATAAACAAAGTTCACCATACGCTGAAATTCAGCATTTAATTCTACCCTCAGTGCTGTGCTAATTGTATCTGTACATGTTAAGGTTACCTACTAATCCCTGCCTGAAAATAAAGCATGGAATCCAAAGCAGTCACTTCAGTGTCTTTACACATGCTCCAGGGTGAGGAAGGGGCATTTTAATTAGAGCGTCTTGTGCTTTAAAATGGTGGCGGGGACGCTTTAACAAAAACTTATTCAATGTACTTTAAAGTGCCCCCGCTGCCATTTTGAAATGTGGGGATGCTGAATACATGCGACACTGAGGCTGCTGGAGTGTTCTTATTAGAACAGTCCAGCAGATTAGATTAATCGAGTCTGCTCCAACATGTTCTAATTAGAACGCATCAGAGCAAGCATGAGGCACACGTATAGGTGCCCAAATAAAGTCAGAACAACCTGGTGCCTCCATGACATAACCCCATAATTATCAATTAATTACTGGATTTCTTCAGCATTTTATAGTTTAATCCTATTAGGTCTTACACAGGCAAAACTCCCAGTGGTTTCAATGGAGGTTTCCCTGTCTGTAAGGTCCTCAGGACTTTGCCTTAGATATCTGTGCACAAGTGTGTTGTGCTACAATATGAAGAGTACTAGACAACAGATGACAAAACTGCTGCTTTCCCTTGCAGGATAAAAAGGGTACTTCCCCATTCCTACCATGTTCGTATAGTCACTTGCATCCAAAAAACTTGCCATTCTGATTTGGCAGCACTGGTTATCCTGTTAGTTAGTGGAAAAGACCACCCAAGGATTATAATATAAACAAGCCAAACATATGCAAATCCCAGAAATCTGGAACATCATTCAAGAAATCTGCCCCCTTCCCACTCCCACTCTCACAAGTTGGGGGGGAGGGCTGCATGCCTGCCCACCTGCAAGGCACTCTGCATCACTCCAACTCCTGGCCAGACTCCACCCTGTGCCCCTGTGTTGCCAGGATGTCCATTATAATTCCCAACAGCCAGCCAGGACCAGCCTCTGAAATCTGGGACTGTCCCAGCTAAAATGGTACATATGGTCACCCTAAATATAAATATTTATCTTTGGCACTATTTCTTTATACCTTTTCATATAGTGAAATCTCTTAGGTGATGGCTTGCTAATTGCTAGTCATTTCAGCCATGGCTTTGCACCTCCTGGTGCTTCTACATTTTCTCATTCAAACAAAAAATTCTGAGACCTGTATTGGGGAAATTACACCAAAAAGCAGTGGCTTTAGTCAGTTTTCCAGTTTCAGTGTCTTCCTCCTGAGCATCTGTTCATGATGTTAGTGATCATGAGTTACACCATTCATTCTCCAGTGGGAAAACAGTGCCAGAAATTCTGGTACGTGTTTTGCTTGGCAAAAATTAGACATCCCCTTGGAAAAAGAAAAGAGAGGGAAAGGGGAAAGAAAAGCAGACACCTAAATCTGTTGAGCTGTTTTTCCTTGCACAAAATGAATCCTCAAGTGCAAACAAGTGCAAACAAGTACCATATAGTAATAACATGTGATGACACAACAATAGAAGGATTTAGTTCTGGCCACATACAATGTTTCTGTGTAATTATACTAAGATGACAGACAACTTTTCTGGCTAACATTTCACTTTTCCTAGTATTAAACACTGGTATTGGAATAAAAATAACTTTAAGAAATCAAAACATAATGCATTTCTCTGTCAGGTTTAAGGGCTTCTGAAACATGTTATGCCTCACTAAGGTTTTTGTCTGAGAATTTATAAGAAGTTAAACACACATGCGGGCACCACAGTGTCGAGCACAGTGAAGAACCTTGTGATACATAGATTAGGTAAAACAAGTTTTCTTATTCAGTATGACAGTAGCAAAGCTATAATTAGCAAATCCATTTTTACTTGCATAAAATTTTCCATAAACACATCCTGCAGTTTTCCATGCTTTACCTAAACCCAAAGGCGATTTTAGGAATGGTGTTATGGAAGGGAGAATTTCAGACAATCTGTTCAGTCATTTGGGAGTTTCTGAAAATAAAGCGCTTTCAAGTTTGACAAAAGTGGTTTGTATTCCTTGCAACTTAAGCATGCATAGAAACCTAACACAAGAAGGGTTTTCATATTCTACAGTGACAGGCATGTCATCTGAACTAAGGAAAACTCTCCCAATTCTCCCATTGCTGCATACAAAAAAAAACCCAACCCTCCTACTGAAACCTACAAAAGGCTTAATTGTACCAAACAGAGGAGGAATCTGATCCTTAAAATAGTCATGCTGAGGAACATACATTATTCTTAGAACCACGAGCACTTATCCAGTCGCAAACAAATCCTCTTGTGCCATCTGCTCTTCAGTCAGAGCAGAATCCCCAGCCGACTGGTAGTCCAGTACGACCAGTAGCACAGCAGCTTAATCTTCCATCACATCTTCCACTTCCACCTTCCCCAGTAGTACCCATTGGATCAGTGGATCAGCCCACCCTGGTGTCCCCAGGTCAGCAGATAGTGTCTTCAGCACCACACCAACAATATCCAGCCTTACAGTCTGCACCAATCCCAATTGCAGCC
>NW_017728992.1:61811875-61815890 GCF_001723915.1 Gavialis gangeticus
GAACCACGAGCAATTCTAGGTGACATTATGGTGGGAAAAAGTTACTCTCTCCTTTGCTCCGCTCACGTATCCTTTTCTGGTTCTCTGCTCTTATACTTCCTCACAAACATGTGGCCTCACTTGTGAAAGTTTGTATCTGCTACGCTTCCCCTAATGACCTGACCCATCTTCACCAAGCGTTCAAGAACTGAAAACTGATATACTAAGATGGTGTTTTGAAATGTGATTCATACTGTCCTACAGCCCCTTTAGGCTGGGGTAGAAAAAAGAAAGCATGAAGTCAGTACATCCAGCCATCCTGAAAATCTCCCAACAGATGACATTCACAAAAAATACTCACTCCACATTGCCTCACAACATGAGCCTCAGTATGGGGGGGCATGATGGGGATATGGCCAGAGTCACAGGTGATCAGCTACAAATTAACATAGCCCCAAAACTAGTCTTTGTTCAGCTCCAAAGCTGCGTCTACCCAGACCTGAAATATGGTAGGTATAATGAGAGCATAAAGTCGCCGCTGACTTTCTTCCTCCCTCAGGCAAAGCTTGGGTAAATTGATGAATTGGGGGCTTTACGTTTTTGTTTTTAATTCTTTCTTTATACAATTATAATTACCTTTATATAGTGTCCTCTAAGGATGCCACATGGAAATACATCTTTCTTTAGGGAAGATGCATTCTGTGGCCTACAAAGATTGACAGTGTCCCTTTAGTTTGCATTTTACCAAAAAGCAGTATAATCTCAAACAAGTGAGCAGGATCATGGGAGTTAATAAGTGGTTGGCCAGATGGTGCTTGTCCAAAGGTGTTGGCTTTTTAGACAACTGAAACTGCTCCTAGGGAATAAATCAGTGGTACAGGAGAGTCAGACTGCATTTCAATCAAGCACAAGCAGACAGACTATTAATAGACATAATTATCTTGCTAGTTTTTTGTTTTGTTTTGTTTTTTTAACTACTAGATGGGGAGAGAGACTCACAAAAGGGGTTCCCCAGGGCCAAAGAAAACATTCTTACAAATACTGCAAGCAGAGAATGCAAAGCTAAATGTTATTTATACAACAACTACCAGCATACATAACCAGGCTGCCGAGTTAGATGCCCGTATGTTGAAGAGGGAGAGGGAAAGTTATAATTAGAATGTCTGAGGTTTACTTTAATGAAGGACATATATTTAGGGGGCTTGTCTAACTGAGGAAGCTTTATCACATTTGAACACAATTATGAAGCAGCAAGTTAGATGAGATGATGCAGACCATGACCTAGCAGTGAGCATAGGCCAAGACATAATTGTATTCACCACTGTGTCGGCAAAGGGTTTCATCACAAACATGAAGTTGCAAGTTAAGACAGTTGACAGTTAATTCAGTTCTCCACAATGAAATTCAAACATGGCACATCTTTAATGAGCAGACAAATGATGGGCACATTGAATACTGAATTTACAAATGGAACCAACTGTACAAGACAGGAAAAGAAAGTGGAAACATGACTGCAAAAGACCATTCAGCCAAGAGAAATGCATGCTTAATAAATGAACATAAAAAACAAAAAACAAAAAAAAAAAGACAACATGATCTCTTGAGAAAAATGATGGCCCTGTGGTTAAGGCATTAACCAGAGACCCATATTCAATTTCTAGCTTTGCCACAGGTAAGTAAATTAACCTTTATGTGCTTCAACTGCCAAATCTAAAAGGGGGACAATATGAAAAGAAACACCTTAAAACAGGAATGGATAATTATTAGGGCTTGAGGGCCATTTAGGGAGATTTGATGCACCATTGCAGGCTGGTTCAGGACCAGCTGGGGTGGATGGTGCAAGTCCACACCCCCCACACTAGCTGACCAAAATTCCCTAAGTAGTCCAATGTTGCCAGATGAAGAGGACAAGTGGGGTTTCCATGGAGATCAGCCCGGGACCCCCTCAGGGAGGGCGTGCTTGGCTGGGCACACGGGATAGGGCCATGGGCAGGCAAGAAGTGGCATCCAGGAGCAGGACTGACAGGTGGCAGTGTCCTGCTCAGGGCCAGGACAGTCATGATCTACTCCATGCACAGCTCTGCAATGTCACTACTCCATGATCCTGACCCCTGCCCCAGCCTGCTCCCAGATGCTGCTCCCCACCTGCCTATGACCCTATCCCATGTGCCCAGCTGAGCATGCCCTGCCATCCCAGGCCAGTCTCCATGGAGACCCCACCTGCATGCCCATCCACTCCATCTGGTGCCCTCAGTGATGGGAGTAGGATGGATAGGCCAGGGTGTCCAGACATTTTTATTAATGTTATGGAGGAACATGGTCATGCTTGAAGATAGGCTACAGTTACAGGTGAACTTAGACAAGCCAGCAAGTTGGTCGGATCAGAACCTGATGAAGTTCAACATTGAGAAATGTCTAGTGCTCCACCTCGGGATGAGCAACTCCCAATTCACCTACAGGCTTGGTGGCATCAAACTGACTAGCACCATGAATAAAAGGGACCTGGAGGTAATAATAGACCACAGTATGAATACGAGCTGGCAGTGTGATGTTGCAGCTAGTAGGGGAAATAATACTCTGGCATGCATCAATCAATGCATCTCCAAGAAAACCAAGGAGGTGATTCTTCCGCTCTACTCAGCACTGGTGAGACTGCAGCTGGAGTACTGCAGTCAGTTCTAGGCACCACACTTTAACAACGACGTGGACAAGCTTGAGACTGTCCAAAGAAGGGCTACCCATATGATCAGAAACTTGGAAAGCAAGCCATACGAAGAAAGGCTGAGGCATCTGGGACTCTTCAGCTTGAGAAAAAGAAGACTGAAGAGGGGACCTGGTAGCAGCTTACTGTTACACTAGGGGAGTACATCAAGGGCTCAATGAGCAACTGTTCACCAGGGCACCCGAGGAGAAAACCAGGAGTAATGCCCACAAACTCCTGGAATATCAATTCAGGCTCAACGCTGCAAAAGCAGCATGTGCTCAGTAATGGAAACTAACTATGAAGTCAATCAAAATACAGCCAACACTGACTATGACTATAAAGCACATGGCCCATGATGGGCAAACATACTGATGTGAACCTACCACAAGACAACATTAGCACAGCCCATCTAAATAAGATATATGGTAGTGCATATTGCACTCATTCCTCCTCAGCACCAACTCTTTTTCAAGTCATGGTGAGCCACTACATTGAATATATTTTGATTCCCTCTTCACTCCCACAGCTGAACTGCACTTTCCATGTTTCTTCACCAGCCTTAAATGTCTCACAAATCACCACCAAACAGGGTCTCAAACAGTTCATCCAGAATCTGTTGCCCCTTCTCTCAGCCTGTCACATATGACTAGTCTGGCCCACCCTCCATGAGGTGGAACCGAACTAGGTTGCCCTGCACTTCATCTGCATATACATTTTTGGAGGATCCCAGGATTACTGAAAAGAACACCTGTCCCAGTCATGTGTGGGAGGCTGATTAGCACATGGCTCCTTTGTAGGGGGCATATCTGGAGTATAGATGTATAGTGAGCAGTGCTGAGCTATTGAGTCACCATGGCTTGAAATCCTGTTGACTCTGCTGGGGCACAGCCCAGTGGACAATATGGTAAGTCATGAGCCTTTTGGCTTTGGGCTAATATCATGCATAGTTTGCACTCTACTTACACACACACACACACACACACACACACACACACACACACACACACACACACACACACACACACACACACACACAGTTTGTGCTCTATATGAGAAGGTACAAAAGTACTGCTTAAAAGTATGTTTATGGACTAAACATACTAAAATTTGCATGTTTAAAAAAAGATAAAATGTGACATTTCATCTGTCAGTGTTTTCAAATTTGCCTTTGCTTCCATATGCTCAGGGAGAGCAGGGTTTGACAGTGGGGGTTGGGGAAGGGGCTGCAAAGAGAAAAAATTGGGGGAGGGAAAGCAGGGGGGGAGCAGATGGAAAAGGGGCCACCTGACCCAGATTTATTTTCTCTGCTGCAGTAGTTGGGGGGGGGGGGGG
>NW_017728992.1:61815936-61818951 GCF_001723915.1 Gavialis gangeticus
GGAGGGAATCAAGATGTCTCCAATAATTAGATTGTATACCTGGAAAATTAAAACAAATAGAATCAAATTTGGGAGGTTGTCTTATATTTGAGTAAATATGGTAGTCAAAATAGGAAGAATCCTGCATTTTACCTATCCCTCAAATCAAACTACTTATCATGTTTTTTGTTCCCATACCTCCAAGCAACTCTCCAGAGAGCATTTCAAACAATAATTTCATGCAGGATCCAGCACACAACTTCTCTCCCCACCATCCCAGAAGAATTTATGATAAGCCTACTACATCCTTGTTATGCTTTTTAAAAAGTAGTTTAGCTACAGCATGTTCATTCCTCTGTTATGTTGAGAAATGGTCCTTCTTTCTTCTTCTCCAACTAACTTGGCAAACAATCTAAAAGCAGTCAGTAGTTGGAATGGCATTCCAGATTATTTTAATATCTTAATTTTAAAATAAATATTTTTCAGTCAGTCCTGGGGTAACACGAGATAGTCTGGGCTATATAAAAACTGGCACTAAAAGATTCATCGAAAATAAAGCCACACTGTACATCTGCAAAACAGGATTTTTCTTCTCATTTAGGAAACTAGAAGGCCACTATTTCCAACTCAATCTCCTTCACCCGAGGCTCTCAGGAAAAACTAATACTAGCAAAACCATATGAATATCACCATTATTTTGTGGCCTGTACTAATATCATCTAAGTTATAATTTCAGAAAATTTCCTTATCTGAATGCAAAAAACATTTTCTGTATTGTCAAGCAAATGTTTTTTATTTGAGCAGCGATGATGACCTATGAACAGTGCTGTTGGTAAGAATACTAAACATACTTTTCCACGCATTCTTGACTTGACATTCCTCTCATCATATTATTCCTTCATCCTGTCTCTGTAATGCCAATCATAGGAGCATAAAGATTCAGATAAAGATAAATTCTCAGAGTCTGCAAACCAGAAATGTGTGACTAAATTCATAAGTCACAAATCTGCAGGCCCTCACCACTGACAAATTAACACAACATACATTCATCAATGATTTCTACATTATTTCAGAAGCTCCAAATAGACTCATCTGCTATCCTTCTTTTAATTTATATAGTATGATACAGTTACACATATGGTAGGACAAGGCCATTAAAACTAAAATGCAAGTGGCAAGTAAAAAGCACTCACAATGGTATCAAATGAAGATCTCAGCAATAAAGCTTGCATCCTAAAGTATCACACCTCTTCACTCTCTAGGACCCACGTATCCAACCCACAGGATACTTGTTCATAACATTGGTTGAAAAAAATCAGCACTGATTCCCCTGAATTAGATAATCTCTCTTCTGTTCCACTGTCTCTGGAGAACCAGGAGGATCTAAAAGTCTGGCATAACAAGGTAAATTCAACCGCTCTTGCAACCTGTACACAGTATAAATCTTTGTTATGTGCATATAAATACAACTATACAAGAGGATTCAGCCAGCATAAAAAGCAGTTTAATTTTGGTGCCTAAAATGAACTGTAAATGACAAATAAAAAAGTTGCAGTTAATGGAGGTAGTGTTTTAATAACATTGGCTGAAACATTATTTGAAAAACTGAAGGGATTAACAAAACACACTTATTCAATTACAAAATTTATTGTAGCATTTATAGAATTCTTAAAATCTGCCTAGTTCTAATCCTGGAAGTGACTCTTTAAGGGTGGTCATGTTGGACCAAGGTGATTTTCAGCAATTTTTGTACTCGGTTTTCAAAGCTTTGGTCTTAAAAATTAGGGGTTTTTTTCCTCCCATGAAAGTGACTACAAGTCATAAATGGCCTGTAAACCAAATTAGACTTGTAACACCTCTGCAACTCCATTCTCTTCATATTATTCCCCAAGTAATTCCAGTGCAACCACTTTATCTTAATGAACGTGCATGGGTACAACAGACTGGAACTTAGTAAATAGCTCTATTGACGATACAGTAAATGGAATAGAATCCTCAGCATATGACTCAGTCTTATGCATGTTGAGCACTGCAGGAATAAGAAGGAATATGAATAAGCAGCAGCAGTGATGATTCTTATTATATCTAGGAAGAAGACTATGAAAGTGCCTTTATACACCTTTGTTTTCATAGTAGAAAGTGATGCTTGAACGATCTAGAAGCTAATCCTTTCACAGAAATATCATTTTTACTGTCTTAGATTTGTTTCAAGGGCATTGTATTCAGGATCTTAACTCCTGTCTTCAAGTGGTGCTTAGTCCTTCTGATCAGTCTTGGAACTGATTTATAAAGACAAGTTTCATTAGGTGCTCACCATCAGACTGAGAAACTGTTAATGAACACCAAATACTCTTAAAGCCAAACATGACACCCTTTAGAGCAAGATTAAAATTCATGTGGTAAAGTCTATACATGCACATCTATCTGTGTCACCATTTATTAATACATCAGTTTATTAATGATAAATAATATTATTGAAGTAGGAGGAATTTGTTCAAGTGGTCTGCTTCACTCGAATTCCAAGAGTGGTTCTCAACAGGGGAACTGCGGGGGCTGCAGATCTGGCGCAATCATCATCTCCAAGATCATCTGGGGCAGCCCATGTCCAGGCTAAGCCTGCCACCATTGCCATTGCCAGGTTCACAAAAAAAAATGCAGGTTTTCTCCTTTAAAGGAGAAAGGGGCTTGCTTGAGGCTGAGGGGAGCCGGAGGAGGTTGATACAGCAGGAGGTGCCATGTGCACGTGTGGACACACACATGCACATGGCAACTATGCAGCAGTAGAAAACAAACCCCATAACTCCCCACAGGTAAGTCGGGGGCAGGGGCTGGGATAGGCAATACGTTGGGGGCAGGGGAGGCACATTCCTTCCCTGATTTCTGTGCCCACAGCAGGTACACAGCTGCAGCCTGACTGGACCAGCGTGGTAGGGTGGAGTGGGGTGGCAAGACTCATTGTCGCTGCTGACAGTCTCCCACACCAGCTGCAACACTAGCAGTGGGAGGAGTAATGGATTTGTGTCTGGGGGGGGGGGG
>NW_017728992.1:61819048-61822500 GCF_001723915.1 Gavialis gangeticus
GGGGGGGGGGGGTCACTGCCCTCACCTTCTCTTGCCACTGGGTGGCCTGAGGGAAGTGGTCAGGCCATGTCCACCCTGCCGTGGGACAGAGTGAGGGGCAGATGCAGGGCCAGGGAGCTTCAAGACAGAAGTGAGGAGCACCAGCAGAGCTGGGGGGTGGCTGGTTGTGGGTTGGAAGTGAGGTACAGCAGCAGGGCCAGAGGACTGTGGGTCAGGAGTGAGGGACACCAGCAGGGCTGGGTGGAGTGAGGAACTGTGGGTTGGGAGTGAGGAGCACCAGCAGGACAGGGGGCTGCGGGTTGGTAGTGAGGTGCACCAGCAAGGCAAGGGGCTGCAGGTCAGGAACACAGGAGCCCTTGAGTCCAAAAAGGTTGAGAACCACTGCCCTACAGCTCTCCTCGAGTTACAGCTCCAAAGACCCTAAAATGGTTTCTGATCAAAAGAGCTTTACAGGTTGTGTCAGTGGTGACTATAAGCCACAATTCAGTATGCATTTCAGACTTAGTGGCTAGCTTTTGTAATACTGAACATCAAAAAGCATGATATCTCTGTTTTAAAAGCTATTTATATAGAGTGACCATATGCCCCAGTTTGGCCAGGACACTCCAGGATTCTGTAGCTCCGTCCCAACAGGTTGGTCAAAAGTCCAGCAAAAGCCAGAGTCCAGCAAGGAGGTGGAGGGGCACAGTGGCCAGGCAGGGAGCCAGGTAGGCACCATGGCTCCTATGCAAAAGCAAGACAGATGGACTGGAGTAGGTGTCACCCTGCCCACACATGGCATGTCTTTGCTTTCACGTAGGAGCAGCAGTGTCTGCTTCACCGCCTGCCTGGTACACCATGCCACTCCACTTCCCCTCCAGACTCCAGCCCTGGACTTTTGACCAACAGGTTGGGACTGGGCTATGGAATCCTGGAGTGTCCCAGCCAAACCAGATGTATGGTCACCCTATGTTTACAGAACACTTAAACAAGAAAAAGCAAGAATGTTTGATATTGCAATATAATAAAATTGTCAAGACATCACACCAAGGTGAAGACCTTCTTGAATAATATAAAAATGGCTGGAGGCAATCCACTAGTCATGTCTACCTAAGTAATGAAAGAAAATGAACTCTACAGAATATCATATAAATGATAAGTGAAGCAAGAGCCAGGGAGAGATGAACTTGTACCTTTTGCAGGACTGGCAAACTTGGACAGGGATGCTGTAAGCCATCTTACCTCCTGTGGAAAGAAGGATATAATCCTTTGCTGCATATTGTGCTTTGACAGATCTGACTTGTCACTAAAACTCATCGATTCTATACTATGACAATGGAATCCATAGACTAGATTCTATACAGGTTTCTATCGATTTATGTGGGGGGGGGGGGTTTTGCAAACTCTCTCTTGTGCAATCAGCATATATGCCCCCCTCCCCAAGCAGGTAAGTCTGTGGGGGAAGGAGAAAGGGCCATGGCCCCACTCACCCCAGCCCAGGCTGCAGCAGCCTCAGGAGCATCCAGAGCCAGCTGCCTGCAGCCACTGGGCTGCACCATGCTCTGCCTGTCCCCCCGCACCTGGGCTCACCCCAACTCCTGGGCTGCACCGTGCTGTGGTGCAGGAAGCTGGTGTTGGCTGCTCCAGCACAGGCTGGGGTGAGTGCAGACAAGCGGAGCCCTGGGCAGCATGGGGCGCAGCACTCACCCCAGCCCCGGCTGTAGTGGGCCCGGGGGCAGCTGACACCAGCTGCCTGCACCAGGGCACAGCACAGCCCAGAGCAGAGGTGAGTGGCGGCTGCAGGCAACTGGCACCATCTGCTCCTGGGGCCACTGCAGCCAGGGCTGGGGTGAGTGCTGCTCTGTTCCCTCTGCTTTGCTGCCTCGTGCAGCCCCGGGAGCAGCACCCCTCCCCCAGTCCCAGCCTCACTCCCTCCCTCACCGCCATGGAAATCTACCCCTATTTGTTACATTGTGTGTTTGCTTTATGCAAATTCAAATTATGCACCGTTCTCCGGGAACACATGTACAGTATAAATAGAGGGAAACCTGTACCACGTCATGCAGACTGTGGGTGGACATGTCACATTAGCACTAGGAAGATCCTGAGCTGCTCTGGACTGCTCCAATTTACAGCAACGTACCTGCATGCTGTACAAAATATGCAATTACTCAATATCTGATAAACCAAGTTATTTGAAACAGTCTTAGTAGTGGGTCTCAGCAAGTACCAAACCATACAAAATCAGGCTACTGTTGCTGCTATCTAGAACTGAAAATGCAAGATATCCTTCCAAAAGCACAATAGCAGCATAGAGTTCCCACATTTCTGACAAAAAGCAGCCACCAACATGCTAAGCAACCTCCAAAACATTCAATAAAGTATGCTGAATTATTCCAGATAAAAAAAATAACATTAAGCTTCACATAATCCAAACTACAGACAGCAAAATACTCCCAACTATTTCAAAATAAATTTCTTATTTTAACTGTTTTGTGATTTGTTTATCACAATCCCCAAACAACACTGAAGTCACCATTTAAAAGAGTTAATATGGGAATTTATTCCTTCAGCTAGCAGACTGAGCCCTAATTAAGTAACATTTTTTGCACATTTTATCTAAAGCCATCCAAGTAGTTAAAGAAGTATAAATCATTATTATTTCAGCATTCTAACTAAGCATATGTCCATTTTAAACCCACATTTGTGAGCACATGCCTCTTTTATATGAGTAATTCCTTTAGCACAAAGAAAATAAGCTTTTTATTAGCTTCTTCCTCATCAACAGAGTAGAAAGTAGGATTTCCAGAATAATAGTTTTAATTATTTGGGTCCAGTCTTCTAGAAAACAGGCAAGGTTTTATTTAAGTGTCTGTTCTACCCCCACTTAGGCTATTGGCACACAAACAAGTCACCACAGAGTACTGTAATTGCCCACAGATATGCTCTTAACCCAGAGTTAACTCAAGGTATACTGGGCCACTTTTACTGAGGGGCAAGCTACCACACTTTTATCATGGGACAAGATGTTTCACACAGACAGCTACCGCACAATAGCAGGCACACAGTAAGTTCATAGCCCAGGTTACGTCACTAAGTTGCTCATGTACTCACACACTAGCCACAATTCCAGTGGGAGACTCCCTTACGAACACCCACTACCATACTATTAGCTGAGCCCTTCCCGTTCCTTAACATCCTTATCCTCACAACATCCCTGAGAAATAAGGAAGTAGCATTAACCCTACTTTATGGTGGTGGGACTTCACCAGACAGGTTATGCAGACTTTCCCCAAAGAAGACTAGCACATTCAATTCAAGATTCCTAAATTACAGGTTATCCAATTTCCCCCAGATAACATCCCTCATAAGATGCCCATCATTCCTCTGAGTGAACGAAAACCTAGGCTCTTTTTTTTTTTTTTTTTTTCTTAATAACACCATTAAAAAATTTTCCCGCTTTCTGGAATACC
>NW_017728992.1:61822521-61825245 GCF_001723915.1 Gavialis gangeticus
TTTTTTTTTTTTTTTTTTTCCTTAATAGCACCATTAAAATATTATCCAGCTTCATGGATACACCAATAAAAAAGTCACTTTACCACATTAGGGTATGGAGTGCTCTAAATACCAAAGGGAGTGACAAACCTAGATGCATGGACTCAGAAGTGCTCCCATACTGTGAGGTATGTGTGTATAATTGCTGCAAACATTAAAAAAGGTTGGAGAGTAGCTTTTAAACTAAAAACAGAGGGAAAACCAACAGGTGCGGAACAGTGCACAGTTCGAATCAGCACACCCTACAGGGGTGAAAACAAAAAAAGAGGATGAGATACAGCGTGAAGACAGGCAAATAACTTTAATGAGTAAAAGGTCACACAAGTAACCAACCAGGCCAAAAATACACATGCTTTTATACTAATGCTAGATGTCTAAGATCAAAGGTGGAGAAACTTTAATGCTTAGCAGTAAATGATGATACTGACATAATAGGCATCTCTGAAACATAGTAAAATAAGGAAAATCAATGGGATGCTGTAATACCAGGATACAAGTTATACAGGATTGACAGAGTAGGTTGTACTGATAGGGAGTGGCAGTCTACATCGAAGTCTCTATTGAATCAACTAGGTTAGATTTTTCAACCGAGAGAGGTACCATAGAATATTTGTTAACAGAAATCCCAGGTTTCCACAGGAAAAAAGCACATCTAGTGATACACTAATCGACCCCCCCAGAACAGGATGGCAGCAGCAAGACAGAAATGCTAAGGGAGTTGAGAGAGGCCGCAACAGCAGAAAAGTCATACTGGAGAAATTCAACTAGCCACAAAAAGACTGGGTCAATCTAACAACAAGCCAGGATGCAGAGATAAAATTTCTTGATGTTATAAAAGACTGCTTTCTGAAGAAGTTAGTCCTGGGACCTAAAAGAGGAAAAGCCATTCAGAACCTGGTCTTAAGTAGTGCCCAGGATTTGGTGCAAAGGGTAAGTGTTAGTGAGCAGCTCAGCAATAGTAAGCATAATGCAATTGGCTTTGACAACATGTAGGAGGGGAGATGAAAACCTACAACAAATAGCCTTTAACTTTTAAAAGGGAGACTACACCAGAATGGGGAAGCTAGTTAGATGAAAGTTAAGAGGGACCCCTAAAGGGATGAGGAGCTCACAGGAAGCATGGTAACTTCCTAAAAACACCATATTGGAGGCACAAAGCAAATGCATACTGCAAATCAAAAAAAAAAAAAAACCCAGAAAGCAGACCAAAAGACAACCAACATGGTTTAATGGCAGAGTTGCAAAAGCAATAATCAGAAAAAAGGCTTCTTTCAAAAAGGTCTCTTTCAAATCCTAATGAGAAAAACAAAAAAGAGCTTAAACACTTGCAAATCAAGTGTAAAACTGTAATAAGACAAGCCAAGAGAGAATTTGAAGAGAAACTTCCTAGAGACACAAAAGGTAACAATAAAAAAAAAGTACATTAGAAGCAGAAGACCTTCCAAGGAGTCAGCTTTGCCTCTGGATGATCTAGGTATAAAGGGGGCACTAAAGGATGACAAGGCCATGGCCAAGAAACTAAATGCATTTTTTGCATCTGTCTTCACGGTGGAAAATATTAAGGAAATTGTGTCACCGGATCCACTCCTCTTTAGGGAGGAGGCAGTGGAGCTGACCTAAATTGAGGTTTCAACAGATGAGGTCATAGAGGAAACTGATAAACTAAACAGTAGCAAATCACCAGGCCCTGATGGCATTTACCCTGAGATCCTGAAAGAGCTTGGAAATTGCTGAACTCTTGACTGTAGTATGCAATCTACCACTAGAAACAGCCTCAGTACCATAAGACTAGAGGGGTGTCAATGTGACTCCCATATTTTAAAAAGGTTCTAGGGGGGTTGTAGGGAACTACAGACAAGGGAGCCTAACTTCTGTTCCTGGAAAACTGGTAAAAACAGTAAGAAAAGAATTGTTCAGTATTGAGATGAACACGACTTACTGAGGAGAAACTAACATGGCTTTTTCAAAAGGAAATCATGCCTCACCAACATACTAAGAGTTCTTTGCCGGTGTCAATAAGCAGGTGAATTGGGGTAATCCAGTTGACACAGTATATTTGGACTTCCAAACGGCCCTTGAGCAGGTCCCCCATCAAAGGCTCTTAACTAAATTATCGTGGGATTTCAGAAAACATCCACTCATGGATTAAAAATTGGTGCCAAAATAGAAAGCAAAGAGTGAGTATAAATGGTCAGTTTTCAGGATGGAAAGAAGTAAGCACGACTGGGCAGCTAGCATTAGGGGCTATAGGCTTTATAGGTGGGATAGAGAAGGAAGGAAAGGCGGGGGTGCAGCGCTCTATATCAAGGAGCAATACACATCCTCTGCCAGCAAAATGGGGTCAGAGGGGCAAGCTGAAGTGCTCTGGGTCAAGATACAAGGGGGGTCGTGGGGAGAGGGATCTAACGGTGGGGGTCTACTACAGACCCCCCAGCCAAGGGGAGGAGCTGGACCGGGAATTTTCGGGCCAGCTTGCAGAGGCACTTAAGGCAAGGGATGCAGTTGTCATGGGTGATTTAAATTACCCGGACATCTGCTGGAACAGTCAGCCAGGTCGGACCATTCCAGGAGGTTCCTGGCCGAGATACAGGACCTCCACTTAATTCAGGAGGTGCACAGTCCCACCAGAGGAAATGCCCTGTTGGACCTGGTCCTGGCCACAGGCGATGACCTGGTAAGGGGCCT
>NW_017728992.1:61825772-61830102 GCF_001723915.1 Gavialis gangeticus
TGACTCCAAGATGAACATGGGCCGACAATGCGAGGTCACCATTGGAAGGGCTAACCAGATCTTGCCATGCATCCACAGGTGCATCTCTAGCAGGGCCAAGGAGATAATCCTCCCCCTCTATGCAACACTGGTCAGGCCACAGCTGGAGTACTGTGTCCAGTTCTGGGCGCTCCACTGCAGGAGGGATGTGGACAACATCGAGAGGGTCCAGAGGAGGGGCACCCGCATGATCTGGGGACAACAGGGCAGACCCTACAATGAGAGACTGCGGGACCTGAACCTGTTCAGCCTCCACAAGAGAAGGCTGAGGGGGGACCTGGTGACCGTCTATAAACTCACTAGGGGGGACCAGAAGGGTTTGGGAGAGACCTTGTTTCCCCTAGTACCCCCTGGCATAACAAGGAATAACGGCCATAAGTTGTTGGAGAGTAGGTTTAGATTAGATTAGAAGTAAGAACTACTTCCCAGTTAGGGCAGCTAGGATCTGGAACCAACAACAATGCAACAGGCAAGAGGGCATGCCTCCACAATGCTCCCATACTAGCCCTGGGCTGCAGCTGCTTCACCACACAGTGTCTGCTCCAGCCCTGAAAGAAAGAAGTAGTGGTGACAGCAGCTCAGAATTTCTCCCTATTGGTGGGATGCACTCATGCTGTGGGATTGTACAGCCATACTGGTTGCAGTGGGGATCACAAGGAAAGTTCCCAAAGTGACTTCAGACTCCATCTACTTCTTCCCCCCTCTTTCAAACATAACAGGGTTAGTTGTCCTTGAAACGGTGCAATTGTTTTCTACCCAGGAAGTCCAAGAATGAAAGGTAGGCTATCCAAATGCGATACCATGAGATTGTAAAAGAATAAGTCTTTGCATAATGGGCATCAAAACAGAGAAAACAAATAAACAAATAATGGGGGACTCTAGGCAGTATGGTTTTAACTACAGACTCTACTGACTGATTGGGAATCTCCAAAGAACAAAATCCAGTTCCAGCCTCCATTATTCATGTGAGGCACAGAGTTGCTCCCTTGATGAAGGTTGAGATGAGTGATGTGAAGGTTGGATCGAGCCTGTGAAACTTCTCCCATCCCTCCCCAAGCAGACTGGATGTGGCACCTGCTCCAGCTAGTTTGGTACCTGCACTGCATGAGGTGTGGATCCCCGAGTGGTTGGAACAGAGACACTGTTTCCCCTAGCACCCCCTAGCATAACAAGGAATAAACGGCCATAAATTGTTGGAGAGTAGGTTTAGATTAGACATCCGCAAAAACTACTTCACAGTTAGGGCGGCTAGGAGCTGGAACCAACTTCCAAGGGAAGTGGTGCTGGCTCCTACCCTGGGGCTCTTTAAGAAGAGGCTTGATGCCTACCTAGCTGGGATCATTTGAGCCCAATTTTTTCTCCAGCCCAGGCAGGGGATTGGACTTGAAGATCTACAAGGTCCCTTCTGACCCTACTTCTATGATTCTATGAACAGGCACCAATTGCAGCACAGTCCAGCCAGGGGCATGCAGTGCAGATAGCAAACTGGCCAGAGCAGTCTCCATGCTGCACACGGTGCCCACTCCCACCAGTGACATCTGCTCTGGAAACTGCATCCAACACATTGCCCACTCTGGCCAATCTGGAATCCATACTACATGACGCTGGCTGGACTGCACTGCACGTGGTACCTGTTCCAGCCACTCTGGGATCAGTGCCATACACACTCAACTGTGCAACAGCCCCAGCCCTGTGTGGGTCTGCTCAAACCCAGGGGCAACACCACAGATTGGATGGCAGGGCTCTATGGGTTATATGTTTAACAAACCCTGCTATATAGGACCAGATTTCCAGGAGCAAGCCCTAACTCCACAGTAATCTTGTTACTCAACCCCAGACATGTGGTAAAGTGCTATAGTCCTAGAATTAAGGGTTGGGTGCCCTTCCTATCTGTCATGTCCAGTTGTGCATATTTTGAAGTGGCAACATACTAGGTTTTATCATCTTGTGATATGAGACCCACAGTAAATGGTTTTTCAGCCAGGTACAATGAGAGCCAACTATTGTCCTTCCTCACAATAAAGTAAAGGACAAACAAACATTTAGGCTGCTTGCAGATGTTAAAAAAAAAGAAGAAGAAAAAAACCATGCTTTACTGGAAGTAGCAGCATGTTACTTCGGCCTGGCTCTGCAGCTTCTGTAAAGATCAGGCACTTCAGCAAGGCTTTTTGGCACTTTTAGCTAAAGCTGATTCAATCAGCTATTACATAAAAGCATCAAAAGCCATACTAAAGCACCCGAGATCTTTACAGATGCTGCAGAGCCAAGTTGAAATAACATGCTGCATCTTCTGTATATGTGCAGGGCTTAGCACGGGAACGCACCGAGTTTAAAAAAGTTCCTTTTCTTTTTTTTTTTTTTTCCTGTCTGCAAGCACTCTTAGTGACTTCCATGGAGCCAAACATAACATCAAGACTGAAACCTTCAGGTCAAACTTCTACTGCCTTATTCTTCAACTCCCTACAATTTGTAGGGCTTTACAGCTATGCAAAAATGTTAGACCTCTAGTAAGATATTATTTGACTATGTAAAATGCATAGCAATGGGGAAAAGTTCTCCACGATTTGTTTTCTTTGACTGGGCAATGACTAAGGGCAAATTTCTATCCTCAGTTATTGATGGAATTTTGCATCAGTATAACTAAGAGCACCACGGACTTTGAAGCCAAACAGGAGACTCTCGGATTTAATCTACTTTTTTTTTTAAACACATACAGTAAAAACTTGTTTTTAATGTTCCAAACTGCATCCAGTTTTGTTCCTAAAGCAAGATTATGCAAGAGACAAAGAGCATACAGTCTTTTCAAATAACTTTATTTTCATACATGCAATTGTCAGCCTGACATTTAGCAATGTGCATAATGAATTGGCAACTAATATTTTTTTAATGCCCAGTACAACAGTTACACCCATTTTGCTGATGTTTCAAAACAAACACAAAAATAAGAACAGTTTTTAACAGCTAACATTTACCTAATGACAACAACAAAGACTGCAATACCTGGCAGTTTTTTTATATATTGATAAGGTTTCTGGAATTATAAAGTGCTTTATGGACAAATACCATAAACTTTTATCATTTTTGGAGCTCTCCAGAAGCCACGGAGAGAACTTTATAGTTTCAGAATAAGAGAACAGAAGAGAGTGCTCTTAAACACATTAAATGCCAAAACACAATGTAGCAGAATGTTATTTAAAAATAAACTTGTTTTGTGATGTTAATTTTATTAAGCTCATTATCTCACTCACCCTCTCTTCATTTAGTTCAGCAATGGACTGTCCCAAAAGCAAACAGTTTCTCCATACATCTTGTCAGTGCATTTTATGTTGCTACTCCAGTTTCTGCTCCAATTTACACATGAAGGACCAAATCTTACTGCTCTTATTCAATTGTCACTGAAAAGAAATCTGGCACCAAATTAGACTGATAATTACCAGGCCTGGCCCAAAGATTTGCAGCATAGGTAAATAAATAAAATCTCTTTGAAGAGTATCGAGAAAAGGTACCTAGAATATTGGTTTCTCCTCTGCTGAAGCCAGGTTGTGGTGCCTTTTAATGAAAATTAATGATCAGTTAGGGTTAATAGCCCTCAGCTGCACCTCAGGCCATTAACTCCTCCCTACCAGTTATTAAGCTGGGGAAACGCCTTGTACCTCTAGCTTTATCACTTAATCATAAGCAGGGAGGGATGTCAACCAGTCAAGTCCCTAAGCATGGCCAAATATCCCTAGTCCTCTATTTTTACAGTTTTGCTTCATGCTACAAAACTATGAGTGATGATCACAAAAGAACTTAGTTGCCTAAAATATCACTTAAGCAGAATTTAGGAACCTAAATCCAAAAAAAGTGACTCTCAGAAACCACACCTAAGTCACTTAAGTTGCCTGGACCCCTTTATTGCCCAATTTTTCTGGCAAGAACTTAATGTAAAGTTCACCTACAACCATACCCAGAGGTATCGTCCCCACCTCGGGCCCAGTCCCATTCCTCCCCCATCCCCTCCTCTCCCCTGCATTGGCCCCTCTCCCGCTCCTCCCATCCCCCCGCTGCCACCAGTTTTGACCCAGGCCCACTGTGTCCCCCCTTCCCCATCAGTGGCCTGGCTTGTCACCACCTTCAGGCCTGGTCCTCCCCCCACATTGGCCCCGGGCCGGAGCCCAGGCCCAAGCCCAGGCCCACTCGTCCCCTCCCCCCACCGCTGTGGGGGAGGAGGGATGGGCCCGGACCTCAAGTAGCAGGAGGGAAGCAGGGAGCAAGCCTGGACAGGGGGGCATGGGGCTCTGTCCCCACC
>NW_017728992.1:61835102-61836362 GCF_001723915.1 Gavialis gangeticus
GGCCACTGTGTCCCCCCTTCCCCATCAGTGGCCTGGCTTGTCACCACCTTCAGGCCTGGTCCTCCCCCCACATTGGCCCCGGGCCGGAGCCCAGGCCCAAGCCCAGGCCCACTCGTCCCCTCCCCCCACCGCTGTGGGGGAGGAGGGATGGGCCCGGACCTCAAGTAGCAGGAGGGAAGCAGGGAGCAAGCCTGGACAGGGGGGCATGGGGCTCTGTCCCCACCCACTCCCCCAACCCCTGTCATTCTTGATGGGTTATTGGCTAGTAAAAGATATTATCAAAATAATCCTTGCTTCTCATATATTTCTGGGACTATCACACCTACAACTACAATCCAAAACCTACTGGCACTGAGTCTAACACTCATAATTCTTGTCATTCAAAAAATACACTTACAACTGGAGATGGGCATGGTGCTGCTCAACTTTGGCATAACTGCCTAATAGTTAGAGTGCTTGCCAGGAAGGGAAGGCCTGGGTTCAAATTCCCCCTCAACCTGAAGTGGTTCAAACCTACCAATCCATCTCTCAAGACAGTACCCTAACCAATACAGTATATACTGGCCTTAAAGCACTTTCCACCCTTCCTGTTAAAGCAGGGTCACTGTGCAAAAAAGAATGCAAAAGTTACTGATCCAGAAAGTAAGCAAATAAAAGTGGTGAGGGCATTCCTGTGAGGAGGAATCCCTGGCTTCTGTCTCTACTCCTGAGACTGCATTTTACATTAAATAACCACTAAACAAAATGAATGAAAAGTATTGGCAGAGCTCTATATGAGAGCTCTAATTATTAGGTTTGTATGCAAATGGTGGGAGACAGCAGCAGCACTACAACCACAATCCCATTCATATTCACAAAGGAATGATGAGCAGGGATCCAGGTTTTCCATTTCTCGTGGAAAAAACATGGATTTTCCCTTTAAGAGAGAAAAACCCAGATTTTCCCTTTTGGGAAACCACGTTTCCCCATTCAGGCTAGCAGAGTTCCCCCCAGGAACTGTGTCCATCTGTGTCCCCCTACCCCTGTCCCCCCTCCCCCAACCTTTTTTCTGAGTTGACAACTGGATGCAGGGCTGCAGCTCAGCCAGAGCCAGCACCGGGAAGCAATGGGGGAGGGGCCAGGCCTGGGGTGCAGTGGTGGGGCAGGCACATGGGGCTGCTGGTGCTGTTTTCCCCACCCACCTCACTGCAGCCCCGCAACCACCACACCCACCATATTCACGAGGTGGCGTAGGACCTGTGAACCCCCCCACCCCCCCAT
>NW_017728992.1:61836389-61842655 GCF_001723915.1 Gavialis gangeticus
CCCCCACCCCCCCATGCCACCCGCTATGCTCATCAAAACAGTGCTGCTGCAGGACAAAGCAGGAGAGGCCAGAGGAGACCCCAAGGAGACACAGCAGGTGCTGGAAGTGCTGCTACAGGACACCTTTGCACTACCCCCCACATTGCATGGCACCGTGCAGGCTGCTGCCAACTGCCCAGCCCACCCCAATGGTGCCTGCCAGCTGCAGGAGGCTGCATACACTGGGGTCAGGGCTGGGACAGGTGGCTGTGGCTCTGGAGAGCCAAACCAGGCCCTGAACCACTGCCCTTACCCCTCCCCCCCCAATGGCACGGGGCAGTCTGAGCACACCAGAGCATGGCGTATGACCCTAATGGCACAGAGCCAGTCCAGACCATAAGAAGCCAAGCTCTGGTGAGTCCAGACCAGCCCTGCTCCATCAGGGCAGGGGCCAAGCTTTGGAAATCCCACCCCCCACACCCACTCAACACACCCACCCCCTGCCCCACACACTGGGGGGGTTGAGGCCCAGAAGCTGAGGGACCCCTCTGGCAGAGCTGCAGGGGGGGGCAGGGGGCTTCATGTCAGAAATGAGGGGCACCCTCAGCTCATTGCCTGCTCCTCCACCCTCACACAAGCTAAGGTGGGGCCATGTGCTGGGGTACGGTGATAGATTTTTTATTAGAGAATTTTTTATTTTTTAACAGAGAAAACCAGGATCCCTGATGATGAGGCATCAAAGCCAAGGTGAGGTCTTCAGGCTGTGAATATGAGTCTCCCATAGGCAATTCCCAGGCTGCACGGAGGTACGCAATTGCCACTTAAATCTGGGAGGCAAGATTCCAAATAAACAAACCTAACTATCTGAGTACTAGATGCCCAAGTCTCATGGTTTAAAGTACAGGGAGCTTAGGTATGTGCATTCCATTCCTGCAGCTCCTAAATTATAGGTGATGGAACAGTTGGCATCACTACAACAAAGTCCCTTTGTAAATTTTGCTCTTACTTTTAGATGTTGCCATTTTAAGGTCACAGAAGGATAAGGAAATATATACAACAAAATACCTTTTTGGTTCATGACATCTCTCTTCTTTGCATCTCTTCTTTATAATAAATGCGCACTATTTATGCTTTGTTCAAGTTGTAAAATCTGCACACTTTAGGATAATATTAAAATAATCCTTTAACACTTTTTTCCCCCCCGTTAGAGAAAAAAATGCATAATATGCTCTGGTTGTTTCATCCTTACTGCTGTTGTTCTTAATATGGGAAAGTTTCAAACGAGGAAGAAGAGAGTAAGTACTATACTATGCCCTCAGGGTGATAAGATCCATAGTCATTCTAACACACTGTGGAAGGAAGATCTAAAGCTATGGAACAAATACTTTTTCTATGTGATGCCCTGATGGCATCTCTATGCCTAATTTTGTCCCCATGAAAGACAGAAACAAATCTCCTGCTGATTTACTTCAATAGGAGCAGGAATGGTGCCTCCATTTGTGCTACACAGTATCCTAGGATACCAACATTTTCTCTTTCCTTCATATTTCTATTCTAGAAACAGAACTTAAAACAAGGTGCTCTCAGAACATGATGTTAATTTACAAAGTGCTCTAGCAACAAACTAACCTTTGGTTAATACCTATTATGAGTTCACTTATTTTATAACGGGAACTCCAAGTGCTTTAGTAAATGGAGTGCAGACTGGCTACTTTTACTGTAGCTTTGGTAAGTACCTCTCTGCCATCTTATTAATGCTATTTTGTAGTAATGTTTTTAAAGCAATGCATTTCGAAACACAGTACACAAGGGATTCCATTTTTATTTTGCCCTCTATTCCGTATGTGCAGGTCACCCGAGTCAAAAAAGCTGAGAGGCACTGACACTTCTAGACCAGATCAATAAGTTATACCTTTAGCTCAGTGGTGCTTGACCTTCTGACCCCACACGCCAGATGAGTGGTGCAGGGCCAGTCTGAAGGCCATCTCCTGCAGGCAGGATCAGTCCACAGGCCAGACCCAGCATCAGGTTGGCATGAGGTTTCAGTGCACGAGTGCAAGCCAGCAGGTTGACCTGGCCCCTCATGCCAGACCCAGCCAGAGCAGCACTGCACATCAGCCTGGCCCCACATGCCAGATCCAGCCATAGAGCAATCTTGCACATTAGCATGATCCAATATGTTGGGCCATGTCATCTGGCCTACAGGGCTCCCCACAGGTTCAGAGGACTGATGGCAGCATTAACGAATGACTCCGGAAGCCACAACAATTAATACTCCCATCACTCCCCCAGTGCCAAGTTTCCAGACCCATAGGGAATCCCACAGGCCTGATGACACAGACCCTCAGGCCAGATTTGGCCCATGGGCCAGAGATTGAAAACCACTGCTTTAGCTCCTGATGCTGTGCAAAGTCATACTGCATGCAAAATCCTTACTTGTAGCTTATGATTAATCCTGTTTACTTCACCAGGAATGCAGCCTTTAGGATGTAATCCTATCCCACTGAGTCCTAGGGGAGTTTTATCATTCACTTCAGACTTAGGAGGCACTTGCAGGACATTTTCCCAATGACATATGGCAGATACAAAACTATTCATGCATTTTTATTTATATACAAAACGCAAAATCAATACGCTAGTATCATATTTCAATACAATCATCTATATACTGCAGTGTACAGTACAGTGTTCTGTACTGTCCAGTACACTGGATTGTATTAATAGGAGCATCGCTTGCAAATCAAGAGAAATTATTCTTCTGCTCTGTTCAGCACAAGTAAGACCTGACCTGGAATACTGTGTCCAGTTTTGGGCCTCACACTTCAAGAAGGATATGGACAGTTTGGAAAGTCCATCAGAGAGCAACAAAGACAATTAGAGGCCTGGAAAGCATGACTTACGAGGAAAAACTGAAAGAACTAGGGTTATTGAAGAGAAGACTGAAGGGGGATTTGATAATAGTTTTCAAAAATACTTGAAGGCAATTATAGGAGAGGATGGAAACGGACTTTTTTCTGCAGCTATAGGGGACAAACTGAGGAGCAATGGACTCAAGCTGCAGCAGAGGAAATTTAGGCTGGAGAGCAGAAAAAAAAACTTTCTGACTAGTGAGGGTGGTCATGCACTGGAAGAAACTACCTCTCTAGGTAGTTTCTTCCAGTTGTGGAATCTCCATCCTTAGAAGTTCTCAAGAGCAGTTTAGACAGACACTTGTCTGGTACGGGATGATCCTGCTTTGAGCAGGGGGCTCAGCTAGGGGTGTGTACAGAAGTGCTCCATACAGAGCTATAATATAGAGAACTTTGATAGCACCATAAAGTTCCAGCACTCTTAAACATGACATAAGTGCAGTGTTTGGTGGGAAGAGGCCTCTGAACCTCACTGCACTTTCCAGGCTCTCTGCAGCCTCCTGGGGCTTGTCCACTGGTCAGAAATTTGATCAGTGTACAGAAGTTATTTAAAGCATTGTAGCTTGCTAACTTGCTGTAAAATACAGCGCTTCAAATTCAATACCTCATTTAATGAGAGTTAATTTAAAGCATTGTGCCCATTTTTAAAGTGCTGTAAAGCTGGGCACTTCTATTAAATCACAGCAATAAAGCACTTTCAATGGTGAAAAAAGCAATTTTTGTACACACCTTAGATGATCCTGTGGGGTCCCACCCAGCCGTACTTTTCTGTGATCCTATAAACATATACAATACCTAGCCTGTTTACAGTTTCTGACATGTTATATTTTTCTTAGATGTTGGATGGATGCATCTTGAAGACTAAGGGGAGTAATTCACCCAATTTGAAAGTTGGAAGCATCACAATTGAAAGCAAAATCATTTAAGGGTTTGTTCATTACATCACATATGAGATGGGTATTCTAATAATCACCAACTCTATTCAACAGGCCTGATCCAAAACGTAATGAAGTTAATGGAAGTATATTGATTAACATCAACAGTCTTTGAATAAAACCATTAATGTACAAGTGATCTATATGGAATGAATAAGCAACAGAGAATCACCCCAGACTATAATTCTATTGAGTGCTTCTGTGATAACCGCATCCACCAGAGTGAAAGTTGGAGTGGTTTGTTGACTTACCAGAATGCTAAGAGAAAGAAAAAAGGTATACATTCTTATCATTTGTACAACCACCTAAGGGCTATTCTGAAATAAATGTAAATGGTGTAGTAGGCAGCCCTAAACATCACAATTTACCAAATTTGTTCTAAGGTTTTGGGAGGAAGGCAGCAGGAAAGTGTTTGGGTTTTTTGGGTTATTTTGTTGGTTTCTTGTTTTCTTTTGTTTTAGGGCCCTCTCAAGCCATTTGCTCTGGCCTCTTCCAAAATGTCAACCCAGTGAATCTCAGTGAAGCATCCTTGTACCAGCTAGCCTGGTTGGTTTTTTAATGTACTTCATGAGTGTGCATCACACACATAATTACTACATTTTATTTAATTACTGGAAGTAATCTCATACCTAGAATTTTAAAGATATTTTTTCACAGATCATTTTATAATGTCACAATCTATATATAGTATACAACTCGCTCCATAACATTAATTAAAGTTACATGCTTAATTTCCCTGCCTGTCAATAAGAAATGAAGTGTATATATGTTTAAATTCACTTCGATATGTATTCTTGTTGCTGTCTACACGTTGACACTTACAAAGTTACAATACTTATTTTTTAAATGGTAATCATGAAAGGGGCCAAGCTAATAAGGTACTGCTAGATACTGGTTTTCTGTTTCCACAAAACAAGCAGAGGCAATGATCCTACAATCTTCATTCTAACACCCAACTATTGTGCCTCAATCATAACACAGAATTAGTACTAGCCAACTTTTTGGTGTTCACCACCATTACAGCTTTTATCAGTATATGACAGTAATCTTTCTAAAATATGTACCCTAAATCAGGGTGACCAGCCTGTGATATATGTGCCACCAGTGACACAGACAGCTTGCGTATGTAGTATGAGGTAGACTGGGGAGGGGACAGGCAGCATAGTGGCAGATAAGGCAGAGAGCAGAAAGCTGAGCAGCAGCTTGAACAGGGAGCACAGGGTAGGGAGCAGAAAGCAGAGCAGCAAATTAGTACAGGAAAGGGATCAGAGGAAAGGGCACTCAGAGAGGGTGCAGAGTTAATTCGTGGCATGCCTTAACCAAAGGTTGGCCCCCACTGCTCAAGATGCTTTTGTCCTGTGTCATCCGGGAGGTCCAACTACTGGTCCATATATTAACACTATGAAGGCTCTACCAAAAAAAGGCTACTGAGTAACAAATTATAGATTAAGATCAGTTTGTTTTTGTATAGGGTTTTTTATTGCTACATTTATTATTATTGTTTTTTAATGCAGAGTGAATTTTGTGATGTTGACATTTATCCATTAGATAACAGACTGACGCAACGAATTCTTTGCATGTGAGCTGCCTCAATATCTGATGTACCAGTATTTGGTAATTACCACAAACAATTCTCCAAACCAAACAACTTAATTCAAGACAAGGACCAAGCCTAGCACATTTTAGAAGCCCAAGAAGGGGGTATAAAGAATCAAATCAAGGATCTATTCCAGTTCATGCCACTAACCAGTCTGTCCTTGTGCAAGACATTTACTTCCAGGTAGATTAATTTATGTAAAATTCCCTATGTAAAATTCTGAATAATCTTGCTGACCCCAAAAAGAGGTAGTTTACATCAATAAGGCTTGTAATGAATTTCAGATCCTCTAATCAAAGTTGGGTTGGCAACTCTGAAGTTTTCTGGGAGATTTTTTTTCCCAATATGACGTAATGTCATTAATAGGGGTGCACTGATAGAGATTATTTTGGGCCAATACCGATAACCAATTTTTAATGAACCATATTGGCAGATACCAATCTGATTGCTGATATGCAGCCCAGAAGCTTGGAGAGCAGCATCTGGTTGGTAAGTCTGGTGGGGGGAGGGGGAGGTTCACATTTAAGCCTCTGCTCTGTCTAATTCAGACTCAAAGTTTAGCCTTACCATCCTGGGTATGTGCCCAGCCATTGGAGCTTGGCTCATGCTGTGGTCAGGTGCCTCATGGCACAACAGTCTTCCTTTCTGGTTTTTCACAATCAGAGTTCTTAGTTCCATTCCAGCACAGAAATGAGAAACATGAAGGGAGTCATAAAATCACACTGAGGTCTCCTTGACATCTGAACTTTTGGTGGCACCACCGGTGTGGGCTCCAGAGCTACTGACCCCACATCCTGAAAGTGATGCTACTAAAGTAGAGAGACGGCTTGTTCATGGAGAAGATGG
>NW_017728992.1:61847655-61855342 GCF_001723915.1 Gavialis gangeticus
GGGACAGAACAAGGCCCCCACAGTGAGGGAGGGAGTGAGGCTGAGCTAGGGGCAGCTGCTGCACAGCTGGGGTGGGGCACAGAGTCACAAGTGACTCACGCAGAATGTGGGGGGGGGCAGCTCTCACCACTACGTGGGGGGTGTGCCTCCAGATCTGCATGCAGGACAAGGGTAGGCTGCCACTGTGGGTTGGGGCCAGGGGTGGCACTGGGATGTTCCTGGTGGGGGGCTGGGCCAGGCTGCAACAGCACCGAGATAGGGGGTTACACAAGGGGCTGCAGCCACCCCAAAATTTGCCGTAGCCCCCCCCCTCCCAGTGCTGCCACTACACAACCCCCTGCTGGGAAGAGTAATGCCACCCCTGGCCTCAGCCTGCAGTGGCAGGCCACACTCACCCCACATACAGGTCCAGGGACACACGGCCCACCATGCCCTCCTGGGGTGCACACAGCAGCAAGAGCCGCTACCCCCTCCCCGCGCCAACCAGACAAGCTGCTCATGGCTACACCCCACACTCCACCCAAGCTGTGCAGTGCCTGCCCCAGCCCCACTCCCTCCCTCACTGCTAGGGCCTCAATCTGCCTCCCCCCATGCCCCTTCCCTCACAACAGATGTAACAACCAGACTGGCTGCTCTCCACACGGCCAAGCTGTGCTCCTGGCCACCTGCGCGTGGTGCTGAGGCAGTATGCACGCATGAGGCATTTAATCAGCAACATTATCAGCCACATCAACCAAAAAAAGCCGATTGCTAATACTGTCAATTTTTCTTATATCGGTGCCGATCTGATATGGGACCAATGTATCAGTGCACCTCTAGTCATTAATTGTGCTGTTCAAACCATTCACAATATCAATCTCCTGGTGTGCTTTCATTAGTCACTGGTAGATCAATGCCAATTCCGGTAGACTACCGGCCAATCCAGGGGGTTGGCAACCCTAGATCAAAGACACTATATAGTTATGAAGCTTTGTTTATAAAAGGTAGAGTCCTTATCCATTACCAATTCCCTAAACTACGCAGCCCTTGATACCTTAATTTTTGTCTAATATAGCGCTTTTCAATCATTTTCATAGAAATATTGGCAAAACTGAAAAACATAGGAGCATTATAAGTAAGATGTAATTACAAATACAAAAACAAAACAAAAAAAAAAACAAAACACTTTCATGAATTTTTAACTTTACAAATACAGTTGTGTAGACAGTACTTAAAAACTAACTTACATTCTCAAAATAAATGTGTGTCTTGCTTTACTCTGGAGGAGAAGCAAGAAATCTAATCAAATTCTTTGAGTGTTTTCCCTGCTGTAATTTAGTGGTGAAACTGGCAGGCTGCCTAACCATGTCAAAAAGGGATACATTTGAAATTCTGTAACTATAAAATAACAAGGAAGCTTTTAGCCACATCCATGTAGAAGAGACTAAGAACATGTTTACTTGCAATGTGGTTAGCATATTAAAAGATTAATCTAACAGGAAAATACATTTTAAAAGTTGTGAAACTGTCTTACTAGATGTATAAATACTTTATGCAAGTTAAGCCTGATTTGATACTCATACAACTTCTATATATTTTTAAAACTAAAGGCATGGCAACTAACAGCACACAACATTTTTAGCAATACTGTTTTTACCCTGCTATTTATGCTAACGCCTTTATTTGTTTACATTAGTTTTTTCTCTAATAAAGATGACACCAGTGGTTCTGGCTGGGTAAGCCACTGATGGAACATCATCAACCTCGATGGAAGGCATCACCAAAAGAGAGCAACTCTGACTGAAGTCTATGGTCAGAGAGTGTGTCCACTAGTGGCAGACACATAAACCAACACTGTTTTCCTTAAAGGCACTAGTTGCATGATTACTAGGTGCGATTACTAGCTGTGTGAGAATCTTGGCATGATTTTTATGCTTGGACATCATTTTAAGTACGTTGTATTTTTTTTTTTTTTTTTAAATCAGTTCCTTGAGCAGTTTTATCTTTTGCCACACTGTTCATTAAACAGTTCACTAGAACTGTTTATGTTCTTGAAGTTCTGGGATCGGATTCTCCTTTCCATTAAGGCCTCTTCTGCCATAATGTAAATGAAAACCAGGCCTCCTTACTTTTGATGCAACTTTTAACTCTAATTTGGTATTGTTTATTTTTTTCAGTGCTTGTAATGTAGGCCTCTTATTAGGAGATGCAAATGGCTGAGAAAGGTGAATAACCAACTGAAAGATCAGTTGTTATTACCAGTTCCTGATTACCAGTTCCAGCAAGCTTCTGCTGTAATGAGCTCAGGACCCAACCAGTCCTAATCAAATCATCAGGGCAAACCAAACCCTGAGGCTGCAGGGAAACAAGCCATAGCAAGTTTGGATCAGTTGCCTGGGCCCAGATGGTCTAAGTGGGCAACCAGTCTCTGAGGCCACAGACAGCAGACCCTACTTGCTCCAGCCTTTAAAAGATGGCTCCAACCAGCTTTCCAGGAAAAGACTCTGTTGCTTGCAGTCCCTTGATTTGCTTATTGGAAATTGGCTTGGACTCCTGGCACACCCTAACTTCAGTTTATGTGCCTGTCCTAACTGTAACTCTGGGCTTGACTCCTGGCTCCCCATGAACCCAATTCCTGGACTTCACCTGATTACTAGGTGATCTTCCTCAACTGCCCTTGCCCCAATCCCCAACATCTGCCATGCTCCTCCTTTAATGGTGCACTACTCCTATCTCTATTCCTCAGTTTCTGCTGTGAAAGAACTGATTTCTTCTAGCAGTTTTGGAAGGAAAATAAATACTGTGTAGTAAGTAATAAATGCCACTCTGAACAGGAAGCAGAGTGAGGCATTTAGTGCTTAAGTCATCAGTTCAAAGAGCTTTGAACTGATCAGGAACTACTCTTTAGGGATGTCACTACGAAGGACACTTATCTTCATGGGAAGTCAGATAACACCAACAATCAAATCCCAAAACAACAAGTTATATATCTTAGGTGTTTGGGAATTCATCTTAATCAGAATTATGGAATTGGAAACAAAATTTGACTTCACATTAGAACTAGGGAAAGCCCTTAGAAGCCACATTTCTGAACAATATACATATATCAGTAAAAGATTCTCCAGACTATGTAGTCCAACATTATGCTCTCTTTTAGAAAAATGCAATGGAAAGTACTACATTTACTAAACTTTATGAGTATACATTTCCAAAAATGACTTGAGCTACTAACAGTATTTGAGACAAATATGCTAACATTCAAATCAAAATACAATCTCTGATATGCAGGTGTTGCCATCTCTTACACAGTGCAAACTTTTGAATACCCCTCTTAAAGCCATTTTTTTTATTTAATGGAAGCAAATATGAATTTGGGAGTGTTGAGGATGTTTAAAAGCCTAAATTGGGCTCAAGATCAAGTTCTTGAAAAAGCCTTACAGGCACAATCAGAGACTATGTATGTCAGGTACACAAAATGGGTAGGATTTTCAAAGGCACAAAGGACAGGTTTGGAAATCAGTGGGAATTTGAGACCTCCCTATCACTCTGAAAACCTCGGACTGTCACTCCCATCCTAACCACTGGGAAAGGCATGAGGAGCACTGCTCTTGCTACAGAAAGTGTACCATGTGCTCCTGCCAATGAGGAACCAGCAAAGAATAATCCCAGTAAAAAATGTAACACACTAGAAAAATTCCTAGAATAGTTTTACTATAATAGATAGCATATACAAAGCACATGATCATGTGATGTGGTATGAAAGTTTTAGCAACAAGAAATTACCATAAATAACTTTCCCTCTTATAAGTAACTGGGGAAAAAAAATCCCAAATCCAAATTTGCATCAATTAGGGGAGCACCGAGAAAGATTTTTTTGGCCAATACCGATGGTCTATTATTAACCAGCCATATTGTCCGATGCCAATCTGATTGCCGATATGCAGCCCAACAGCTTGGAGAGTAGCGTCTGGCCAGTAAGTCTGTGGCAGAAAAGGGCAGATCAAGGCTCCCAAGGTGAGGGAGAGAGTAGGGCTGGGGCTCAGGCAGAGGCAGGAGCAGGGACAGACACTGCCCAGCCAGGGGGGTGAGGAAGTTAGCTCCCACCACTGCGCATACCCCTGGGAGAGACATGTACCCCTTGGATTTGCGCACAGGGCAAGAGTGGGCTGCCTGCTGCAGCCTCTTTCCAGCAGGGGGGCTGGGCTGGGGTTGTGCTCAGGGTAGGCAGTGGCAGTGCTGGGAGGGGTGGCTATTAGGGGGCTACAGCCACCCCAGAACTTGCCATAGCCACCCTAGAGCACCCCCTCCCAGTGCCGCCACCACTCACCCCACCCCTACCTGCCCTGAGCACTGCCCCAA
Source organism: Gavialis gangeticus (assembly GCF_001723915.1). Taxonomy (NCBI): domain Eukaryota; kingdom Metazoa; phylum Chordata; order Crocodylia; family Gavialidae; genus Gavialis; species Gavialis gangeticus. The sequence goes on from NW_017728992.1 coordinate 61,851,994, forward strand.
CCCAGCTCCTCCCACACCAAGCAGCAGCCAGCACAGCCCCCAGCCCTGAGCCTGCAGCAAGCAGCCTAACCTCGTCCTGTGCACAAATCCGGGGGACATGCCCCCCCCGCCTCTCCTGGGGGTGCACACAGCAGCAGGAGCCCCCCTCCCTGTCCCCCTGCACCCAGACAAGCCACCCATGGCTCCATCCTGTACCCCGCACCTGGGCAGCGCCAGCCCCTGTCCCTACCCATGGTCCACTCCCACCCTCACCATGGTGACCTCAATTTGCCCCCTGCCACACCCCTTCCCTCCTTCCCCCCACAGACTTACCTGCTGGATGCTGCTCTCCAAGCTGCTGGGCTGCATGCATGCTGTGGTTGCACACATACACATGGCATGTATCAATGACATTATTGGCCACACTGACCAAAAAAAGCCAACTACCGATAACGTCAATTTTCATTTTCAGTGCCAATATGATATGGACTGATATATTGGTGCACCTCTAGCATCATTTAAACTAAATGTTGTTTTGTTATGAACTGGTATTGAAAGAATCTATAATGAAATAGATTCCTTTTAGATATCAAATCCATTGAAGCGGCAGTCATTTATTTTTATGTTATTCTTTTTGATACTATGCAGAACACCTCTGATTCCAAAATGCTGGTTTTCTAAACACATAACCATTAGGGTAGTTGTTACATATTTAATTTCATGCTCCACTCAGCATAAAGCAGTTGAGGGACTGCCAGCCAGAGCAAATTAAGTAACCGGTTAGATAATTTCCTGCTTAATTGAAAGCAGGTAGTTTTTAAAAGTAATAATTGATTTTGTTTCTAATGAATGTGTAGCTATTTCTTCCTTTCTCGCTCTTATTATTAAACAAGATTGCACTCAGTCTCTGTACCCAGCTAATGGCAGGCACATGAGAAACAGAATGGGGAAAATGCTGTTTATTAAAGATTTTAGGTACCAGCTGCAGTTAAATTCTTGCTCGTCACATTCATAAGATAGAATGGGAGAGCAGTGTATAAATATTGGTCCTCTTGTCCCTAGATCACTGCTTTCCCAGGTCAGCAATGCTCAGTAGTTCTTACACTGTGTGGCAACATATGAAATGAGCTAGCAGTCCCAATCTAGCACTTTGGACTTGTCCTGCTGCCTCAGAGCTGCAACTGGAAATAAGGCTGTGGAATACAGCCTACCCCTTGCTCCCATTCCACACGCTAAATCCTGGACAGGAAGCAACGTGCTCTCCTAGTGAAGTCTTAAGTACACAGCACTTAAGAGTGGACTAAATCTGCAGGTAGCTCCACTGCCTGAGATTTCCAGGATCTGGCTCACATAAAGCTGAAACAAGTGGTCAGGGTGTAGTTCTCTGTGGTACCCCTTGCCTCAGCCCTGAAGTAGTACATCATTTGTATCTGGGTGGCTCACAAACTTTTTAATTCAGAACAAGTTGTGGAACTGAGAAGCCACTCAGCTGTATGTCATGGCCTTTACTTTAAAAGGCACTGGTTCTCTACTCAGCTAGACCACATCAACAGCCCCAATCAGAGGCCACAGCCGATCAGACAATTGGTGCCCTTTGAAATAAAAGCCGCAGCCAACAGCTGGAGCACCTCCAGGGTCCCACACATCTGTTGCTGTGATCGTGTGTGCCCCACTTTTCTTTACAAAGCTTCATCTTTGTAGGGAGGTGAAGAATTAAACCCTGAAAAGTACGTGGGTTCTACTGTACGGATATGCCTTCATGGTGACCAAATAGGGTATCCATCACCACCACATCTTTGTTGACAGCTTCACCTCTATAAACAGTTTCTCCAGGATGGGTCTGTGATACATGCGAAGACTGGTATGAGGAAGCTTGGATTCTCAGTTGTATAAATTCTGTGGGTAAGAGGGCTACATTCTTCAGGGCTGTCAAAACAACAGCTTTCGAAAGCACTTAATTCACTTCAAAATTATATTTAAAAACAAAAGAGTAATTGTTCTGTTAAACTGTTTAAACAAAATACTGCATGTTCTGATCTAAGCAAGCCAAGATGACTCTGTCCATCTTTTTCAACTTCTCCAAAATCTGACAAAAGGGAAAGCAAACTAAGGAAATAGTCATGTAAGCTTTATACTAACAATCCATTTGTTTTGACAAGGAAACATGAAAACTGTAACTACTCAAATTCTACTGAGTCACTTTAGACTGGATCATAGGAATCACTAAGCACCCTGCAAGCTTGATTCACGTGCATACGTGTAAGTAGGGCACAGATCCCTGAAGTAAATGGCACAAAACTGATATGAAACTAGAATCAGGTTGTAACGAGTTTTTATAACCAATTTTTCTGCTAAGTCTCACACTGAAATTAATAAGGGTTTTGCTAGATTACAAGCTAGTAAGGGGTTTTTTTTCTTTCATAGTACTGCAGATAGATGTTAGGCTAGTGCTCTGTGAGCTAGTATGTGGGGATTTGTGCAACTTCCAATGACCTGATTCAGGGCTGTCCAACTCTGGCGTGGCCACGGGCCACATGTGGCACAGACATGTGGCCCCCCAGGCTGCACACTATGTAGGCTATGCTCTGCAGGGGTAGCCCCCTGGGATCCCTTCCTGCCACATGGACTGCACTGGTGACACATGGCCAGCATAGGTTATGTTTGCACCCCCACACAGCCAGCACAGGCAGCATGCAGCACCCTCCGCCACAAGCTATGCCCCACTGCATGACAGTGGGAGGGGCAACAGCAGGGACCTGTGGGCACATGCCAACTGTCAGTTGAACAACCCAGACCTGATCTTTGCATTCTTGCACACTAGAATTATGCCCACTAACTTCCACTGTGTTTAAAGCCTTGCACATCCACAAAGTCGAGAGTAGGTTTCAAAGGAACAGCAGCAAAATTCGATGAAAAATATTTTCCAAAGGGTCTTGCTTATGAGGAATACGTTTGGGGATCCTCTTATTGCATTATGCTACTGACTTGCAGTGAGAATAGATCCGTCTTCATACATTGCATTAAAAATGGTCTCACTTTGATCATACCAAGACCTCTGACCACAACTATAGACCTGTTTTATGACACTTTTCCAAGGTCTGCTGTTAAGCTTCAGCTGACAGTCTATGGCTAATTAATCTGCTTATATAATTTTGTGAGTAAATTGGAATTTTGAATGACTATAAGTACGTAACTGCAGCTCTTTTCCTACCAGCTTTAGAAAGAAAGGGAGTAGTTAAAGATGACGAATTTATAACTGTAGATTAAGATTTAATAAATCATAATCATAGAGAGCAGGAACTGGAATTCAAAACACATTCATAATTACGAGGAAAAGGTTGGCTGATAAAAAAAAAAAAAAAAAAAAAAA
>NW_017728992.1:61855355-61855731 GCF_001723915.1 Gavialis gangeticus
AAAAAAAAAAAAAAAAAAAAAAAAAAATCACATGGATGAGCAAAATGAGATCTGACTCTATGGGATAGAAAGACAAGCACATAACTACAAGTTATTTAGGAGAAAATTAGAGATAAATATTATTATCTGTTATCCTCCATGTCACGGGGTGGGGCCTATGAGTGGCCGTGATCCCGCTAGGTCCCCCCCCGCCGTGCCAATTAGGAGATCCAGCACCCTCTTAATTCTCGCCCACCACGTCTTTGATCTTAATAGTTAATATGGGAGGCAACCTAGGATCTCCTATGATCTCAGGGTGACTTGGTGCACCCCAGCCTTATGGGCTATGCGTGCCTCCTACCTCCCCTTTAGTACACCCCAAGCCTTGCAGCTCTCC
>NW_017728992.1:61860731-61860954 GCF_001723915.1 Gavialis gangeticus
TAAAAACGTCCGGAAGAGCTGCGAGGCTTGGGGCGTGCTAGTGTCTCCAGTTTTATACTAGCCCCTCCTGGGCTTTACTCTTGCAGGCTAGCCCCTCCCTGTGCCTATGCCACGCGCTCCCTGCGCTCTTGCCCCTCGCTGGGGCCTGTCTCTGCACCTCTAGCACTCTTGCCCCTCGCTGGGGCCTGTCCCGTGCCAAAACTGCACCTGGGGCTCAGGTGGC
>NW_017728992.1:61865954-61873092 GCF_001723915.1 Gavialis gangeticus
CAGGCTCCGGCCTGGCTGTTTATAAGGGCCCGGCCCTGCCCCCTTCTGGTCACGTGACCAACCTGGTTGCTCCAGCAACCTGCACCTGAGCTGCCCTGGTGATTGGCAGCTCGGCCCATTTACCACCGCCAGTAGCAGGCACCCTGGTGCCCTGCTACACTCCATTAAAAAATACATTGTTTTTTAATTATATCTGGTTAACTATTTCAGGACCAGATCAAAATTTAGGCAACTTGTCATTCTCTCATTAAGAGAACTGGGCTACAAAAGGTCTTCATGAAAAAAGAGAGAGAACAGCACAGCTCTGAGGCCTGATCCTGCATGTTAATGAGAGTTTTGTCTCTTTTTTCAATGAGTTCAGGATCAAATCCTAGCCAAATATAACAACTCATCAGTAGAGGAAGGGACATAACAACAGCCTGGATAAAAGGGCAAAACTCTTCAAAAGAAATTCATTAAGAATTTTAGCAAAACAAAAGAAAAGGAATATCAACTGTAGTGATATGATCAGTCTAACCCAGAAAAATGTGTGAAACCTGAAGCAGCACAAGTTGAGAGACAACACAAGAATATACAGTTAACATCCTGACTAAAAGAACACTGTTCAGCAAAGGATGGATATCTTTACAGTCTCTTAGATGAGCCTGGTATTATCTAGGCTTCCTACCTCCCAACCTATGATGTGAAAGCACAGCTACTAAAATGTGAAAGAATGATGGAAATGTGAAAGAGGGACTACAACCACTGATTTAATACAGAAACCATGGGCAAACCACACATCAAACCATTTTAAGCGTTAAATGTAATTTTGAAGTGACCACGTCATTCAAACAAAATACTCCTTCCTGAAAAGCAACAGCAAGTGCCTCATGAAGACTTGATGCTACAGGTTGTGTAGTATACAAGCTTACATAAAGGACAAATGCAAGTTATTGCTAAGGCACAAGCAAAAAAATGAACTGTGTGTAGTCCTCATTGATAAATGGTTATATCTCAAACTGCTTGTGCTCACTTCCCTCATGAACAAGTCCACAGGGGAAAAGAGGGTTAGGACACAGGCAAAAATTGATGTAGACCTAAGGAGATGGGAAAAGCGTAATGCAAGACAGTAGCATAATGCAATAAAAGGATCCCAAAACATATTCCTCATAAGCAAGACACTTTGGAAAATATTTTTCATCAAATTTTGCTGCTATTCCTCTGAAACCTACTCTCAACAACATTTTGTAAATAAGATTGTTAGCTTCACAGCCGTCATGCTTTGCTTTTTACCTGCACTCACCTTTATAAATACACTGAAAATGTTGATACCCAAAGTGTGTGCCACAGCACCGTGCCAAAAAAAATTTAAAATGTTGAAAAATCCTGAGCTTATGCTGCATAGAGATGCAAAGTGAATGCTCTCTCCTTCACTGAAGGGGTGGCCCAGATCTGCTGAATGGCAGAAAAGGAAGGCAAATAAGCAGTGAATAGAACATCCTCTGGCAGCTTTACGTTAAAAAAATTATCTGACCCTTCAGATTGCAACCTTGTTCATAGTCTCAGCACAGGCCAAGGTCTGAATGAAGACTAAGTTACCCCTTTCATTCTTATTCTTTTTGGAACAAAACTGAGGCACATGGGCAGTTTGCTATGGGAAAGCTTACACTGTTGCCATATTCCTTGTATGGAGAACTAGAGGAATTCAATTTCCAGGGCTATCTTTATCATGGACACAAAATTAACCCGCATGCAAAAGATATCTGAGCAGAAATGACACAGTGCAAATCTCTGAACATCATCATCTTGGCCTCCTACTCTGTATGGGCAAAGCTTATGTGCACCCAGTATTTATATTTAACACCAGTTAGTTTGATATAATAGAAAATGGTAAAGGTTAAGAGACCTTTAAAAGACTTATCTCCCTGGTTCCCTACCTTTACTGAGTCAACAAACATTCCAACATTCACTCCTACAGGGCGATAGTCAGATATGTAAGCCCCCTGATTATTTTTAAGGTAAGATTTTGGTTTGTGGTAGAATTAGATGTAGATCTTAGACTACATTAGATAACAGTAAGATTCATAAGCTGTTCACAGATTTTTTCCTTGAATGACATATTTCACAAGGAACAATGACCTCTCAGAAAACAAACAGCCACATTTGAACCAGAACCCCCAAAGAAACCCTAGACCAAAAACTGTAGTGAAAAGTTCAGACCTAGGGACCTGAATTGAACAACTCAAGTCTCCAAAAGCTAAAAGCATTTGGATTTAAAGTTCTAGATTTGCCCCGTGTAGAGCAAAGTTTATATTCTTTATCCTGCAAGTTTATATTACTAAACATTGAGTCCAAAGTCATTTTGAGGCCAACTCATCTTTAATTCACTAAGACATTATTTTTGCAACTTTCACACTAACATGAATGTGAAAACAGCTCATTATTGCACAAAGCAAAATAAAAACAAATGTCAATGTAAGTAAAGAGAACAGGCACTTTTCTGAGCAAGGGCCAACAGAAGCCACAAGGCCTTAGACAGCAAGAATTACACTTAAATTTACTTCACCTAGCAGCCTGACAGATTGAAAGCCTGGAGTCACATCTGATAATAAGGGTAAGAGTAATTGTGATCATTAACAAAAACAAACAAATATGCTAAGATCAACACAACACCTGTTCTGTTTTCATTACGAAAATGTAAAGGGCTATTGTCACATTAAATTTGGTCACCAATTTAGGTAGCTGTTCTTTTGACTTAAAGGAACAGAAATGTTTGCATTTCCCATGGAAACAGTTTTAAATAAATAGAACACTGTAACCTCAGTAAGTATATCATTGTTTCATGGATTTTTGCCAAAAATGATAAGTAGTTCTGGGATTGTTGGTTGTAGCCATGTTGGTCTAAGGATACAGGCAGACCAGGTTCTTTGCATAGATGTGAGATATTTTATTAGACCAACTGGATAGTTGGAAAAATTGTTCTTTGCAAGCTTTCATGCATGAACACTCTTCTTCGGGGAATCTGTTGATGATTTTTTGGCCCTATTTTAAAAAATTAAAAATAAGCAAAATGTTTTAAAATGAATTATTTTCCTTTGTTTTAAAGTTATTCGTTATATGAATGTGTACATGTGTACATGCATGAATTTTTATATATGTATGTGTATACATGTATGTATGTATGTATATACACACAAAAATGAAATAACAAAGACCTTGTGACATTTTCCAGAATTATAGTTTATGTAATTTATACACACATAAGCATGTGTGTGTGTGAGAGAAAGAAAGAGAGAGAGAGTGTAGTTTGGGTCCCAAAGGATTCCTTTAATTTTTTTTTTTTTTTTTTTTTTTTTAAAACACATTTAGAATTAAATTTCCCCCTATCACTCAGCATGAATAAAAGGCCTGTGGAGGCCTGCTTATGGATCATCTCTGATTACACATCAAAAGCTTAGCTGTTTTATAGCTACTACTCCAACCTACCAGCTGGAAGAGACTTCTGAGCCCTGAGCTGCTCTACAATACAATGGGAGAGAAGAGGATCAGCAAACCTGTAAATCTTCCAGCAAGCCTTCATTCCTGCCCTAGATCTAAGGTCACCCCGCACAACAGATCCCAGTTGACTACATGGAGTAAAACACGAATAGTTATTTTAATTTCCCATCCTGTGTTCAGCAGACCCAAAATTTTCACACATCTCTACCAAGTAAACATCTTGTACATCCTGCAAAATGCAGAAGAAACATCCATTAGCTAGCACTTGACTAATAATGAGCTACACTACACTTTATGGGATGCCCTCAGCAACAGGCAGCACTGAGCTCTTGTGCTTCAAAGTAGCCCAGGAAGTAGGTTGTAACTCCTATAATCTCCATGTCGCCTCACTCCTCAGGAGAACAAGGCAAACTGAGTCCACCTGACACACTTCAGTACTGTGGTTTAACAGTGTGCGAGGGGGGCGGGTCTGGTGGTAGAGTCATAGAAGAATCATAGAAGTAGGGTTGGAAGGGACCTTGTAGATCTTCAAGTCCGACCCCCGCCATGGTCTTCTCCAGAATCAGTTCTTTCCTACTCAGTTGCACAGGACAGAGAAATAATGTAGACTTTTCCAAGGCTGCTAAAAGAGATGCCTTATACCCTTGGCATTGTGTATGGATATGTACAAGTGACAATGTATCCCAATACAAACAAATAACAACTTTTGATTGCCTGGCACCCAACGCCTCTTGGCACTTTAAGAACTACAACCGAAAAACAATGAAGGGAAGAGCCCACAGATTGATCTAGCATGGGTGACGTACACCAGTGTCTATAGACAACAAATAAGGGAGTGATCTAGCCATTCTTTGACTTAACAGCTGGAATGATGATCAGGTACCTATAACTGGGTCAACTAGCAGCAGCCTCTAGCACAGATCCTGAGCAAAGCTTGAACTTGCACCTCTCATACTGCCCCTAGAGTATCACAGTGATTGCTTAGCTTTAATAACAGGTGCAGATCTCTTTACAAACTAGTACATTTGATCATCTTTTAAAGTCTGAAACCTCTTTAATTTAGGGTTTGTCTTTAGTATACAAGGCCTCACTTTCTCAAGACAGCATACCCTATGCATTATAGTACATGATACTCAATATTTTCCACATTTCATTACCTTAATGTTGCCATTCCTATAATATGGACAAGCCTGTTTTTACAAATATGTCTTGTTTCTAAAATGAACCAAAAATATTTAAAAGTTTTTAATACGCCTGGCGCACAGTTTCCCATCATCCCCTACCAGTGGAAATCCTTGAAGTTCAAATATCACTCCTAAAACCACATACAGAATAACTGCTATTTCAGTTCCTGGATAAGGACCCAGAACATACATTCTTGCAAGCAAGAATTACTACCGTCTGCCATGGATCCCCAAGGAGCATTTCTTGTCCTTAATCCTGGAACTCGTTTAAGTGTTTTTTCTGGATATGGCAAAAGAAGTAAGGTTATCCAATGCCAGCATAAATACAAGCTATGTTTAAAGTTAAGACCTATACATAGTCCTCCGCAGAGAACAGTACTAAGTCTCAAATGCATTGGCACCTGCTTTTTTACTCACAAGAGCAAATAACAAGGGGTCAAGATATTTGTGTCTGAAAGAGAATCCCCATTGTGCTATTGGGGCTTAGACTTCTGAACTGCCCTCTTAAAGGTTTTCATTATTACAAGATCAGACAATCCTGTGTTCCCTTCCTATTCATCACTTTGTAGCTTGAGCTTCTACATGCAGTACTTGATAACCTGCATTGTGTAGGATCCATTCCTTAATACTGTCTTTACTGCAGGTGACTGCTTCTTATAGAATTTTGTTAAATAAGAAATAAGACATTTGGTAAGAAGAGTAAAGAATAGCTCTTAGAAAAAATTTCAAACTTTAACACATAACTATTTAGTTTTTGAAAAAAAATGTTGACACCTAGTGTTTAAATTACTCCAAATGATGTGGAAGGGATTATCACACAGACTACTTAGATCAATGGTGCTCAACCCACGGACCAAATGTGATCTGCAGAACCACGTCATCTGGCCTGTGGGGCTCCGCATGGGTCCAGAAATTTGGTAGCAGGGGAATGGTGGTAGCATTAATTGCCACAGCTTCTAGAGCAGAGCAATTAAAGCTGACACTGCTCTTTCACCACCAAATTTCTGAACCCATGGGGAGCTCCGTGGACTGGATGACATGGCCCTGTGCACCAGTATACAGGCTCATTCCAAGGCCAAATCTGATGCATGGCACTGGATCTGGCCCCCCAGGGTGGTCACTATCTTAATCAAGCACATGAGGTTGAGCCAGTTCATATCAGATTACAGGACTGACTCTGCGCACCAACCCCATTTAGGACCCAGCCCAGAGAACAACCACATTCACAGGATATGGCATGAAGATCAGTGCCATCCATGTCTCTCATCCAGTCCATTCGGGCCAGAGGGTTGAGCACCAGCGATTAAGATCAAGGTGCCCATGACACAGTTTGGTTCTTTCCCATTTAAGCACTTGATTTCAAAGCTATAATTTGTTATAGCAGGGTAAGAAATTAAAAACACAAAGCAGCAATTGCAATCGTATTTAAATATTTTGTAATTGTGGAAAATTAGTTCCACAAAGACTTCATTATATCTGGATAAACGGAGTCAGAACCATCATGTTTTTATGCCATGCTAAATGATATCAGTGTTGAGCTTTCTGCAAACCCAAAAAAACAATCATTTTTTTCTTCTTAAATGGGGTACTTTTCACTTGGTTTAATATTGCTACACACTAGAAGAACACTATTTATAGACAGTTTGGGGTATAAACTGCAGCTCAATAAACTGTAAGGTGACAGGTATCAGGTTATGCATTCATAAAGCCAGTGCTGTGAGTTAGTTCTCTAAGGACTATTTGAAAAGCCTGGAAGCTCCCCAGTGTCTCTCCCCTGATGCAATACAAGAGCCTTACATCTTAGGAAAGTCACTAGGACAACATTTCAGCACTGCCAATTCAAAGCTTTTAAAGCCAGGCACCAAAAATGACAAGACTGGCTTGAAAAATCATGAGCTGTTAAAAGTAATATAGTGTGGATTATTTTCATTTGCATCCTACCACTTGAGCTGTATATTAGTTAGATCAATTTTCAAAATTTCTCTATGGATGTTTTTAAATTATATTTACCTGTTTTGAAATAAAAGGCAATATTCTTATAGAATCACTGGGCATCTGGACCTGTGACTTTAAAAGAAATACAAACACTGTCAGACTCATGAGATAGTCACTTACACCCAGATTTTTAAACCTTGCTCACAACCACACACTCAAGCACTCAGCAATCACAACTGGCTTCAAAGTTGCAAACGAATTCAGCTCCCACCCGGGCAGCTAAAGCAGGATCCTGTTTTTCAAAAGTGTTTGGCCACTAGCAGCTCCCTGGATACTCAAATTTTGAGCTTGCCAGCTGGCAGGACCCAACAAAGAGATACCAGGTATCTGTGCATCTGCTGTTATGGAACTGTGCCTCATGCATGCCATAATGTCTTTAGCTAATTTGTAGCTCCTAAGAAATTGCAGTTGGGAGTCCAGCCACTGCAAACATCCAGGCACCAGTCAGCACAGAGGTGGAAAAGGATCTGGGAGTCATTACT
>NW_017728992.1:61873103-61874622 GCF_001723915.1 Gavialis gangeticus
CTCTTCCTGCCATGGCAGGGGGTCGGACTAGACGATCTGCTTAGGTCCTTTCTGACCCTAGAAACTATGAAACTATGAAAGCTTGGCTAGCCCTGGATTTCCAGCATGCATTCATCAGTCTGTGGGGCAGATGACACAGCTACCCTTGGTGTCAACTCAGACTGCTGAATTCTAGAAGTGGGGAGAGGGGATGTTGGTTGTTGCCATGTTCATCTAAGGACATAGGCAGACAAGGTTCTTTGGGTAAATGTGGTATCTTTTATCAGACCAACTAAATAGTTGGAAAAACTGTTCTTTGCAAGCTTTCGGGTAACAAACACCCTTCTTCAGGTGGAGGAAGAGTTTACAGTTGCATTGTGCTCTCTTGAATGGGACAGAAGCCAATAAGTGGGGAGAAATGTTTCAGCTTCCCTCTCTGTTCAGCACTGGTGAGGCCATGTCTAGAGTACCATATTCAATTTTGGGCTCCCCCTACTACAGAAAGAATGGGGACAAATAGGAGAGGGTCCAGTGGAGAGCAACAAAAGTGGTTTGGGAGTTGAGGCACATGACTTCTGCGGAGAGGCTGCTGAGGGAACAAGGCTTATTTAGTTTGGAGAAGAGAAGACAGAGGGGATTTAATAGCAGCCTTCAGCTACCTGCAGGGAGGTTGGAAGGAGGATGGAGCTGGACTGTTCTCAGTAATGACAGACAACAGAATAAAGAGCAACAGTCTCAAGTTGCAGCAAGGGAAGTTTAAGTTAGCCATTAGGAAGAATTTTCTCACTAGGAGGGTAGTAAAACATAGGGACAGGTTACCCAAAGAGGTTGTGCAATCTCCATCCTTGGAGGTTTTCAAGACCCAGCTAGACGAAGCTTTGGCTGGGATGATCTAGTTGTGGCTGGTCCTGCTTTGAGCAGGGGTTAGACTAAATGACCTCATGAGGTCCCTCCCACTTTTCTATGATTCTGTGAAATACCTGAAGAGGGCGTTTTCTTTTTTCCCTTTTTGCAGCACTAGGAGGCTACAGGCGCATGTGCGACCCCCAGGGCAGAGCAGCAGCTGGACTTGCCCTCTAGTTGGATGCTGCCCTGGGCTTCTAGGGCCAACAGTGCACAGCGGCCAAAAGAAATCCCAGTCCCCTCAGCACCTTGTCACCATAAAACCTCCCATCCCCTGTCACCCAAACCTCTTTACAGCTGTAAAGCCCAATTAGCACGGGTTATAATGATCACTGCACTGCCTCCGGCCCCCTCCCCACGCATCCCCAGCAGAGGCTACAGCGAGCAGCCGAACAAGCCCCAGCTGGCTCCGAGCCCTCCCCACTCAAGCGACACCCCCACAGCGCATGCGTCCCGCGCTCCGCCCGCCTTCGGAATGTGTGCGCGCGCGGGCGTGCAGCTGGAAGTCATCGCGCTGGGATTGGCGTCCGCGTTGCCACGGCAACCGCCCCGGCGGCGCCAGCTGGGCTGCGGCGTGAATGGGTGATGTCACGCGCCCGGCGCCGGCCAGTCTGGCCGGGCGGGAGCCAATGAATCA
>NW_017728992.1:61879622-61897039 GCF_001723915.1 Gavialis gangeticus
CCCACTCAAGCGACACCCCCACAGCGCATGCGTCCCGCGCTCCGCCCGCCTTCGGAATGTGTGCGCGCGCGGGCGTGCAGCTGGAAGTCATCGCGCTGGGATTGGCGTCCGCGTTGCCACGGCGACCGCCCCGGCGGCGCCAGCTGGGCTGCGGCGTGAATGGGTGATGTCACGCGCCCGGCGCCGGCCAGTCTGGCCGGGCGGGAGCCAATGAATCAGCTGAGAATGGAGGGGGGCGGGGGGTGGAGTCGCGCGCTGCAGGGCGGGCGGGGCGCGGAGGAGGAGGAGGAGGAGGAGTTGCGCGAGCCAAGCTACAGCGCGGGGCATTGCCTTCGCCTTGCGCGTCCAAGAGGAAGCATGTGGGTGCGCAGGTGACAGCCAGGAAACCTCCAGATTCCCCCTTCTACCAGTGCAAATCCCAAGAGTGGAAGAAAAGGCGAATGGGGCCAAGTCTTCAAGGAAGGGTCAGCCCAGCCTCAGCCAAAATCTGTCACTTGATGCTGGGCTTAAAGTGTTACCTGAGGGAGCACACTGCAGAGCTGTACTGGGTCAATACAATCAGTAGAGAAAAATCAGGTGTCTATGTGCAGGTGGGTGTGTAGCTCTTTAGATCTGGGACAGAACTTCAGTAAACTAATTTAACATACCAGTTAAGTCTGATACTACATTCATCCAGGTTTCAGCTTCAGTCGCTTTGGAAATGGTTTATGTGCCCTGAACTTCTGTTGTGTTGGTGGGTGACTGGTGCCTCCTGAGTCTGGGGGGCACCAGATCCCAACAATGCTGGGGGGGGTGTCCCCCAGCTGCTGACTGACAACCGGGGAGGGGACTCCCCCAGCAGCCAATCACTGAGCCAGTGGGGAAACCGGGGATGCACTTCCCCCCATGGTTTCGCAGCTGGCACTTCCAGGGGGTGCACAGCCAATCTCGGGATGCACATGCAGCCACGTGCACCCCATATGCATCGCCAATGGTTGTCTTACAGGTTAGAACTGTTTTCCATTCACTTATACTGATTTATGTGGAACTTCTGTCTGTAGCCTTAAAGACTCAGAAGCACCTACCCCACCTTTTGTAGCATGGACCTTATGCTAAATCTCCTCAAGTTAATGTCAAGGTGGAACAGGACCTGCATATATAAGAATAAATTGTCCTGCTAAAGAATTTCCCATTCAAATACCAAATTACCCCATTAAAGTATCTTTGCTCAAAATAAGCACGTTCAAGTGCTTCTCTGCCTTGTTCTCTAACTTCCCAGGAGGGGGATTCCTCAAATTCGCTACATAAAGTGGGCCAGGACCTAACTTCCCTCACAGAGAGAAAGTGCTTCCTAATAGCCAGGCAAAGTATCCTATGTTCCTACTGGAGACTGTGACCTCTCCCTTATGGCCAGAGAAAATAGCCTGTCATCATCCTTTTTATAGCCACCCTTTATGCATGATCAAAGCAGTCTTCTCTTCTCCAGACTGAGTCACTCCTGTTCTTCCAACTTTTCTATAAGAACACAGCAGCTTTCTATAAGACAACAGTACAAAACCACATCAGCAGCATTTTTCCTTGTTGCCACTTGTTTGGGCTACCTATAAGTGAGACAGAGGGGAAGGACTGAAAACCCCACCTCACGTGCCACTAACTCGCAAATGCCTCAAACTCCCCTCCACCTCCACCACCTGTTCAACCACAGGTGCTAAACCTTCAGCCTGTAAAGCCAGAGCACCCACCCCACAGGTCCAGAAATTTGGCAGCAGGAGAGCAGTAGCAGTAGCCAGTCTCCCTCCACTGCCAAATTCCCAAGCCCCTGTGGCTGCATTAAGGCTGAGCCAGTGGCGATGCATAGGGGGTACATGGGGCATGTGTATCCCCTGAAAGCACTGGTGAACCCCCTCATAGCCAGCACTCCCCATGCAGGCAACGGGCAAGGGGGGCAGGAAGAAGCACTGGTGCCCCCCCTGTGAGCACTGGCCGAGGAGTAGGGGCACCAGGAGAAAACCCGCTGGCACTTCCGGGTGCCCCACTTGCACTTCTGGGTTGGTGCGATTGGCCGCAGGGGTACACCTTGCCCCTGGTCACTGACTGGCCACTGGGGGGGCACCTGCCCCCCCAATTCAGGTGGCACCAGTCACCCATGGACTGAGCCATGCCCCCTGCCCCTACCTCTGCGGGGCTGGGCTAGGGTCAGGCCATTCTCCCTTCCCCTGCCCCCCCACAGCTGGATCAGGGCCAGGCTGCCCCCCCAGCCCCACATACACACACACCACCATCCTCTGCGTGGCTGGGTGAGTAGGGTTACTATACATATGGGTTTTCCTGGACATGTTCTCTTTTTGGGTCCTCCCATCACCATCTGGGCAGTGTATTAAAATAGCAGCAAATGTCTTGAGATTCTGTTCTTTTCAGCATCAAACTTTTCCCAGGCACTTCCTAACTTGGGGCTGCTTGGGGCTGGGGATCATAGGGGGGAAAGCATTTGGAGGCACCGATCATCACATGCAGCTCCACGCACACACACACAGCTGGCATGCAGCCAGGCAGGGTGGTGGGAATAGCCTTGGCAGATGTATGCGGGTAAGTCTATGGAGGTTGGGGGCTGGAGAGCCAGAACTTGGGGACTGTCTTGGTCTCTCTTCTCTGTACAGCATTGAGTTGAAATGCTTTCACCCCCTTTACCCCATGCTAACTTAAGCAGAATGACCGACTGCATGCCCTAGATTGCATCAACGTGAATATCCACTCTGTAGCATGCAGCTACCAAGCACAGGGTCCTCCATTTGCTTCAGTCTCTACCAGGCCTTGTAAATTACTATTTATGTTTAACATATGCTAATAAGGTTTTAAATCTGGAGAAATAATAGAAACAAAAAACAATAACTATAATAATAAAAATACACATATATAGTGATTTGGCTTTAGCCATGACAATTAGACCTCTGTTCAGGAGATAAAGAAGGAATCCCTTCCCAATCTAATGTCTAAATTATGCCAGCTTCATTGCTTTGGCTTCAGTCCCATTGGGCATTTCTCTGTATTAATTTTTATCTTTTTCATTATAGGTTTTATTTGATATGTGGTGCATGGACGTGGGTTCTCTCATGGCTTATGATATGCTCGTTTTAGGGATCACTACCATTTATCCGCCATGAAATCAAGGGGTTGCTGATGTGCTTAGCAGCTGGGTGATTTGTTACAGACCTACCACCTCGCAATCATTTAAAGAGAGAGATCTTCACTTTGGATTAATTTGAAGATGTTTTTAAAACATTTCACTGGTGAATGAAATGTCGTTGTGATAAAGCAATAAACCCAGTATACGAAACAGTATTTCATTATGTAGGCTGATTCTGCAAAACGTTCTTGGTAGCATGTAGTATACTGTTTATTTTTTTAAGTATAACCTTGCTAAATTCTTTTGAGCAAAGATACTCCTACTGGAATGATTTGGTATCTGAATGGGAAATTCTTTAGCAGGACAGCTTATTATTATTCATGTAAGTCTAGCTCCACCTTTCCATTAACTTAAGGAGATTTAGAATACGATTCATCATACAAAAGTTGGGGTAGGTGCTTCTGAGTGTTTAAAGAGATCCTGAGCTACACACAAATCTGCACTGGTTTAACTAGATACCTGATTTTCTAAACTGATTTTATTGGCCCAGTACACCTCTGTCTATGATCACTCATTTAACATTTTAAACCTACCTAGCATCAGGTGATGTACTTGATAGTTGTCAGTTCTAACATCCAGTAACCAGCAGGTTCTAACATCCATTCAGCAACCAGTAACAAACCACACAGCTTGCACTTTACTTAATGGTATCGTTTTGCTCACATTTGATCTCGTCTATGTTAAGGAAAGACAGCTGCTGTGGTTTTCAAAATAATTTTGATAATGCTAATATGTCTATACTTGTTAATTAATTGTTTTGGTTGTATAATGTGTTGGTTTGAGAGTCCTTGGGGAAGACAGTTGTGGAAGCTGAATACAAACCGTAAAAAGCTTATTATCACATTAAAGCCTTCTGAGGGTCAGAAACTGCTGCTGAAATGTTATCCACTGTCTTCCAAACCCTCTATCTGTAGCCTGCTGCGATAACAGTGCAGACACAAGAAGGAATAATAGCTCATCCAGCATTACTGGACACATGCCTTGGCACCAGCTGGAAGTCAGAAGTAAGAAGTGCATAGTATGCTGGAATTCTAAATCTGCTGGCAAGATATATGGGCAAGTTCTCCCACATACACCATGAAATTATTCCTGTGATGCCTCACATTAGTAAGCTACTAAGAACCTTGGGATATGCCCCTCAAAAATCCTACCTCCTAGCCCGTGTATCTTCGATGCCAGTGGGTGCATCTACAGGTGCCATGAAGGCAACATGCTGCAGTGTGTACCAGAGTTTATCATGGCACCTTAATGGCACATGTAGATGCTCAAATTGCTGTGGTCCAGGGTACATGTGCAGACTCTGTGCCTGAGACTGCAGCAGTGTGAGCCAGAGTGGAGCAGCCCCGGGCTGGCAGTGGGTCTTGGGGGTCTGCCCTGGGCAACAGGAGGCAGTATGAGGAGGTGTAAGGGCTGGCCCCAGCATGCAGAGCCCTGTGGCTAGGCAGCAGGCAGGGGTCTGGCCCCCTTCTGCCTGGACTGACCAGGCACAATGTACATGGGGGTCAGCTTTTACACATGCGTTTAGGCACAGTTATTTTTGCTGCAGTAAGATAGTATTGTCCCTAACAGTACTATCTTATGACAGCAAAAATTAATTTGCTGTGGTCTAATAGCATTGCACGGGTAGACCATGCCACTTCACACCACAGCAAATTAGCTACTGCACAGTTAAGCGCACATGTAGATACACCCAGTGTCTACATGGCTTTGCAGTATAGACACCTGGAGCACAAGCCTGCATACACCTGAGCCAGACAAGACTGCACTGCAAATGAGTGTAATGTTACTACACCCTAGGAGTGTTCACACAGGGATATACATTGGCCAATGCAAACAGTTTTTAAATTGGTCTTAAACTGGTACAGCTTCTGCATGTAGACAAGGTGAAACTTCCTGTTGTGAAAAGTTTGCAGTTTGAAAGACTCAGACGCTGCAATCAGCACCTTATTATGACCAAAAGGACTGCTCGTATATGTAAAGCTAAGCAACAGAATGAAGCCTCAGGGACTAATCATACTTACTTACCCAAGACTTAAGCACATGACCAAGGATTTGAAGGATTAAGTCCTTACATCTTTCCACTTTGTTGCACATTTTTGGAACACAAGGATGAAAAGTAAGCAACATTTGTGTAAATAAGTTAAGGGGGGGGCGGGGGTTAAGAAAAATAGCAAAGTTAAAGTTTAGCTCTTTCTGACTTTTTTTTTCCTCCCACGGTGGTCAAAATGATATTAAAATCTAAGTAATGTACTCATTCAGCATGTACATTTGAAAAGTTTCTCGACGTTTTAATCCCGTACTTTTTTAATGACTCCACTTAAGGAAAATTATTCAGAGAGCAGTCATTGACAGTCAGCTATCTCCACCAGGAAAATCCACAATAAATGGAACAAATTCAGATGGAAGAGATGGGAAAATGTCTTGAAAAACTCGCTACTTAGCTCCCATTGATCATCACCTGCACTGGGCTACATACAGCTGTTTAATCCTATTCTCTCCCTCAAAGGTTTCTAGTGTCTGCAAGATGCTGACTGCTAGGGAACAAAGACTGCTATGTGTTTCCCTCAAAGGTCAATCATTAACCTGCCCCAACAACAGTTTTAGGAAGATCAAGGCAATGAAGAAAAACTAAGAAAAAGCACTTTCACTTAGGAATGAATTGTTCAGAATGCCCTCATACATTTGGTTTTATTCCCTTTCAGTTCAGCACTTTTTAGCTCCTGCACGTATTTATTTCTCATCAAGAATAAGGGCAAGATTTGCTCTCCAAGAGATTTGACCTTAAGTTTATTCTAGCCACAATAGTAGTATAGACCATTTCATCAATTATGTATGTACTCATGTGTATAGGGGAATGAGTAGACCAGTACGGTAATGCTACCTTGTCCTGGAGACTTACCCTTATAAATAAATTAGGGAGATATCTTTGTGAAATGCCTTTAGAGAGAAAAGGGAGAGGAAAACCCTTACATTTTAAAAGCCACAGTTTTTACCAGATAAAAAGGCTAGCATCAAAAATCTATTCTCTATGGTTTGTATTTTTATATATGTGGCTGTATGTGAGACAAAATATTGGACATGCAGTGGGCTGACTATCTATAAGACATTTATTTTCATGAGTTATTGATGACCTTATAGCTCACAAGTGACAGGGCAAAGTAGAGCCATGAGCAAGTTATGAAAGGCCATCAATAACAATTGGAAATAAATGATGTATCCAGAGCCTACCCGTTGTGTGTTCTGTTTATGCAACTCCAATTTAAGTTCACTTGGCATAAATGGAAATGTTTTTAAATAGCTGCAGCAACACAGGTTTCTGACCAAAGCCATCAGTTCTCCTATCAGTGGCAAAATATAGACACACCCACATACACACCTTATGGGGTTCTTCTTTGTCCAATGCAGAGATATAAACAGGCACCTTCAAGCCTGTCTAGATGAAACTGTATCCTAAAAAAGAGTGAAAGGAGAGACAATGTACCTTACTAAAACATTAACCAACACAGGGAATGCTGACACTGCAAGGGCAAGGCCATTCAAGAGAAAACAGACACCTAGAGAATGGGGAGATGAAAAGGGAGGCAGTAAAATGCAAGGGCTTAAATAAAACATATGTGAAGTTCAAATTCTACATACATAATATTCTATTAATACACTCTTAATAATAATCATTACCACTATACTGTGAGGTGTAGCAAGAAACCCTTTTTGCCTGCCCCGCCCTCCAATGTGAAGCCCCTCCATATGGCAAAAAGCCCCTTTTGCAGTATTTGCTCCCTTTTGGGGATGCTTTCTCTTTTCTACCTTCTCTTACTTCCTTCCTCTTCTTTTTTATTATACTATTATTTTTACAGAATATAAGGTGTACTTGTAATAAAAATATAGTTTGTAGATGATTTTATGAGTATAAAATAGTATTCTGCATCATTATGTCCCGTCCTACCCCCTTCATTGTATTTGGTCTATTTGTTGTATGTGCCATGGCTTTTCACCCTTTTATGTTCTATATTCTATGCTTTTTAACTTTGTAACAAATGTACTTTAAGTATAAAAGTAAGTTGTACCAGGTAACAATGTTAGCAAAGGTGGGAATCAAACCTTAGCTTCTCTGTATGGAGCAGGTCTCTGAATGAATCTTGATTGATTGCATAACACAGTAGCTAGACAGGATAGCAAGTTTGGGAGCAGCAATTAACAGGTAGGAAACCACAGACTAAGTAGCAGAAAGGATCAATACAGAGCCAGGAACACCCTGAAACTTCACTGTTAAAGGTACAGAAGCCCCAGTTTGAACTAATCAATGCCAAAAATAGACTCTTGGGACTGAATACCCCCTCCCTCCCCAATCAACTGCCCCCAGAGCCCTATTCATCACAGCAGTGAATTAATCAAACTTCATCAATGGACTCCCAAGACTGCGCGTACCTGCAGATGTGACCTCTGGGGCTGACAGCTGCCATCCAGCAACCACCAAGGGGGACGTCCCACGAGGTCAATGACCCCTGGATTGGGTAAGCCCAAAAATTGGGGAGTCACCAAAGTCTGCCAGAGAGGGATAAAAGACAGCAAAGAATGACCCCCAATGGCACCCTCTTTGACCTGACAAGCCCCCTGCCTGCCTAGCCAGAAAGACCAGCCAGCAACCCATTTCTGAAGCAATATCACACTGAAAGAAGCCCCGACTGGCCCTCAACGGCAGACTCCAGCACTTGGGGATAGGTATATCTTGACACCAGCGCTTAGTGTTCATAGCTAGCTACTGTGTGTGTGTGTGTGTGTGTGTGTGTTTGAGGGGATCAGCCCCAAGGTTTATGATCTGACTTTTGCATTCATCTAATAAACTAGAATTTTATGATGATCCTGTGAGTTGGTCCTTTGTAGCCAACAGAGGGACACTGATGTGTTATGTGTAATGTGTTTCCTTGGTGTCAGAAGAAAACTCCTTCTGGTCACATCTACACATGCGACTGATGCATGTAAATAAACTCCAGTGCTTATTGCTCCAGAGGATTTTCACGCGCAGCAGCACACTTGTAGATGCTGCCCCAGCTGGTTGGGATACAGGGTGCTATAGTGTGGGCCTAGCCAGCAGGCAGCCCCCACACAGAGGCACCCTGTGCCCCACACAGCCATTTGGCAGCACACAGAGGCAAGGAGCAGCTGCAGGAAGAGGCTGGCTGGGCCACAGGTTTTCTCAGTGTGGGGCTGGCCAGCAGGCATCCCCCATACTGAGAAACCCTGTGCCCCAGCCAGCCCCTCCTGCAACACATGGAGATGGGGGAGCAGCTGCTCTCCCATCTCAATGTGCTGCCCAGTGGCAGCCTGGGGTGCAGGATGCCTCAGTCCAGGAGCTGCCTGCCTGCTGGCTAGCCCTGCACTGAGAAACCCTGTGCCCAATCTAGCCAGGGCAGCATCTACATGTGCACTGCTGTGCACAAAAAAACTCTGCAGCAGGGTAGTACTTGTGTTTTACAAAATTACCCTGCTGTGGAGTTTATTAGTTTCATGAGCCCTAAGAAGAGCTCACATGTAGATGACAGGACATTTACTGGGCAGTAAATTAGTCAACTGCACAGTAAACGTCTCATGTAGATGTACCCTCTGTCTATGGAAATCTGTTACTGTCACTGGAAACATGATGCCTGGGCACTGGGTACAGTTAAGAGGAGACTAATACCTTATTGTTTCCGTTCTCTGCTGAGTTTGCCTTAGCTGAGTTTGACCCTGAGTTGAGCAGAAGGAGAGCCTGGGAGAAGGAGGAGGCCAAAGTGAAGCAGAGATTGGATCTGTGGCATGCACGCCACCTCTCCATGGGTGGGGCATGGCACTCATGAAGGTGATGTTGCTACCAGTGCTTCTGTACACCACTGGTCTTCCCCCACCCAAGTGTGTCACCTGCAGAATCCAGAGAGCCATGTGCATCTTCAAGGGTTCCAGAATGGAGAAGGTAGCAAGGAAGACCCTGTACAAGATGAAATGGGCTGGGGGCAGGGGGATGCCAGATATCCACCTGTTCCTGTAGGCACGGTACACAAGCCAGATCTGCAAGCTGGTGACCAGGCCAGCAACTAAAACAGCCTGCCTTTTCAAGTATTTTACAGGTCACCTCCTGAGACCGTGGGGGGTGTACACACCAGCCAGAGGGAGACCATGCACAATGGAATACCCCTGGTTCTACAGTGTGCTGAATGAGTTCTAGAGTGAGGACGGGCTAATGAAGGAAAGCCCAGAGACCATGTCTAACCACAGGAAGATACAGAAAGCAGTCAGAGACAGAGACACGCTATCGACTGTGGAGCTGCTCCCTGATTATGACTGCCAGGCTGTCTGGGACCGGATCTGCCCCTATGCCCAGGGAGTGTGGAAAAAGGTAAGCCGGCTCCTTGAGAAAGTGACAGGAGTCAGGCTGATGACAAGGGAGGTGGCGCTGTAAGGACACTTAACTAAACATCAGGGGTCTCAGACACCCCACTTTGACCAGTTTGTGTCTTGCATCAGGAGCACCCTATGGCAATGCAGGAACCTCCTGATGTACAATCACACTAAGCTTGAGCAAACAGACTGTGTTATAAAATGTTCCTGAACAAACTCCAGTCCTACTAACGGAAAGTGGTAGGAGAAGATGGAAAGGATGCAGCCAACTTCACATGGAAAAGGGACACATGGCACAGGCTGTTCAAAGTCCCCCTGGGAAGGGAAGTGGACAGGAAGAACAAAGGGGACAACAACACAACTGGACCTGGAGACAGCAAGGAGGACAACAGGATCAGCAGCAGGGGAAGAGACAGCAACATTGACAGCAACAAGGACAGAGAATCAACTAAGAAGAGAAACTCCAAATCAGGGCCTGGACTAAGACTGTTTGGGTTAGGGAAGGGCAGAGAGCAGGGGTGCATGGGTGCAGGGGAGTGGGTGCGGTTATTGTAATGGGTGCACAGGTTTCTTAAGGTGGTTTTTAAAAAAAGGTGTGATGGAAGTCTATGATAGAGGATGTATATATAACTAAACATATATAGCTAGATATATTTTAATTTTAAAAAATAGCTGCCAATGACAATTAACATTTACAAAATAAAACTTTTCTCAAGTGCACTTAGAATCTTAACTATGTGAAGTGTATAGTGCCTGGTTCTGAAAACTTGCTTATATGAATAGTCTTTACTCATAGATCCCTATTCATACACCTAGCTCCATTAACTTCAAGATGAATATCCTGCATCATTAAAGGCTTTTGCTGTTCTCTCAAGCCAATCTTTCCACTAAGGTAAGTGAAGATATTTGCTAGAGAAATGATAGCAGATCCAATATTTAAAAGTGTCAAAATAAGGTAATGGAGGAGAAGTTGCTGAAACCAAAAGCCATTTAACATTTTCAGAATCATTTTTAAAATTGGGCTCATGAATTGAAAACAGGCACACTGGTATTGAAAAATCATTTGAAGTACTTAGATTTCTATAGACTATGATTATTGAAATATTCTTATTTTAAAGACCATTTAATTATGAAAAAAACAATATCAAAGCTGTCAAATCAAGAAAATTTGTATGCAAGAGATTTCTCTTTTTTTAAACTACAATGGACATTTCAAACATACTAAAACACATTGCAAAGTCTCTCATGTTCCCCTTCACAAGAGGGCAAACATTGAGAATTTCCTTAAACTTACACTATCCTGTTCTCCTAGTTAATAAGACAAACAATTTCAGTATTAGCAGAACTGAAACCAATTAACCTGGCCTTAGCTACTTCTCTTTCCCTCTTTCTCCAATCACTACCTCTCCTAGCAACTACACTGGGATTACTCTTGAGCTTCTGAGTTACAGCTGCCACAGAAGCCACGCCTACAGAAAAAGCATAACTCATATCTTCCTGGTAGGGCTCCTTCAGCCTCACACATGTGCATTATGCATATAAATAATGAAATAAAAATTAACAGAAATCTTATAATACTACTCAGTCAATGTTTTTCTATAGGATAGGAAAGAAGAAAGAGAGAATGAGGTTTTTGTTTCTATGTTGAAACAGTTGGGAGATAGTTATACAGTATATACTACCATAATGTGAGTGCTCCTGTAAGTAAAAAAAAAAAAATAGAGTATTAGATTGCATTGAATTCTGCATGCATTAGTAGTATACAATATGGCCACTATCCGGTAGCAATAAATTAATTTAAAGCTAAATTGGAAGGCCTTTTTTATTCCAAAACCTGAGTTCCTAGTTTTTCATTTCAGATGATGACATCGATACAACTCAATATATGAGGAAACTGTATTGTCTTTAACACTGTAAGTATTAATAAGGTCATCACATGTATCTAAGGAAATACTGAATCATAAATTCATGTCTTTGACAGGTAGATAAAAGCTATGTTAAGCTATTTCGCTTCTGATATGTATGTACTTAAGGTCTTTTGTAACAACAAATGTATTTTGGTTTAAATTGCAGGAAGTTGCTTGTATCACCAGCTGCTGGAAAAGAAATAAGATGTCAGAAACACATAAAAATGGCTTGTGGACACATAAAGAGGCACTGACAACTAATTTGCAAGACTAGTTAAAAACATAGTATACTTGCCCACTAAGGTATGCAATACATTCTCTGCCCACCCTGTGGATCTCCCACTATGGGAAAGGCTATCATTACAGTCAATAAAGGGAGAAACTTTCCAGAAGAAAATTAGACACTGTAGAATACAGTCAAATACTCAAGGAAAGCAAATTAATTAATTAGCTAATGTTAGCAGAGAACTTAAAAAACTTCTCTAACTTCCATAAGCACTTGCCATGTTATTCTAATTATAAGCCAACTCAGCGTATACGTTGACCCAATATTTTCAGGTACAATTTTAAGAAAAACATCTTTTTTGCTGAATATAAGTTGATAACTGCAATTGCTCTTACAAAATCTCACAGAACAATCAAATAGCCCAGGAAAGAACCCAAGGGTTAAATGCACTGAAATTGCTAAAACTAAAATTGCATTAAAAATTACTGATTTACAGTTTTATTCTATACACAAAAATATTTCAAGTAAAAAACTGTAGAGAGCCTGATTACAGGTCAACCTTGCTTATAAATCAAGTGCAACTTTTATGGTTCTGCTGAAGGAAAAAAGGTAGATGTATAATTAGAGCAATGCAGTAGTAGTGAATTAGAGCTAACCATTGTTATTATTTCTATGGATTATTTTGGTGTAATCTTGGTTTACTTTAACTGATGAAGCTGTCCACGTCCTTTGAAAACACACTGCTGTCCCCTCAGTATAATTATTACACATGCAGATGAGCATGCACACAGCCAGATACTACTTTAATTTAGGGTTATTTCCTGATTCTTCCTTTAGGCTGTATTAAATCTGCAATTGTATCTCCTAATGCAAACTCAAATAAATACATGTAAACCATAGGGTCCTAGCAGATATTACATTTATTGCATCATTTACATGCCACGCTTTCTGCTAATTTATGGTGCAATATTCCATATGTGTCTGGTTTATATTGTGCCACATTTGAACACGTGGCATGTGTCCCAGACCAGGGCCTGCAGGGGGGACAAGATCAGGCAAAGGAGGGAAGCCCCTGGGGTCCAATACACACCCACTCCCTACTCAATCACCAGACTGAGTCAGGGGTTAGCCCCAGCGTCCAGAATAGGACCACCATGCTAAGCGATACTAATGCTCCTTTCACAGCAGCAAAATCCAGCCCTACTGTCACCTGGAGAAAAACACCTCCTTCAAATAATGTAAGGTTGCAGCTGACATACAGCTGCTGCCAAAATGCTTGTGGGGACATGCTTCAGTGATGTACCAATGCTGGCAGCTATAAGCCATGAACTTCTTCTACCCATCGTGCACCATATCTTCTGCTGACACTACCTCTTGCAGTAAGGATGTGCAGCACTGGCAAAAGCAGCCATGTGTGTATGCATTCTAGCAGCGAATCAATGTCAGTAGCAGGAAGCTGACAGGAGTTTCTAGTAGCAAAACTTTATGGCATAGATATGGCTTGATTAACGTCAGGCTATAAAGTTGTGTTCCCTGTATTTAAACATGCGATATCCACATTTCCATTTTTTTTTTTAAAGTATTCTGGTGCTTTCTATACCACAATATTTTACAGGTATTTTCTACAAAATAAAGTTGTTTCAATTAATAAGCAAGAATACACATTCATCACAACAAAGGGCAAAAAGAGAGAGCAAGAGAGAGAGAATGGAAGAAGAATGTGAAAGCTAGAAAAAAAAGAGGCAGAAAATATAGTATTTCCATTTCAACTCTTTTCTCCCTCCATGCCACCAACTCACATTGAATTACTATTTATTTATTTAGTTCAATGTATGTACAAAAGTATCTAGCTGTGGAGAGGTTTTTCTGTTCCCTCTCTCACTGAAATGTTTGCTCTGTTGATATGTATTCTGGTCCTGCTTGCAGAATACAGAGAGCAAAGGAAAAATTCTTGCCAAGATGTAAAGTTAAATATGTGTGTGTGTACCAGCTCCTCCAGTGTAATAAGAAACAATGCTTTAAACCAGACAAGTACCTCAACATCCAAAAGAAATTATCTTTGTTAATGCTGAAGTGTTTCTGTACTTTTTAAATGAAAATTTGGTGCAACAAAATAAAGCCTTTTTAAAACAAGGTTTTTTTCAGTTCTATATTACATTCTGAGTGAGTGGAATAAGTATGTTCATCATTTAACTCTACATGCACCCCATGTAGTTGGAAATGCAATAAGTATATGTTAGCAATATTCTAACAGGGGGCTTCCAAAATATTTTTCTTATACTTTTTGTTATAAATTTCATGCACAGGGGAGTGGAGGGAGACTGCAAAGATGAGGGGAGAAAGAATTGGGAATCTTTCATTTGGCTTTCTATTAAACAAAGGGTTTTTCATGACCATAACCAGGAAAAAAGAAAATAAACATATTAAGTAAGGTTGCAGGGTATGTTTATATTTTGATCCTAACAAATATACAGAATAGAGGAGAATTTAATTTATGCTTATGAAGGAGTTTGAGGAGGAGGTCAAAATCTCAATTGAGAAGGAGTTCTTGAGGATTTGCCTCTCCTAGGACAATTTTTGGTTGATGCACAAAAGGTTCTCTCTAAAGAAGTATTTTGATGAATTATATGTAGCAAAAATGATGGCAAAAGGTCTAGAAAAAGGATGAATTTCACCTGATTGGTACAGAGTGTAGAAGTGGGTGAGCAATGGCACCATTGCATGCTCCAATATTAGATCTTCCCTGACTTTTCCCCAAGATTTCTAGAAGACACAGTATAGAGAAACAGGCATTCTCCATGGCATCCTCACCTCCTAACAATATGGGAAGTGACCTGGATATGTGGATATATGCATGAAAGCATAACAAACATTTTTCCCCATTTTTCATTTTTATGTCAGTATCATCCTGCTGTCAGGAGGAGCATAATAGGGGAGCACTACACATAGTTGTACTAATTTGTAAATTATAGTACTATTTTAAATGATATCCCAACTAACTACTAGGCATTTTAATTGAAGGTAAATAACCAACCTGATTGCCATTTGAGCAATAGCAACAGCATAGAAAATAATGTACTACTGAGGGATCAATTGCTATTTCTCTCATATACCATTCAGAGATTTATATTGCTTTTTAATTATCCATCCTGTGAAATACTGAGAGCTCCTTGGCAATCACTGCCCTCCCCCACCCCACCTCCATTAAAGTCAGTGGGAATTGAAGACTTAGTATCCCATACAGGAGATGCTGTGCTCCTACCAGGATTGGTCATTCTCAATGTCTATCAGGATGAAACTTGTCATACTAGTAAGAAGCTTTTTCTAAAAGAAATCTAACTGAGCAGTGTTGCTACAGCCTGATGAAAGGAAAAGGGGGCACTTGAGTCACCTTTTAATATTGTTTTAAAGCAAAAATTGCAATATTTATATTAAATATATACCACAGCCTCTTCGGGTATTGGCAACACTGTGTGTGTGTGTGTGTGTGTGTGTGTGTGTGTGTGTGTGTGTGTGTGTGTGTGTGTGCGCGCCCATACCGTTGTTCTGCTATTTTAAAGACAGCTTTAATTATTTAGATGCTAATTATTTAGTTGCATACTGCATGCCTAAATGTATTTTCTAAATCATCATATTTTTTAAATAACATGTTACATTTCAGCCCAGCAGTTAATTCAGTGGTGTGGTATTGTGTACAAAAGACCTGTGAATCCAATCTGATGTCAGTGGAAATGTCTTATTCATTCTGCTCTTGGAAGAATTGTAGCTGTTCCTTGACACTGCATCAGGTCCGGAGGAGCCATGACCCAGATACAGTGTCAATGGAAAGGTTTATTTTCCAGTTGGAGTGAATCATACATTCGCATGTTCAAAAAAGCACAGCCAAATATAGCCTGCTTTACTCACCAGAGTAGTGTCATTGATTTCAGTGGGACTAATTCAGGACAGAAGGCTAGTAATGATATTTTCATTTCTTACCTTTTTTTTATTAAAAGCAAAGGAAACCACCATTTAAAAATAAAAATGGTATTAATGATATAGCTCCAATCTAGAAATATGCACATAAGGATCAGTTTTAAATGTATAATTGGTCTGGATTTAAATGGAAGCAGTTAATTCCTATAGATACATACCTTATAAGATATTGCTGTTAACAGGCCTAAGAGTGAAAAGCAGCTACTGCCTCCCTTTCCTGTATGGTTTAATGAATAAAGAGTTTCATTAGGCTTAACTCAGTGCATGATTCTCAACATACTGGGGTGTCCAATACACTTCTGGGCAATTTAATTAGCTTCTGGAGTGGATCCAATCTTAATAAAATTCACTGGACCCAATCCTGTTCCCATTGAAGTCAATGACAAAATGCCCACTGATTTCAATGAGAGCTAAAGCAGGCCAGTTGTTGACAGGGAATTGGTGCCCATTTGCTCATCAGTGCATAGCAGACTTAGATGTATCAACTTCATTAGTATTAAAGGGAGTTACCAGAGGAAATGCCCTGAATATTTATAGGATGGGTTCTTTCTTTTTCTGTAGATTCCTACTGAGATAGGCTAGCTATGGGAGCAAATAAGATTTTCCCATCCATTTTATATGAGATTGCAACAGGGCACAAAAATCCATGACTTACCATTTGACTTGTGAGCTATGACAGAAGTCTGATGAAAAAACAGATGTGTAGCCTATCAAAATTCCTCACAGATTTCCAGAAGTACTGACTCATCTCATCTCATAGAAGCCAATTCATCCCCAGTGGGATTTCTATAGTGCCACTGGCGTTTATGTATCTAATCTATTCACATCAGATTGGTTCCAGGAGAACTTGTTACATGCTGGGACTTCCCACACATTTCAGGTGAGATCAGGTGAGCTCCAAGAAATGATTCTGCACAAACAGAACAATTAGATAAGACAGTGCATCTAGTTTCTTGGAGATCTTAAAGACTGGATCAGTTAGATTTTAGTATGCATGCTTAACATGACTTACAGATTTTTTTTTTAAGTAAAAAACAAAACAAAATGAAAACCATTATGCTGTTTCATATCATCAGGATTCTGGCAGACAAACAAGCTCCAGCCAGAATGCGCACATGGGGCCCAACGTAATTCTCACACTGAGAAAAATCAGGAGCAACTGCATTCCATTTCGTGGCGTTTCAGCGTGTTAAACCAGTGGTCAGAGTAGAATCAGGCCTTACTGCTTATAGCTGATAGAAACGTCTGCCATGACATTGTCACAGCTTAGCTCGCTAATTTAGATCCTGACCTTACACCGATTTGCACAGGTGCTAAACAGTCTGCACGGCAAGGAACCCGACTGCACTCAATGAAATTAATCATGGCGTGTAAAGTTAAGCAGGTACATGGACCTCTGCATGGGGACTTCTACGTAGGGGGTGGGACAGAGAACTAAAGTGCACTCTTTATACCTTTAAAAAGGTCATTCCACCCCCTCCTCCCATTCAGAGTCCCAGATTTGAGTGTTTCCCACTGTACCCTTTATGCATCACACCTTGTGATTAGGCATTGAGGGGCCATGCAACCATTAATCACCATTAATTATGATTTTTTATTCCTACTGTTGGATTTGACTCACAAATGTTAATGCCACATCCTGCAGCCCTTACTCATTCAAGTAGTCCTTCACCCAGGTAAACAGTCCTATTGGAAGCAGTGAGGCAGTTTACATGGGCAAAGGCTGTTTGCATTCGGTTGCAGGACTGGGCCCTTTGTTTCTTACCCTGATGTT
>NW_017728992.1:61902039-61903295 GCF_001723915.1 Gavialis gangeticus
AGCCCTTACTCATTCAAGTAGTCCTTCACCCAGGTAAACAGTCCTATTGGAAGCAGTGAGGCAGTTTACATGGGCAAAGGCTGTTTGCATTCGGTTGCAGGACTGGGCCCTTTGTTTCTTACCCTGATGTTCAGTCCTCGAGCAGTGGTTCTGAATCCTCCGGAGGACTTAACAAAAAGTTGAAGCAAGGCATTATTAAATTAAAAGGCTGCAATCCGCAGCAAGACGACCTAAGCAGGACTCTGTGGTACGTGCCCGTTCATTTTAATGCACCGTCTCCAAAGTACAGAACTCTGGACCTTTCTAGCATCATATTTAAAACATGGTACATTTACAAATACGTGACCTGACGCATTAATGGAGCAAATTAAGTTACAGGTATGAATTTTACATAAAACGGATTAATATTATATGTCATGGAGGAATTTTAAATACTCCATCGCCATGCATTTTTAATGGTTATGGGCTCTAATTTAATGTTCCGAGGCAACTGCTTTTTTTTTTCTTTCCTTTCCTCCAGCCCCAGCTCCCCCCTTTGCACTCAAGTCGGATTCCAATTTCTTTCTTCCTTTCCTGTAACTCAGCCTCCTCCAAAGATGTGTAGAAGGGGGTAGAACAGCCCTGACAAGGGGGACAGAAACACGTCCCCCCACGGAAGTCATTTCTCCTGGGGATGATCAAGCAACTGGAAAGATGCACAAAAGAGGTTGGGGGGGTGGGGCACTGTGGAAGGCAAAAATGCTATAATAAATCATCCCTGCTTGCGCCCAGCTCAGGGAAAGGGGATGCCGCCCGAGTGGTGTGTGGGGGCCGCTGGGAGCAGCAGCAACGACCCGGCAGCCCCCCTCAGCAGCAGCAGCAGCAGCAGCAGCAGCAGCAGGCGCAGGTGTGCCATTGGCATTCCCGCAGTTCTTCGCAAGGAACTTCTGTCTGCTCCTCCTCTCCCCGAGACCCCACAGCCTTGACGGAATGGAGCGGCCTAGCTATTGGCCAGCGCGGCGTTCCATGCGGGGAGGGGGCGCCGCCGATTGGCTAAAGCGCGCGGCTCGGCCCGCACTCCCTCACCTCTTCACAGAGTCTCCCCCGCCTTTCCCCGGGCCGCCCCGCCTGCCCGCACCCCGTGCTCTATATAGAGGGCGGCGCGGGGAGCGGGGCGAGCAGAGGCAGCCGGGGCTGGAGAGGAAGCCGGAGGCGCGGGGAGCTAGCGGTGGCGGGGCACGGAGCTGCCTCCCCCTGCCTCGGAAGGCAGCCTGCAG
>NW_017728992.1:61903745-61904316 GCF_001723915.1 Gavialis gangeticus
TGGGTATCTCGGAGTGCGGGCACCGCGAGCGCACCGGGGGTGTGTGGGCTTGTGTGTATCGGGGTGTGTGGGTTTGTACATTTGTGCATATGGGAGGGTGTGAGCGTATGGTAAAAGTATATGTGTGTGTGTGTGGGTATAGTGGGTGCGTAGGTGTGTGTGGGCATGTGTATTTGTGTAGGGGGTATGGTAAGTGTGTATCTCTGTGTGCAGGAGTATGGTGAGTGCATAGGTGTGTGTGGGCGTGTATATTTGTGTGTATCGCTGTGCGTGTATGGTGTCTGTTTTTGTGGTTATTGGTGTGTATCGTGTTTGCGCGTGCATCCATGTGTTTCGTTTATCTCACGTGTAGCAGTGTGCGTAAGCTATATCGCGTGCTTGTGTATACTGGGTGTATCGTGTGCTTGCACCTGTGTGGGGGGGTGTATGGTGTTGTGCATGTTTGTGTTTATTGGTAGGTGTGTGTATGCTGTATCTTGTGTTTATGCGTATGCTGGGTGTATCGTGTGTGTATTTGCACCTGTGGGGGGGTGTATGGTGCCGTGTGTATCTGTTTATTGGTGGGGGTGCA
>NW_017728992.1:61909316-61948786 GCF_001723915.1 Gavialis gangeticus
ATCGTGTGTGTATTTGCACCTGTGGGGGGGTGTATGGTGCCGTGTGTATCTGTTTATTGGTGGGGGTGCATGTGTATGCTGTATCTCATGTTTGTGTGTATGTTGTGTGCATTGTGTATGTATGGTGTATCCTGTGTGTGTGTGTATTTGTGTTTATTGGTGTGTGTGCTGTATCATGTTGGTATGCTGAGTGTATCATGAATGCCTATACCAGTGTGTATGTGTATTGGTGTGTGGGGGCATGTGTATAGGGTGCATGTATGTGTGTTTATTGGTGTGAGTGTGTGCATGTATGATAAATATATTTGTGTGTATGCTGGGTATATCATGTATGTATGTGTGTGTGGTGCATTTGTTTCTCACATGTAGCGATGTGTATTTGTGTCACCAGTGTTTGTATGTGTGTGCAGTATCTCATGGTTGTATAGACTGGGTGTATCGTGTGTATTTACGCACATGTGTGTCCAATATTGGTATGTATTGGGGTGTGCATGGTGTGTGTGTATTGGTTTATGTATGTGTATATGGTGTGTCTATGTGTAGACACAAGAGTCTGCACCAGCTGGAGGCGCTTCCCCCCTTCAGCGGGGACAGCTTTTGGGAGGGGGATGCACACATGGCAGTGGTCCAGGGGAGGGGGCTCATCTCTCCCTGTCATCCACTCTTACCCCTAGACAAGCATCTTCTCTCCCAGAACCAGAGAGAAACCTGTGACACCCCCAGCCCAGCCTGCCTGGCAGGCAACACCCACTCAAGCTCAGGAGGGATCACCCTGACAGGGCTGGTGTCCAGCTTGGAGGCCAGCGGGTACCAATCTGGGGACAGTAGGTCTCTGTTGACCTAGACTGACAGCCCACTGTGGTGGCTCCTTCCATTGTGGGGCTTTTCCCCTCCAGGCTTCACTGTGCCTGTGGTGTGATGGAGACCCAGTGGGAAGGGTAGAGAAGAGGGAGATCAGGGCCGAGCTAATAATCTGTACTAAGACCGATGTGTTTCACTGCTGTGCAGGCTGGCTCTGTGAACAAGCAGGGGGACAGCATCCTGTGCCGCTGAACTCCGCACCCAAGGTGAGTTGCAAGCCGCGCTTGGGCATTTGGAGACCTTGCAGAGGCTGCATCCTTCCCATCCATAGCATTGTCATGCCAGTGCCCTTTTGCACTGTAAATGTTTCAGCTAACTCTTCCTTTGGAACCAGCTGGAGTCCACTGCACATTCCTGAGGAGTTCATTTCTCCTCCAGCACGCCCTGAATCGTATTTCAGGAGTGCTAATGCCTCTCTGACCTGAGTGCACCTATGTTCTTTTCTGAAGGAAGAATTTTTTTTTTTCCTAGTGTTACAACTGTCTCCATTTCTGTTTCATACGTGGTGCAGAGATGGGGTCTGGGCTGCTCCAACAGTGTTTGAAGGGAGACTTGCCTATGAAAGTCCCCTCTCAAGCGCTTCTAGCTGGGGCTTGCAGCTGTGTATTCCTCTGTTTGGCCTAGCCTGGGAGCTGCGGTTGTTGTTTGACCTGGTTTGTTTTGGGTTGTTGATCAAGCATGTCTTGTGTTTTGTTGGTGGCGCCAGTCAGTCTGGAGCAGAATGGTTCACACACCCCCTCTATTCATTCCTCTTCCACAGGTGTGCAGCAGGCAGATCCAGAGCCAGAGGAACAGAGAAAGACACATTAGAGAGGGAGGGGGAAAAGAAATATCAGCCATCAGACCAGAGGAAAAAATCATTCAACCCCAGAGTCGTTTCCATACTTCATTCCAAGAGAGAACCTTTCACCATTTTGCACATCCATAGCATTTAAACACATCCTTTTTTGTTGGGTTTTTTTCCTGTTCCTTTTATATCAGGTGTGAATTGTATGTTTATTTTGGTGGGAGGAGATTTAAACCTTAAGCAGAAAAACAGGACTCTTCTGTTGGATAGAAGATCAAGAGTAAATCAAACTTTAGAAGTATAACTATAAAAGGACAGAACAGCTGAATTGTGAAGCTTTACTAATCTACCAGAGCATTGTAGATATATTTGACATCTATTGTTTAAAATAGATGATTTTATTCGGGCCCAGGGAACTTTCTTCTCCCTGCAGGAATGTTACATATTGTATAGATAAATGAGTGACATTTCATACTGTGTATATATAGAGATGTTCTATAAGTGTAAGTGAGAAAAGTATATGCTTTAATAGACTACTGTAATTATAAAATATTTTTAATTAAATATTTTTTGTAAATATGATAAAGGTGTGTATGTTTTTTTTAATCTGTGGGTACATTCCTTTAGAAAATTATTTACAGCTCAAATACAGAGCTCCTAATATGAAAATTATCTTAAATGTTGAGGATTTTTCACCCAATGTCTTTTAGACTCGGAAGTTACAGCTATAGCTAGTGGTCCTGCATGATTGCATGAGATGTCTAATTGCAAATAAACTTGTTCTGAGTCAATACAGACGTGTTTTCTTCAATCTAGATTGAAAATGTTTGTAACTGTATTATACATTTTGAAACTACAGTTTTGTCAGTTAGGCACAGGGGTTTTTAGTCCACTATGTACAAGTAGCATTAAAACAGTAGTGTTTTTTTACTGAGATTAGAAAAACAAAGTATATCTACTTTTTTGCATATGGGGCAATGCTTTAGGTCTCTAATCAGCTTTTATAAAATCTGCTCTTGCATCAAAATCAAGGAACTTGCTAGGGAAAATTCATCTAACACCAAAAGGTTTATCATCACAAACTCTCATTCTGATATTTAAATAAGTGAAAACAAGTTTTTTTCTGCTTGCAACCAAAGGGCAAAACCATTGATAAATAAACAGCTACTATTTCCTTCGTCCAAAGAATATTGATACCGGACTGTGGAAAAGCACACGGGCAAAGTCATTATGATCAATGATGTAAATCCATCTTAACATGAACTTAAGTAGACCAAAAATCGGATAACTGCGTCAAGATTATTTTTCTAATACGAAATGACTATCACTTCATTGCAGCTATGTTACAGTTAAAATCCTGTTTAATCTCTGTGATGTGTAATTTCTACATGTGAACATTAAACTAGATTTGCCTGTCTTTAACTGTGATTCTTCAGCTTATTTCTTCAATCCTCTGAATTTTATGTTTGCTTCACTTTTTCCCCGTCCCCCTAAATAACTGGAGCTTAAAGGTTGAGTTTATCTTATACCAGATTTCTGTACATTACAGTTTTGCAGTTTATAAACTCATGTGCAGGGGCTGAGAAAGGTATGCATTTTGTGTGACCAGTAGTCCACACACCAGTGACACAGGATTTTCAGAGTGGGAGAATTAAGTAGGATTTAATTAGGTGCTTTGTAAATAGTTAGCCAACTGTGCCTGTAGCATGGTCTGTTTGATTAAAAAAGTGAGAAGATTTGTTTCAGATGATACAAGTGTCAAAAGTGCCGTGGCCCAGCAGACTTTTTCTAAATTAAATATTTATGAGGAAATGAACTACCGCGGTCCTTAGCTATCCACTGAAGTGCTAAGGTGTCAACAAGATGAACATTTTGTTAATCAAAACAATGAAGAAGATTAAATGAGCCCCAAAATGACTCCACACTTATCTGTAGCCATGACACATCTTGTCACTGCCAACAGTGTTTCGTATGCATAAAACTGGTCTGGGAGACCAGAAACAGGTCCTGAAATGTATTTTCCCATCTCCGGCATTGTAATAATGTTTAAGAAACAAAATGTAAGCTCTTGTAACATTTAACTGAAATGAAAGTGTTTAATTCTGAGACTCCAACTACTGCAGTGAGAGTAAGTAATAACTAGAACTTTGTACTGAAGTCTGTTTTTCTCACATTACTAAAAAGGAAAATTAAAAATCCAAACCCCAAAAAACCCCTCAAACCTTTAACCTCTCATGGGAGTCGGCTGCATTTGTCGTGTTTTGTTTTGTTTTTTAAGTTTGACTACCTGCCTGGGTTAGCTACTGGCATTACGCTTGTTTGGGGCAATTTTTCTCAGCAGCCTTGAATTCTTGGTTATACTGTTTATATGTGCTCTTGCCAGTTTCTGCTATTTTACTGCATCACTGTAGAAGGAAAGGAAAAAGCAGAACATGCCGCCGTAAAAGTATGAAGCAACTCTGTAGTGTTTGCACAAATAAAAATGAGTGTATTAGAGGAGAGCTCCTGCTGGACTCCTGAAGTACCCTTGTATCTGTTTAGCAATCTAGAATGCATTCAAGGTACCAAAATCTGGCCCCACAGAGATCTAGTTTAACTCCCATTGGTTTCACTGGGGCCAAGATGTGTTTTAGCTCTTTAAAAATGTCACTGCAGCAAGTTAGAAATTAAAAAATGAAATTCTATTACTATGCTACAATAAGCCTCATACACTGTACTTGCTAGATTTCCAGGCTTTGATATAACCTTGGTTTATTCCTTATGCTAAGTAAAAAGAAAACCTAACAGCTTGTTTACTGATGGTTAGCATTAGGGGACACCTAAATGCAGTTCTTTTTGCTTTCAAAAGTCCACCAGTGTTTTTAGCTTCTTTCAAAATAATTTTAACCCTATGCATATTTTTGATCATGTGTATCACATGGAAAAATAAATCTTCTCCCAAATGTCTTTGATTTTCTTAGCCACAAAATAATTCCTTAAAAGGAGCTATTTGACTGAATAATGAAAGTTGTGGCTGTCCAAGGGGGAGAGTGCCAAATTAGGCATCTGGACCCCTGGATTTTGTTCCCAGCTCTGCTACCAACTCACCTGGTGACCATGAGCAAGTCACTGCCTGTTTTCCCTGTGTTTCAGTTTTCCATCCATAATATGCTGATGATGACATTTATTTACCTTTATAAAGCATATTAGGAAAAGCGGACAAACTACATATTTTTCCTTCACCTTCTGATATGAGAGAAAAGTTTCAGATCTGAGAAGAAATTAACCACAGAAAAAGGCTGATTAGGAAGAACATCTTCCTGATGATGCATAGATTCCAGTGTAGATTTTAAGGGAAGTGATAAGATTTCCCTTCACTTGAGATATTTAGGAACTAGAAAATGTTTTGGAATAGAGCTAAACAAGGGGACTAAATATGCCTTTTCTATCTGTAACTTTTGTAATATCCATTGGATGTCAGTGAACACATCTACATGTTCATTAGTGCACCATAGTTACTACATATTTAGTACTCCCTTAATGAAGTACTAACTAAAAGCACAGTAACTACGTTTATTGCACAGTAGCGCCGGTGAACATTTTTTTGTGATGCTTACTGCACAGTTGCCTAATAACACTGCACAGTAGGTTATATTAGCATGGTTTTTGACTGGCATGCTATTGCACAGTGTTATTAGGCTACTGTGCAGTAAATATCTTGTGTGGATGCACCCAATATTGAATAGACCCATTACTCTTTGGATTAGGTGCAAAGCTGGGGTTCTGATCACTTGTGATCATGAAGAATCTCCTTTCAGTTTCATAAGCAGAAAGGTGGTAAATCTAGCTCATATGACTACATTCTGCTTAGCTAACTTTCCTCTGCTTTTTCATCTGGGTATGTCATTTTTTCACATCCTAAACTGTCATGTTGCTGTTAAATAGTTGCTGCATTTTCAGGCAGAAGAGAACTGGGTCATAATATACTCCATAACTACCTTAGAGATGTGTCCTACTGCTCAGTAAATAAACCCTTGTAAAATAATTTCATATCATTAGATGTAATACTTTACATTTGCACAATACATTACACTAATATTATTTCTTTTATAATAAAAGTATGAGTCTACATGTTAAACTTTAGTAAAATCTTTGTGGTAAAAAAAGAACCACAGCATAAAGAAAACTTAAACCGTGGTTTCACTTACAGTACCATTTTATGTTTTGTGCACTAGTAATGCTAGCAACATTATAATTATTATTTGCAAAGCAATATCAAACATGTTATACACCATTGTGTAAAATCCTAGACTAAATATATACATGGTGTAATAACATACAAATGAATGCAGACTCTGTATCAGTGATTCTTAACCATAGTGCTGTGGCATCCCGGGGTACCATGAGATTCATTTGTGGGTACTGCAGGGTGTTACATAATATTACCACTGTTATGTGTGCAAACACCTACACATAATTCACAAGATAACCCCAGAGATTTTGAATAGGAATTCATAAGGTCAAAAAACATTCTGTCCTGCTGTAGGTTTTCTAAATTCTTTGCAGCAGAAGAATTGCTGTATTATTTTTCCATAGTAAAAAAAAGTGAAAGCAAGAGCTGTCATCTTCCAAGGAGTGCCGTGAGTCTAAAGAAGTTCAGAACCACTGCTCTATATTTACACCTGTGAAACAAGAGGATTTGGCCCACTTAGTTGAAACGGATTCACCACTGTGCTTCTCTATAGAAAATTCTTCCCTGCATTATGGTTTCATTTTACGCTGACCAGATATGCCTCATAATTAAATCACAAAACATATTAAAGTAATATTACTGTTCTCTCCTAATTTCACAAAAGGCAAGAAATTATGACTGACACTTTCTGGAGACATTCCATCCATATTTTCTTGATGTGGTACAGTAACTATAACAGCCTGTTGTGCAACAGACCCTGCAACATTTAGGCACAACAGGGTAATTTAAGGGCAAAAGCCTGCATCTCCAAACAATGTCACTCATCCCTCTGATAGAGAGTAAAGCAAAGTGAAAAAAAAGCAAAAGTAGAACAGCATGGAAGTAGAAGATTGTTTCATAGGATGCTGCCATTAATGCCTCCATAACACGTGGAAAGAGATAGTATGCTAGGCATAAACCGGTAGACTTGTGCACACAAACTATGGGCCTGATCCAAAGCCTACTGAAATCAATGGAAAGACTCCCATGGACCTTAATAGCTTTTGATCATGTCCTATGAGCCTCACATACTAAAATGTGCACTGAGTTAATGTTTTTCCATTGGAGAGGTACAGAGTCCAGCTCTGTGCCACTCAGCCAGCGACAACAAAACTACATATTCTAGGTGTGTTGAGGGGCAATGTGGAAAGTAGCCCTTTGCCCAGGGGGCCAAGAGAGGTGGGGGGA
Source organism: Gavialis gangeticus (assembly GCF_001723915.1). NCBI lineage: Eukaryota > Metazoa > Chordata > Crocodylia > Gavialidae > Gavialis > Gavialis gangeticus. The sequence goes on from NW_017728992.1 coordinate 61,916,363, forward strand.
CAGAAGTAATAATTGTATCAATATCCAGTGATACCAATATCAACTGTTACAATACAACTGCTATATCTACATGATTCTGTAAAGATGCAAATTTAACAGAACCATCCTAATTTTAACACTGTTTCATTCAGGGTTAAAGTTACAGAGATTTATCAGAGTGGCTTCTCCCCCTCTTCTTTGAAAGCCATTAAAAGCTACGATTGTCCATATCCTATGAGAGTTAGTGTACCGTGCAAGGTTCTTTACTGGTGTACTATGCAACCCTCTCAACATTTTTTGTAGCCCTACCATTCCAGAGGAGGGAGAATAAACAACTCTCTGGTAACTTATTACCAAGCTCATGATGGTGGTGGCTGGCATTTGTTTTTCCCCGAATTGCACTTTTTGGTATCACATGTATACAAGGAAATATTAGCAATTCTCTCACTGGTGGGCAGTGCAGCTCCATCCGTGCTAGCGGTGTTGGCAGCAGCAGTGGAGATCAGGGACAGAGTCTAGACTTTCATCCCTAAATTTTCTTGCTTTGATCAGCTTGAAACACAATTTAGCATTTTTTTCCCCCTGATTTAACCTACTTTTAGGCTTGGGGTTGTAACTGAGGGAGAATTAATATATTGGCTGACAAGATACACTAGTTTCTGATAAAAGAAATGTCCATACAATTTTTACAACCCATACAATATACTTAAAGGCCATAATGGCTCCCTCTGAGCAGCATGCCGTGAAAATAAATATCTTAACTCTTTATAACACGCATATAACATGTATGTACTGCATAAAGCAATAGTTCATTTGAAGTTGCTACACCTTATCTTGTAAATTCATATTTAGACTTTTTAAGTGTACTACTTTTTCAGCAGGTTATCACTCAAGTCAGATGATAGACTTGTAGAATCTCTAAGTATGCATCTAGACCTTGAGAAATAAGTTTCATTGCAAGTATTCAATAAATAGATGAGTACCTTGAGAACAGGCATGCTCAACCCCAGGCCTGCAGGCCAAATCTGGTTCATGGGGCTCCCCCGACGGGTTAGATAATTTGGTGGCATGGCAGCAGTGGCAATTAATCCCACCACTCCTTCCCTCCTACCAAATTCTCAAGCCCCACATGGCTGAGTTGGGGCTGGGCCACACCCCACTCCCAGTCATGTGTCAGGGTCAGGATACACTCTCCTCTTCCCCTCCCCAATATGGCCAGGTCAGGGCCAGACTGCCCCACTCCATGAAGCTGGATCAGTCCCACTGCACCAGCCCTCATAGTGGATCAGACTCACTGGCCAGATTGGACCCATGCACAAACCAGGCACCGCTCATCCAGCCCACAAAGCAAAATGTTTGGGCACCATTTTTTTAGCAGCATTAGAGAGGAAGAAAACTAAAAAAGTCCTTTTTTTTCCCTCCCCCACAGCATGTCTTTTTCTTCATCTGCTGGGTCTGGCAATTAAGTCATTGTGTCCCATTTGTGACATCATACAGAAACAGTCTGATGTCAGAAATTCAGAATTATGAGATAGATGGAGTTGCATGCTTCTGTAAACAAAGGATAGGTGGATACAGTATGTGCTGGCTTCAAGGCACAGGAGGGGCAGAGTACAATATTTGCAGCATCTTCCTCTCCATGGGACTTCCTGAAGCTGCTCTTCAAGGGCTGCACAGGAAGCACAGAGGGCTGACAAAATGGCAATATAGTCCCTAGTCCTGTGTAATATTGCAGATAAGTTCATGTTGCCCTTATTGATACCTTGTGATTTCTTTTTCCAGGTTTATAAAGTGGATGTAGTTTAAAAGGGGCTTCTGATGACAGTAGCAGAGCCCTCTGGCTGCTTCTTTTAGGATCTGTTGTGGGCCAGAGTGGAAAGAAAGCGGCCAAGAAACACAGACCAAGGCCTAACGTAGATGACTGTACATCTACAGATACTGGAGATTTACACTGATATTGGGCCCCAAGTCTGGCTTTTGCCAAAGGGTGGTAAACACCACCTGAATGGAAGGCTGTTCACTGTGAGGGGAATTTAGCAGTTTCCTTTCCTTTACATAGGAATGATCCATAACGATACTATGGACCCATAACAACCCTCTGTCCAGGGTCATGAAGGGAGCAAAACTGGAATTGGAAAGAAACAGGCTCCCTTTCAGACATAAATTTCGGCAATGGTAGAGCTAGAAATGTTTAAAGTGACTAGTAAAGTAGCTTGTGGTTATATGAATGCTTTTGTCTCAAATACCCAGTTTAAGAGTCCCACTTCTGGGCTTATTTTGAATTAATATCCTACAGAGACTTCATCATATCCTATTAATAAGTATAATAAAAACAATGAAAAAAGTTACTGTTCGTGTCTCTAACTCCATTTCCAAATATTTAAAAATCAGCAATTCAACAGTTCCGTTCAAATGGTTGACCTTCCCATCCGACAAGTTGTTAGCAGTAAATTCTGAAAGACAAAGTGGTTTGGGGACACATCAAAACATCTGATGATGAGAAAGAGCTACATTTCATTTTGCCCTTTCATAATTTAGTATTACATTTATTGGACATATGAAAAAAATAAAAAAATATGCTCCCTGCCTGGCTAAGAGCTTTATGTAAGTTGCAGTCCAGAGAACATTTTTATAGCCAGGATATAAATCCCTGCCAAACTGGAAGGCACAAGTGTAGTACATCTTTTTACATTTCAGTCTAAAGAAAATGATTCTTGCTACAGTGGAAATTGACTACAGTGAACTTTGATAAAGAAAGCTTATTTTTCTCAGTGAAAGAGAGTGCAAGTTATGCATCTTTTTAGTTACTGAAACAGGTAAATTGCTTATAATACTGTGAAACAAATAAAAAATTAGCTTTTCTGTGGTTAGGAGCACCTGTTGACTTACAGCCTGATCCAAAAACCACTGAAGTCAATGGAATTCTTTCAAATTAATGCATTTTAAGGTGGCCACTAAACGGAAATCCCCACCTATCATAGATCTTATAATGGTTCCACTGTGTATGGACAAAATCATGCCCTTTCTTGCTCTGGCCTCCATTCTGACATCTGTTCCACCAGTTAAAACTAGAGTTACTCAGTTACAGTCAAAAGCATATGCAGATTTACACTGATGAAATGAGGATAGGAACTGAAGCCATGAACCTCGACCAGGCAAAACCCCCTTTGAGTCAAATAGATTTATGTCTGAGTAAGGATATCAGGATTTGGACCTTTGTAATTTTAATGCATTAGTCTAAAACTTATTAGAGTTTATTCTCAGCCAAATGTTACAGGCAGATTGATTATCATGGCTCTTCTAATCATCTATAGTAAGAAACAGTGAAAACAGATAGTGAGAATGACATAATCTATGTCCTGTGAGCTGCTTTGCTGTTCAATTAGGCTAGGGTTGCCAACTCTGTTTGAATCTATTCCAGGAAGTTTCATCACATGACGTAATGACATTAATGAGGCATTACGTCAGAAAAGCAAATGCACATTACTATTACATTTTAAAAACCCACTGGGCTACTTTATAAATCGGATTCAACATGTAATATTTATTTTAATGAATGCCCTATCATTTATCTCCCAGGTGACTCTCAGCAGTCCCTTGGAGATTTATATCTAATTCGTGGAGACTCCAGGGCAATCCTGGGGAGCTGGCAACCCTAATTTTAGGCTCCTACTGATTTCACTGTTTTGGGGATGAGACTCTTCACAAAGCCCTGATTTTTCAAATGATCATGCACAAAAAATGAGTACCTGCTCCTGTATGAGAGTAACCTAGATAGGAGTTTTTTGAATTATGCTTGCAATGCAATTTAGACATGCAAACCTAGACAGAAGACTTTGCATTGGGTATTCTGGTGTCTACCTCAGGTGCAGTAGGCAAAAGCATGCTTGCATTTTAACAGCAATCACTTGAAAATATGGTCCATAATGTAGAAAGCATCAACATTTTTAAAGTTATAAAATCATCCTTCCCATCATAAGATTCATTTAGGGCTTGAGTTCATGCATGTTGAAGTTAGTGGGAGATTGGCCTTTAATCTCAGGAGCTCAGATGCTTATTGAATTAAATTGTCTGGAATTTTTTCGCTATGCTAAGCTTGAAATGCTAAATATAAGCAGAGGTATCATTCTTTATTTGCTTGGATTCTTTGACATATTAAAACAAATGCCTGTGTCTACATTGCTGGGTAAGGTCTTCTTTATTTTGCTGGGCAATATCCATATTGAAACAAACTGTATTTTGTTTTCTTTCAGACAGGTGTGATGGCACACCTGCGGAACATAAAGTTGAATAGCAACTAGTAACCTTTTGTGGGTGGGGTAAGGGGCAAATCCTGCTTAACAAGGATGTCAAACTGATCTTTGTTCAACTCTTGCTAAAAGTATCTGTGGCAACAAGCTGGAGCTGGGTAAACAATCAGCTTCTGCTACCACTAGATTTCAATTTACAGTTCACCAGACATACTTATTATATGAAAGGAAAGGGTGGATGTGATGTCAACAACAGGCAATACTAATATTATTTGAACAGGTGTGTGTGGTTTTGCTAAAGGGAGAGAATCAGAGTAGTAGAGAGCAGTTAATACAGGGCGGCACATGTAGTAACCAGAGCTCACCAGCATTTATTATCATAACAATCATGTACCATGAGAGATTTCACAATGAGCTGGTCAGATTTAGCTAATGTATTAAACAGTTTCACTGTTTCATGTTTTCTTTCCAGTTCTCCTCCATGACCCCCCGCAAGAAAATACGTGCATTAAAGATGTAGTAAACAGACCCAATTAAGTATGCAAAGACCAAATGCAAAGCACTCAAGACAGTTCTCCATAAGCAACTTACACTAACTTCTTTGAAGTTATTCCTGACTTACACCAGTGTAAGAGAAAACAAAATAAGGGTCTCTAAGCTAGATCCACAAAGGGACTTAGGTGTTGCAATACACAGCAGTCCTGTGCATAACTTGGATACTAATGGTGAATAGATATACTGATGGATAGAGGGGTTTGTCCAAAACCCACTCCTGGCTAAATCAGAAACCCTCTCCATTCAGAAACAGAGCAGAAGTCACTCTTTTCTTTTAAAATGCAGCTACCAGAGGAGGTGGTGCTTTTTCACAACCCTCCTTTTACCCAATAGGTAAGTGATTAAGAGCTGGATCTAAAAAAGGATTTTGATGTCTCCAGATTAGGTGCCTCACTTAACTTGAGATCCAGAGCTGAGAACACACCTATGAAGTATCCCTGAAGAATTGTATCCTTGAAGAACAAATAGCCTCAAAGAACTGGGCATGGCTCGTAAGACAGGAGGAGGTGGAGGTGCTGATGCCCATCTTTCATGTATTAGCCTTGTGGTTAGAACATTCACGCAGGAGGTGAAAGACTTGAGCCAGGGGCTCTCCTTAACTTGATGAGATGCAGACCTACATCACTCATCTCTCTCAAATACCCGAAAGAGCAGGATCCAGGTTTTTCTTGGGTGGAAGCCAGCCTCCACGTCTCCTGTATTGCACATTACATAATCCTTGGATAAAATGCATAACTAGACTTTGGAACAGGGACCAGAACTAAGGTCTCTGCTTTTCCAGATGAATGCCCTAATTACTGATTTACAAAGTTATATTCCATTTTGCTCCTCCTGCCTGGGAAATAAATCTTGATGGCTTGTTTCCTTTACAGTGGCACAGCTTAGAATCATAAAATTATAGAAAATTAGGGTTGGAAGGGACCTCAGGAGGTCATCTAGTCCAACCCCCTGCTCAAAGCAGGACCAGCCCCAACTAGATCATCCCAGCCAAGGCTTTGTCTGAGCAGGTCTTAAAAACCTCCACGGATGGAGATTCCACAACCTCTCTGGGTAACCTGTTCCAGTGCTTTACTACCCTCCTAGTGGGAAAGTTTTTCCTAGTATCTAATCTAAACTTCCCTTCAGCACCTTCAACAGTAGCAACCCACCTGATCATGAGAGCACCTTTTGGGGAGGTGAGATGTGAGTTTGAATCCCTTCAGGCTGGGGAGGGTACTGGATACATATAATCCACGTTCTAGATGAGCACTATAATTGCTGAGCTGGATAAGAGAAGACCTCAGCACTCATATTTTGAAAGACCGTATAATGACAGACACAGTAGTTTGTGTAAATCTTAGTGTTGTCAGTAAAGCCTGACTCTGTGCTGCAATAGCTAGACTGCTACTGGCACCTGGGTTAGCTCAGACATCTCCATCCTACACCGCAGTCCTACACTTAATCTCCTCTTCACTGTCCATGGGAAGACTCATAGTATTTTTTACAGTGATGCATTCTCTATATGCAGTTTTGCAATGCACCTATGATTAATGATTTTGTATTCCAAAGGCGTATTATCCCTGTTAGCAAGAAATCTGTGTGTTATTGCAAGGAGTGGGAGCAATTTTTAAAAAATCTTTAGGAATCTGTCTTTAAGAACCTACTGGTGTTCATTTTAGAAAGTATTGGTGTGGTACATCCTTTAGTAAGATGTGTGTGCCTCTATTGCGGGAGAGAAAGGGAAAATATTTCTCTAATATGCTATTGCTATACGGTATCTGTTATGATTCACTGAGGAGAACAGCTATAGAGGTTACCAAACAGCATTTAACTGAGGATATAAATTACTTGAAGATGCTACAGACAATTAGACAATCCTTCAATCCATTTATAAAAGTGTTTGAGCTCTTTTTTCAAGGCAAGTGAAAGAATAGCAAATCTGAAGCAAGGAAAGGTAGAATTCTTTCCTCTCAGCTGAAGCTTATGGCAAATACTAACGTCAGAAGATGCACTACTAGAAATTTAGCTTGTATTTTAATATAAATACTTGCAGACCCACTTGTTCTTGTAAACATTAGTCTTGGTGCTACTACTACTACTATTATTATATTGATGAGTTTATTTTTTCCAGTCTCAATTTCTATTACTCAAATCGGACCAGACAGGATTAATTTGCAGGAGCTGACCCCAGTTCCCTATAGATACTGGAGATATTGGAATAGCTTCAGCCATGCAGATGCAAGGGTGTTCAAACTGCGAACTCCCATAACCACTAGGATAGTCACCCAAGAGAAGAATTACCAGTGGGGCCCAAGTGATGAATCCTTGTGTTACGCAGATCCCTTCAACCAATTACTGGTCCTTGCTGTGTGTTATAGAGCTTTACAGCTTTTGTGAATGTGGGTTCCTGTCTGAGGTCACACAAGAATCCCAAATCCACCCTGATTTCAGGCCTCATTTTGCATCTCTCCAACTATTATACACATGTACAAAGCTGTCAGAACAGTGGCATCTCCACATGTGCTGATTTGGTTCTGTTCCATAATAAAAGCTTAGTGTTAAAGCTGTTGTCATTTAGGGCATATATTTTAGAAATCCCTTGTCAGCTGCATCAGGTGTGCATCTTCAATAGTGCAACATCTGTTATTTGCTGGATGTAAACAGAACAGCAAAACAGGTATTTGCATTGTCCTAGGTTCTTTACCATTCCAAGCAAGCTGGCTGGCTGAATGAAGCGGTCTCCAATGCATGACAAAATAGTTATTTCTAGAGAATGCCATTTAATTACAAATAAAATGGGGTAACTAGGTGAACATTTCTCAGCCTTGTATATATCCTAATTTCTCTTGGCTTCAGCATGTGCTTTAAACAAATATATTACTAATTTACAATGCTCTTGTAAGGTAGAAAGGATGCTGTTTTTTTCACCAAACATAGTAAATATTCATCTAAACATTAAATCCATATACAAAATAAGTCATGGCTGCTTACACAAGGCTTTATCTTCATCATAGCTTTCCTAAATTTTTACATTAAAATTGGTATTTCTACTTTTCACACATCTGATTTCTTCCTGTTTTAAATGATTTTGGGGTGATAGCACAGCGGACACTGCTTTCCAAGAATTACAAACAGAATTCTAACTCCATGCTTAGAATTTACTACTCTCTCACCTGCCTTGAAATAAGAGCTCCAGAATTTTAATAAAAGGATTGAAGGGTTACATAATTGGCTGCAATATCTTCAGGTCCTTGCTACGGACACAACATGTCTTACAAGTGCAATGCCTAACTGTAAGTCAGTGAGATCAATGTACTTAAATGTGGCCATGTGACAAAGAACATTGTTGAATCAGGGCCTTGATATGGGAGAAGTGGAGTCTACAATTTTTCTTAAGTACAATTTAAAATTTCTTTCTGCTATTGCATCTCCTTGTGTGACAATCCCTTATTCTTTTGACTGTTCTAAGGCAATGCTAACCTTGGATGGAGAGTCATCTGAGTAGTATAATGCATTATAATGAGAGTTATGGTTGTGAGACAAAGAGATTATACAAATATACCCTTGAAAATGAAGTGTTCCATTAGCTAATATCAGTGATCAATTAGTAGCATTTGTATGTAAACATACAGTTCTAGGAACATAAATTCTCTGCATTAAATTTAATCTTTCAGAACATGATGAGTGTAGTTTATAACTAGTGATTTTTACTTACAACATTCTTCTGCATACCTGGATCCTGCTCCCTCCTTTTAAGCAGCATAAGTAAAATGCTGCCCTCTTTTGAATTTAAGGATGCACTACACTCATACATGGGAGAATGTCCTAAGAAGTTCACAAAAATGAGTTGTAAGAGGACTGCAGAGACTTTTTTGGGTGTGCTCTGTAATGAGAAATGTGCTAACCAAAGCTGAAATGCACATCACTCAGATATTCTATCCTCCAAAATGCTGTTTTTCCCATTTTTTGAAGTTCATATCTAAAATAAAAATAAACAAACAAACATTAGGCCTGATTCTCCATTCTCCTCCACTGGTTTCTACCTCAGTGTAACTCCACTGTCTCTGACACCCTAATGTAGTGGAGAATTAGGTCCAATTTGCTTATTTTTTGATCTAGTCTTTTCTCATATTTGCAATCTGTTTTCAGACTATTTGTGTTCATTTCAGAACCAAGCTACTTGTGTTCTCAAAATCTTACCTGTAGGATCCCTTTCCTGGAGGTATGAGGGCCAAATTGTGTGAGACTGGTGCTGTACCAAGTCACTGTTTCAGTGAGGAAAGAATTAGGATGATTTTCTATATTTATGTTATGATAATCCGAAGAGCACCCACATTTGGATCAGTGCCCCATTGTAATATATGAAGACATGGCCTTTATTTTGAACAGTGAAAAGTTCCTTCCAGCTGCTTCTTTTTTCCAGAATGAACAGAGGATAAAATCAGATACATCCTCATCTACCTCACTTCAATAAAAGTGTGTAAGAGGAGTGTGCTGGAGTTATCGTCTCCAAAACTTCTGTTCTACAGTAATGGTATTCAGAAAATCACACACACAGAGGTTTGCACCCCTACTTCTTGGAGGCAAAGACCACTTCACGTGTTACAGGGGAATATAGATTAGGGGGACACAGCAATCTGAGCACAGGAAGCATCTAGTTTGGGGTAGATGTGGCAGCATCCCAGATAAAGCAAGCTTGGTCTCACAGATACTGGGTAGTCCACAAGAAATGTAAAGGGTAAGATCTATTATAGGGGAATCTTAGGAACTAAAGCCATGCACGGGGACAGGTATCTCACAAGAGACAATTGTCTATCAGTGTTGTCCATTGTTGTCAGCACTGACCATTGTTGACAGTGTTGTCAGCATTGACCATAGTTTTACTTGGATTCATTACTATTTGCCAGAATCAGGACCACTGTGTGATGGAGTCTGTACTAACACAAAATCACTGTTTTGCAAAAACTTACAATCTAAAACAGCAAAGCTAAGTAGAAGGGATATAACATACAAGTAAAGTGATCAGGCTGATGACAGGCATGCATCTTGTTAATTACATTATATGTACACATATACAGAGTGAGGAGGCAGTTCTTTATAAAATCATCTTGTTTTAAACCATATACAGGCTTGAAGGATAGAAGAACTGATCAGCACCAAATGCCTCCTAGGACAGAAAAGAGAGAGATAATGTGCTACACAAACTACACAGACACACACCCATTATATGCACTCTCACCTAAAGAATACAGGACAATTTAATAGAAACAAACAACACAATATTATATCAGTTGCAGCTCACAGGGAAACAAAATGCGTATATTTTCCTTTCAAAGCTTGTTGTATGATGGCTAGAAGACCTCTAAAGCACATAAAGCTCTTATCTTCATTCATTCCCTAAAGAATAATAGATCAGCCACTGCTCTGATGCTGTTTTAATAATGCACAATTTACAATTCATTGGTGACCAAGCACTCTCAGTATAATTAATTTCATAGACCCTTCATACAAATTCACAAGGCCTACTACAATATGGAAGACAGGTAGGAAAACAGTCTTCTTTTCCCTGTCATATCAAAATACCTGAGCTTGAGACTTCTGGGTGGCTTGGCATACAGTTGTCTTGTGCTGCTGTATCAGTTAGGGGAGTTTGATTTTCATCTCTCTCCTCATATGTGTGTAATGCAGAATTTCCAAGGCAGCTGAGACTGCAGCACTGTAGACACTGTTCTCATTATCCTGGGAAGAGACCTGATCACACCACATTAGTCTGATGGCCAAATCACAGAGCTACATTAGCATCATTCTTTCAAGACACAGCTGTTCCACTCCTCCCGGATACAAGATGTGTGTGGCCCACCCTGCCGATCCCAAGATGTGTGTGGCAAACACTGGAGCACAGGCTGGGGTGAGGGAAGTAGAATTGTAAAGGATAAAAGGCAGGTTACAACCATTCAGTTTTCCCTGACCAATGCCCTTTTTGCAGAGTCTGCCTGGGATAGAAGAAATTCTCAGGGACACATGCTTTGCTTTGGTCAGAATCAATTGGCCAACAGAGAAAGTCAATGCAGATCCCGGTCACAAAATCAGGGCATTAAAAAAGTGAAGTGCTATTAATCACACTTGCATGTGTCTTTGCATCTTTTCTTCTTCCAGTTAAACAAGAATTCTGCTTTAAATGTTCCTCTAAGATCGTCATAATACTTCTTACCTTATTCCTAAAACCCTCTCACTTCCATGACAATCAAAAGCAAAATCCAAGTCTTTATGTGGGACCTACATTGGATTTTCAAAATAAAATTTATCTGACAAATATTAATTGTATTGTTATTGTGAATTTATTTTTTCCAGCATGTTTGGCAACGTTTAAATCAAAGTTAAACATTTTAGAAATGATTCTATAGATAAAAATGCTCAAATGCCTTGATACAACAACAAAATTGGATAACGATAGTACTGATTGCTCTCTTTCTGAAAAAAGTTAGAAAAATATTTTAAAATGCTGGCTACTTTTGCTTCTTACTGTGGAAAAAAGTTCTTGAGCAATCAAGTCCTCACAGATGCATGCATTTTGTTTTATTAATTATTGATAAATAGATCATTATTAGGTCTTCTAGTAACTCTACTTTTTATTGGGACTTCACTAATACTATTTATATTTACCCCAAAAATGGTATGACATTTTAAAAAATCTAATCTTAAACAAAAACCCTTATCCTAGCTTGTAAGCAAGTTCAGTACCAATTTATCATCTGTAGCTTCAATCCTAAAAAGACCCGTAAACTTACTTAACTTCATGTAATATCACCTGTCTAACTGGGTTCCACATGAACCAGTTTTCCCAAAGGCCTGTATCTTGGGTGGAATAGGTCAACGTATTGCAATTCAATTTCAATTTATTAAGGATTCTGGCTGAAAGCCATGCTCCAGAAAATGACATAACAGACATACAACCATAATATAAATTTAAACAAAAATAACAGAACTGCAAATATAATAATAAAATAGGTCCAACCTTTACAAAAGCATTATTCCTACTCCTAGAATTAACATAATCAAGTACAAATATAGTGAAAAGTCATGAATCTATAAAAATGTTGTGCATAGGTCCACAATTAACACGGTAAAAAACAAATATAGTGATAAAGTTTATTGGTCATATCAACAGTAAAGGATGTTTAGCTCTGATCATTTCAGCCTTGTAAGCAAAAATTGCAAGCTGGTTTACTAAAAATGGATCTTTTTGCTGGAGAAGTCATATTAATTTCTCTTTGTTTGAGAAGTATGCCAATTTCTGCAAGAACGGTGATAAATACTTTTTCCTGATGGCGTTATATAGAGGATATTCTAAGACACAATGAATAGTTTCTTCCAAAACTCCTAGACAGGCTGGGCAACATATTTTAGCCCTTGGAATGGAAAGTCTACATCCAGCCAAAATAGCTGTGGGCATCTGTTCAATCCTGAGTCTGGTCAAAGAGGTTCACCATTTATTGTTGAGATCCAGCTGTAAATACCTTTCTCCCCCACAATCTAATTTCCAAAGAACATACAGAGGGGCAATGCATGTAGTCCTGGTCACTGCAAAATCATTCTGCCTGGCAATATTTCAGACCCTCTGGAAAACCCAGACCTTTTCTATGGGGGAAAAGACTCTTTCATTGTCTTTCCCATCTTGGAAAACGCAAAAGTGCGGGAAAGAAAAGCTAGCCAGGGAGATGGAGGAAAAGGGGGTTTATTGATGTCTTCTATGTAGCATAATTTGAGATAGCAAGACGGTAGAAGAGGCAGGATTTCAAACCAGAATCACACCATTCTAATAATAATACTAGTTAAAATGGAACCTAATCCTGTCTCTAATCTCAAGAAGGATGTGGGAGCTGAAGGAGGAAGATGCAGAAGAGCCCTTAGAAACTTATTCTGAGGTATGTCTACATCATTACTGGTGGCATTGCCCCATACTTCAGCGCCATACAGGATCTGAGATGCAACTTTGGCTTTATATGCTAATATAGAAGCTTGGACTGAACATCCTGCTGTGGTCTCTTAAAATGTCTTTATAGCCACTGCCAATTGGGCTGCCTTAGTTTTAACCAAATGAATGTAGGGTTTCCACTGTAAACATCACACCCAAGTACCTATAGGTTTTAACACTTTTGAGTTTGATTCCCCCTATGTTTCATGGGTATTTCATCAAACGGCTTCCCCAAAACATTATTTTGGATTTATCATAATTTAAGTTATTTTGTCCACAAAGATGCTCAAAAGTTGCAATTGCTCTCTGTAATCTGATGGAGGTTCTTGATAGTATGACAGTGTATCTGCATAATTAAAATAGGGATCAGGGTTGCTAGTAATTTTAGGGGATGAAAATGAGTGTCCAGCATGTTTCCAATAATGTCATTCATATAAAAGTTAAATAGCAAGGGGGCCAACATACATCCTTATCTAACTCCTTTTTGTATCTGAAATTTCTGTGCAAGTTCACCTCTCAGGCCCCACCTAACTTGGGTCCATGTATCTTTATGATATTCTGTCACAGGGGTGGGCAAAATGTGGCCCATGGCCAGATACAGCCCACCAAGCCATTCTATCTGACCCGTGGGGCCCCTAAAAATATAGAAAATTAATATTTATCTGCCCTGGGCTGCCTGTCATGTGGCCCTCGATGGCTTGCCAAACTTAGTAAGTGGCCCTTTGCCCAAAATAATTGTCCACCCCATTCTATCAGCAGATGCAAAAGAGAAGGGTCAATCCCACAATTTAACAATTTCTCCCAAAGTTCACTTCTATCTATACTATCAAAAGCTCTTGACAGATCAACAAATGCAACATACAGTGATGATTTGTGCATTTGCATATATTTATCTCTCAAAAACTGAAGGATAAATATGTAAGCAATAGTGGAATATCCATCCCTAAATCCAGTCCATCCCTAGGTCAAATAGGTCAAACTATTTCAAAATCAGTTTATTCAACCAATTTAGCTCTCTTAAAATCAGAAAAAATAAAATGTTTGAGACTGATTTTCTTTTCTCTTCTTTTCACAATTAAGTTTTCAAATAGGAATCTAGGTACAGTAAAAGCTGTGTTAACTGGCCTTCTACTATCCAGAATACTCTATTAACCAGAATTTTAAGCCAGCTGGCCGGCCAGACATGGCGGGGAGGAGGGGAGAGGGGGCTGGAGGGAGAAAGCTCGCACATGGCCGCTGCCACCGCCACCCACCACATTACGTTGTCACTGCTCTGTGTGCAGCTGCCACCGCCCCACGCACCCCCTGCTCCACAGGGGTTTTCAAAAAGACTGAAAACCCCTACCTCAGATAACCAGAATTTTTAGATACCCGGCATTGCCCTTACCCCACTCATGCTGGTTAACACAGCTTTTACTGTATATTTGATCCTGCCTCAGAGCAGGAGCTGCATTAGATGATCTTCTAAGATCCCTGCCAGCCCACCATCTCAATCATAATTCAAAGTTTGTTCATCATTCAGAACGAATGCTTTATGAAAAGGTATTCCAGCATCTGGAGGGTTTGCTTCAACTATGTCTTCATCAATTAATTTTTCCTAATTTGCTAACTGTAGTGTGATTGATCACTTAAGTCAATGCTATTTTTCCTTTGTCTAGATGACTGAAACTTTTATAAAAAGGGAGAGAAAAAGATTTCAAGATGGCTGCATAAATACTTCCAGGGTGGAGAGACACAATAAAAAATTATTGTAAGACCTTCACTTTGCATTACTATTCTTTTGAGTTAGCACTATGTTAATTATTCTATGGGAAAAATGAGTAAGAGCATGGTGTATATTTAGCAGAAGCCTCTTCAGGACTTCCATGTATGGATTTTCCTCATTTTAGCATGAAAGATTCATCCGTTCTTGCCACTTTGTTCTTTACCCCTGCAGACTTATCCAAAGGCCCATATTAGGTAAAGAGAAGTGCAGAGGGCTCTGGGGAGTAGTATGTGGGCCTGCATATCCACATCATCCTAATCTAGCTCTGTGACTCTTCCTTCCCCAAACCTTGTCCTGTGGGTTAAGATCACATGACCTTATCCTTAGTACAATCTGACCACAAAATGACAATATTCATATTCAGTTACATATAAGTGAATTGCATCAGCTATTGGAGTATCTTTCAACATACTAGCCAAAATGGTATCTTGACATTTCAGAAGTCAAGACCCGTTGAGACTGCCAAATGTGAGCTAAGCATTTTCCACATGAGATTTCTTAACTGGTTTGTTTATGGAAATAGCATCCACATGACTTTCCACAATAAAGACATCCACCTACCCACCACAACCCTCTATGGAGGGAATTCAAGGCAACCAAATACAGCATCCAAAAATGGTACTGCTAGCCAAGGAATAAATGATCATGTCTTTCCACGATATGGCAGGCAAGCTTATCTAGTTTTGATTTTTCTAGCACAACTACCTGGCACTTCCCATGATCAAGACAACCACAGCTGTAATCTAATGTGATCTGGCACTTATTCACTGATCACAGCTGTGTAATTTCAGGTAACATGCTTCCCTTGTTTAGTTTTGTTTAACATTGTTAAATATATAGTCAGACCATCTGCACAGTATTTTTTTTAATTGGAAATTACAACCATAACTTCCTTTTTATATATCAATAAACTAAATAGCAAAATTTCAAAGGGATCCTTCTCTACCGAACACTGAAGCAGAATGTTTGTCCCACGCCACACCATTGCCTAATTGCACACTAATTGGACAAACGTGATTAAATATTTCAAGATCTTTACTAATTGCCTCTATTTTAGCTTTAAAATTTGCTTGCCACCAACAAATTTAATGACACTGGTGTCTAGTCATCAGCAAAAAGCCCAAGAGTTGCTCTTTAAAATGTACCTAGTCAGAATATTTACTGATTGTGCATTGTTGTTTCCAATGTAGCTTAATTAGAAATCCAATCAGTTCCCTAAGTCTAATTATACTTGATTTGTAGATTCAGACTATGATACATAATGAAGCTAAGCAGCTAACGGTAAACGTGCTTGAAATGTAACAATAAGAGAAATATTTTTAATGCATGTCTTGTTATCATCTTAGAAACTCCGAGTAATATATGAGATCAAGCACAAAGGGAAATACAGAAATTTATGACTCAATAGATTTTTCTCAAAACATGTTTCATCCTGAAGCAATGTAACTGATGCTGCTAAAAAATATTTCCTTTGTTTATTTGTTGGTTTGTCAAAGGAAAATGGGAGCATGTATTTTGTGGATATTTTGAGATATCAGAAGTGTTTGTCTGTAATTTGAGGTCTAGATGTTACAAGAGTAATGTTCCTCATGTGTTTTAAATGATATCCTGCATTAGATAACAGCCTAAAACAGAGATGGCCACAAAGTTAAAGACAGCAATATAAGCTATTTAAAGCATAAAATATCATACCCTTTTAATGTGCTTAATCTGTGGGAGAAACATTCCATATTCATTCAAAATAGATGTGTTTTTAAAATGAAATATTTCTCCTAAAAATACTCTCCATCTCCAATTCAAGTACAAATAAAGCTCTTTTATGCACTTTAGAGGTTGTATCCTTGCATGCATTTTACTTCGTTTTATTTTCTTTCTTAAACTGAGATTCAGAACATTTGGATGCATCTTTTGATTCAAAGGCATCTATTAGTAGAAATAGCCTGCTTCGGCGTTCACCACCCTGTGGTCCACTCTATTCTAAGAGAGATATTTTGAACCCCTAATCCTGCCCTCAGATGAATATAGATAAACGGTAGAGAACAGACTACCTTTGATTTGCACCATACACAGCACCAAGCACTTTCTTGTGCTTAAATAACCAAAAGAAAAAAACCTCAAACAAACCTTTAAACATTATAGAAACCATGTGGTATGGATCCAAAAGTTACAGAAAGTGGAGAAGCAAAATAGCATGCTACTGTCTCTCCCAATCCCTGGCTGCATCAATATGAGATGCTGACTGCAGTCATTACTGAGCAGTCATTTAGTACTTGTATAAACACTGACAAATGTCTTTTTCATGGTGTTACTGCACAGTAGCCTAATACCACTACGCAGTAACGTTGTGTCACAGTTGTTGCCACACAATGCTACTGCATAATGGTATGAGCTACTGTGCAGTCAGCATCTCATGTAGATGGAGCCTCTGTATCCTAGGAAGTATTAACTTATATTTTCATAGTTTCATAGATTTAGGGTCGGAAGGGACCTAGTAGATCTTCCAGCCCGACCCCCTGCCAGGGCGGGAGAACAACAAAACCCCAAAACAAAAACGGGACTCAAATGAGTCCAGCCAGGTAGGCATCCAGCCTCTTCTTAAAGACCCCCAGGGTAGGGGCCAGCACCACTTCCCTTGGAAGTTGGTTCCAGCTCCTAGCCGCCCTAACTGTGAAGTAGTTTTTGCGGATGTCCAATCTATACCTCCTCTCCATCAACTTGTGCCCATTACTCCTTGTTATGCCAGCGGGCGCTAGGGGAAACAGCGTCTCCCCCAAACCCTTCTGGTCCCCCCTAGTGAGTTTATAGACGGTCACCAGGTCCCCCCTCAGCCTTCTCTTGTGGAGGCTGAATAGGTTCAGGTCCCGCAGTCTCTCACTGTAGGGTCTGCCCTGTTGTCCCCGGATCATGCGGGTGGCCCTCCTCTGGACCCTCTCCATGTTGTCCACATCCCTCTTGAAATGGGGCGCACAGAACTGGACACAATACTCCAGCTGTGGCCTGACCAGCGTCGCGTAGAGGGGGAGGATCACCTCCTTGGCTCTACTCGAGATGCACCTGTGGATGCACGACAAGGTCCGGTTAGCCCTGCCAACCATGACCTCGCATTGTCGGCCCATGTTCATCTTGGAGTCAATAATGACTCCAAGATCTCTTTCTGCCTCCGTGCTCTCGAGTAGGGAGTTCCCCATTGTGTAAGTGTGCTGCTGGTTCCTACTGCCCAAGTGCAGCACCCTGCACTTGTCCGTATTGAAACGCATCCTGTTCCTGTTAGCCCACCCCTGTAACCTATCCAGATCCCTCTGCAATCTCTCACTCCCTGCTAGCGTGCTCACCTCCCCCCAAATTTTGGTGTCATCAGCGAATTTAAACAGGTTACTTTCCACCCCATCATCCAGATCGCTGATGAAGAAATTGAACAGCGCAGGCCCCAGGACCGAGCCCTGGGGGACTCCGCTACCCACCTCCCCCCAGGTCGAGTATGACCCATCCACCACCACCCTCTGAGTGCGACCCCTCAGCCAATCTGCAATCCATCTGACTGTGTAGGCATCTATGCCACAGTCGCCTAGTTTTTTAACTAGGATGGGGTGAGAGACGGTGTCAAAGGCCTTGCTGAAGTCCAGAAAGACTACATCCACCGCGACACCTGCATCCATGGCCTTTGTGACCTGATCGTAAAAGGCAATCAGGTTGGTCTGACATGATCTCCCCCTAATAAATCCATGCTGACTGCCCCTGAGCATCATTTCTGATGCCGGCCCATCACAAATGTCTGATCCCTTATTACCATTAGTATTGCCCATTGACTTCCACTTTTAATTGTCTGATCCCTTATTACCATTAGTATTGCCCATTGACTTCCTCTCAGAAATTTATCCCTTTCTTTGCAGTCACAGCCCATCTCCCCACAGCTGGAGTTGTTGGAAAGGACAGATATGGGATCTAAAGTAGCACGGTCCTACACATGGCGTGAGAAGCAGTGATTCCAAGGAGAAGAGCAACCACCTCACGTAATTGCCTTGGATGTTGTCAGGATTCCCACAGCATCCACAAAGTCCTGTTCACTTCCCTGCCCTCTGAAAGGGCACTGCCCTGAGTTGTCTAATGCTACGATTCTTCCCCATTCTGACCCCTGCAAGGAAACACTCCTTCCTAAATATCTGGTTGAAAGAAAAATCCACTGCTTTATTATAGACAAAAACATAAATAAGCCTTTGTGTGAGGCCTGCAGAAGATAAATGTTGAGAGCTCACCCAGCTAATTGCTGCAGCCATAAAAGCTATTCCCCAGGTTGTAGTAACACCACTGAGGATACTGAGTGGTCAAAAAGGAAGCGTGCAAAAATATTTATGCTAATTTCCACTCAGCACGAGACACAGCAGGTAATACCAGTGGTCATCAAGAGGAACAACACAAAACTGTAATAAAACAAATGGTCTTTTGAACGTATTGTCTTGCCTGTTGGATATAACACCAGACTGGAACTCAAGACACGGGTTCTGTTCCTGACTTTACCACTTATCTAACTAGGTGACTTGGGGCAGGTCATCTCAAAACTAGGTGCCTCTGTCTCCCGAAGTGTAAAATGATTTAAAAAAAATATTTAAGGATGAAACCAGGAGGTATTAGTTCTCGATAGTCTTTACCCCTAATCAGTAGCATAACTAAAAGGGGCGGTGAACAGGGCACCAGCCCCAGATGCCATTTTAGGAAGTGCAAAAATAGCAGCCACCACTGCTGCTCGCCTGGCCAAGACCCCATCACACTGCTACTGCCCAGGGCACAAAACTGCCTAGCTATGCCTCTGCCCTTAGTACTGTTATAGAATTGCCCATTGACTTCCTCTCAGAAATTAATCCCTTTCTTTTACATCTTTCCCCATCTGTAAAATGGCATCTATAAGCTAAAGGAACTAAACAGGAGCTGACATTTATTACTACTACTATTACTATTACTACCATCACCAACCTTCTAAGATGATATCAAACACCAGAGAGAATGAAAAAAAAAAATTAAATTATTTTAAATAGTAATCTGCTGTGCAAGGTTCTTAAAGAATAAGCACTGTGATGCAGAATGCTTATATTGGCTTGGTTTAGTTTTAACTGTAGTACATTTAATAGTTATTTTTTCTTTGTAACCCCACCAAGTTCATATGGGTCCACATATTTTTTACTTTCTTTCTTACCTTTAAAATACACCGCTAGCTATAGCAAATTATTTAAACCACAATGAAATAAAACATTACAAACATAGCTCCCTAAACCAGCCAGTGTTCAATATTTTATTATTCTTTCCTTTTTTTCAGCTGTGTGCAGTCAGCCTTGAACATTTCCTTTGCCTTCAATTCTTTACCTTTTGATGCTATTCAGATTGCAGTGTCTGCCTTGGCCCTCATTGCCACACAGTGTTCTATTTATATTATTAAAATGCAGCACTTGCTTTTTCATTTTGCTCTGTTTACAGGGTATTGCTTTTATTGATTAATGTCTCAGACGCAAGTAAAATGCTAATCACACAGAATAAAAAAATTGCCCCACTCTGATTGTATCTGTATAGTCAGTGTGCTACTTCCTCCCCTCTCTACCTGGAACAGAAAGGATCTGAGGCTATTACAAACCCTATCTAGATTATCTTTATGCTTGGTTCCATCTGCCAAGATTCAGGCTTTCAAATTTGGAGGTTTTTCCAATTGTATCTCCAGTATCAGCTGAGAAGGTGGCCATTACATGCTCACATCCAAGGACTAGCTTGTTTTATGTGAGTGAGTCCTGGAGACTGAGAAGAGAAAGAGTTAGGTTAATTCTAAAATGAAATTCTCTGTTTAGACCAGTGATTTTCAACCAGGGTACCATGACACCATGGGCTAGGGATAGAAGTTACACATAAACCAGTTTAAGTGATCAGAAACTGGTTTCAACCTGTAACAGAACAGCAGCTCAGTGCACTTAAACCACTTTCAAAATGGCTGAAACTGGTTTAAGATAAACCTGGTTGGATGTATTATCAAACTAAAACTATCTAGGTCAAACTAGTTTATGGAACTTCCATCCCAAATCACCCCCCACTTCAAATTAATTCACAGTCACCCAGCATCCCAGGATGCTTTGCAGCCCTGGGCTATGCTGTCTGCTCCAGGGGAGCAGGGTCTAGTCACTCCTCTGCTCCCTAGCCAAAGCACTATCAGTTCTTTCTGGCTCAGGAGACAGGGGTGGGGGAGTGGGGAGAGGGAATCCCTCCCGCCCCACCCAGCACTGGACTCCCAGCGATGTGCTGCCTGGTGCAGGGGGGAAGCCCACAATGGGGGCTTTACTCCCCCAGGCCACCCAGATCCAGAAGCCAGGAGATAGGCATGAGTCCCCCAGCCACATCCCCTCCTCAGCCTGCAGGAGGAACCCCACCCAGGCAAGCAATAGACCCCCAGCTGGGTGCTGCCCAGTGCAGGGAGGGGGAAGCCTCCTTAAGTCTGGTACCAGGGAGAAACCACCTCTCTGCACCAGGGGCAGGGATCAGGGGACCCTGTCAAGGGTGAGGAGCCCCTTCTGAAGCAGGGGGACCCAGCCAGCCCCTGGCTGGAGGAACTGTTCCCTCCTGGGGAGGGAGGGGGACTGCAAGGTTTGGGCAGTGTGTGCTGGGCAGCCAATCAAGGATAAGCTCTGCTAGGCTGCACTCAAGTGCCTTTGACAGTAGCCAGCTGGCTGGGAGGCATACTCTATCTCCCCGACTACTGGTATGGGCCACTGCAGGGGTCTGGCTGCCTTTCTGGTTTCTAAAGTGAACATGAGTTCACTTGCTTCTCAGTTCAATCTACACAGTTTAGAGAAACCTGCAAAGATTGAACCAATTCAGCCTGGAGCTTTTTGACCGTCTGTACTTAGCCCATGGGTAGTCACGGAATACCTTTAAGGATGCCACAGGACACTGCACAATATTGGCACTATTAAGTGCACAAATATCTACACATGATTCACAAAATAAACCCAGATAAAAATCCATAATGTAAAAAACATTCTAACCTGTTGTAGTCTTTCAGAGTTCTTTGCAACAGAAGAATTGCTCTATTTTTCCTTAGTCAAAAAACAAACAAAAAGGAAGAGCCATTTTCCAAGGCAAGCCTTGAGTCTAACTAGGGGTGCCTTGAGTCCAGTGAAATTGAGAACCAGCTAGTGCACCAGTTCTTTCATTTTATCTAGAACCCAAATGTCATTTGTAGGGTAGCAGAGTGAAGGGAAAAGTCCCTATCTTGCAAAGACACCTCTGTCATGAAGTGAACAAGGCTACTCAAGAGTGTCTCAAGTTAACAACATGTGTAAGTCATGATAGGATAGGGCACAGGATCTTTAGCCCAAGATCTTTAGCACTATTAAGTGCTAAAGGAAGCACTTAAGCATATGTTTAAATCCATCTCAACTCAGGACAGCATGTTAGCTCATCTTTAACTTAATACTTATGCTTAAATTTCTTTGACGTAAGCACAAGGTTTATAGGGGAGGTTTTACTTAATCAGGGCCTATAAAATAAACCACAAAGAAAACATAATGACTTTCTTTGTCAGAAAATGGCTTGTTGATACAGTATGATTTCCAGTTTTTTAAAAATAATAATTATTATATAACCTATAAGTGTAGAAGAACAGAGCTAAAAGGGCCTCCAAGATAATTAAAAGACTGGCAAAACAACAAATGTTTATAACTTTTTTCAACAAGAAAGCATCAGTATTTAAGAAGAATATATACATATTACTTCTTTCTTTCTTTCCCCTTATCCTCTTATTAATAAGGTCTGGCCCTCTTTAACATGCAACAAAAGCCTAATGAGCCATGCAGGCTTCTGTAATTTCTTCACTGTTGAAAAGCCTGACACTAATCTATGCCATTTATACTAATAAGAGGTGGATCAGCTGATATTTGCTGCAATGAAAATATGTTAAATGTACTTTATTGAATTGCATGTAGCAATTTCTCACCAAGTTTACTATATTATGGCAACAGATGCTGTATAGTGTCACTGTGCAACACACTGAGAAAAAAATTTTAAATCTGACTTTCAATGATATATTAGCTTTCTATTTTATGCAAACAATATGTCAAACTGATATTGCAGGAAAATCATATCCTCAATTTTTTTCAGTGTGCACGTAGTGTTTACAGTTTATATTAACAATGAAGTGCTGACCTGAAATATGATGTCACATTTTATACTAAGTGGACATTAATTAATGCTAAATTACAAGAGAATTCATCAGGAGTTTATGTTTTACATATGTATGCATACCAAAACAATTCAGCATGATTAATGATATTCCAGTGAATAGCAAGAATTTCAATATGGAATAATATTCTTGGATGGCAAGTGGAAGTGAAGTATTCCTTAGTATTTTATTTTTATGATTGTAACTGTTAGGCTTAATCTGAGTTCCATCACTATCTTGCTTACCATACATAGCTTTCAGGTAGCACTTTTTATCCAAGGGTTCTAAAAAGGAGGGCAAGTGCTCTTATCTCTGTTTTACAGAAGGGAAAATAGAGGCACAAAGAGATGGAGGGATTTGCCCAAACTCTCGCTATAAATCAGTGGCAATGTTAAAAAAAACAGCCAGGTCTTCTAGCTGTATCCACTGAACCATTCTGTTTCCTTATATATGAAGATGCCTAGCACAGGAGATGGACTGCAACAATTAGCTATGTTTCTGAGTTTGCACCATATATATAGTATTGTTACTTTGCAGCACTGGAAATGTAAATCCACACTCTCATATGCATCTAATGGAAAATACAGGAGCATATTGAGAGGCTGGTTTTGCTGGATCTTGGCACCATTTAGTCTACCCCATCTGTTATATGTAAGAAATAGAGGTCTCAGAATCGTTCCTTGCAAGGAAGCCACAAAATCACATGACTACAACTTGCTCTTAAACACAGAAAGGTAGAGTAGGTGTGGCTAGTGCTCTTTACAAGGCATTAATTAATCAAGTGTCCCAGTTTGGGTATCTAAGGACAAATTTATAAATAGAGTGGCAGGTTTTCTCACTGGAGCAGGATTTGAGCCACTGTTATTTATACTGGGCACACAGAAATAACAATTCCTTTGAATCAGATCAGAGGCCCAGCTAATCTAGCATCCTGTCTCCGACAGTGGCCAGTAACCACTGTTTCAAAGTAAGCAGCTTAAAGCCCTGGAGTAGACTTCTAAAGAGTACTCCATCCACTGAAGAAATGTCTTTTGAATACTCATCAAGGACTGCTTGGTGTCTGTCTGAGTTTATACATCCCTTTTAAAAACATTTGCCCTAGTTAATGTAATTCTGAATATTCCTAGTTTCTGTTCATGAATCCAATTCTTCTTTGAATCCTAAAAATGTCTTGCCCCCAGTGAGTTCCAGGAACTTATTACATATTGTGTGAAAAGGATTTCCTTGTATTCTCTTTAAATGGGTTACCTTTCAATATGATTGAACATCCTATGGTTCATAGTTTATGAAAAAGGATAAATAGAAGTACCCAAATCCACCTTCTTTCTATTATTTTTCATTTTGCATGACTTTATCATGTCTTCTCTTATCCATTTTCTCACTCAACTAAGCAGTCCTACCCTTTGCAATCATCTTACCTGTAGAAGCCTCTCCAAAGTCCTGGCTATTTAAATGTTCTAGGTTTTACCCAGTTGTACTATATCTTTTTTTTAGATCAAGTGACTCCATGCTAGCCCAAACCAAAGTATAATGGCACTGCAATATTCCCAGTATTCCTTTCTGTACTATTTTTTATAAAGCATCCTATTTCATTTACTTGGCACACTGGACAGAAATTTTAACTGGTACCTCCTTCACAACTAGACAACTCTCTAAAATGGACACTCTAATCTTTCCCCTAAGTTATCACAGTTTATAGAAAAACTAGCAGTGGGCATGAGTACCTTAAATGATCCCTTTCATCATACAATGGCTGACCATTGCCTGCCATTCTGATACCTTGCTCCATTAGGCTGTTCTGCAAATCCTCATGCTCTTCTCTCACCTTTGTTTTTTTAAATCATTTTGTCACTGGACATTCCACCATCACCAAGGGTATGCTTATACCACATCCCTGATGCTGTTGGGGAGGGATGTGCTGGTCTTGAGGATTTCCCTACCCATCTCACAAGTACCAAAACTGGAAATGCAATGGATTGCCCCCACATGAACACTCCCCAGCATAATGGGGCACCCCACTAGCAGCTTCAGCACCTCATTTCTATGTTTGGTACACATAGGCAGGAGGGATGTATATGCCCAAGAGCATCTCTGCCCAGGAGCTCCAGGGTTGCAGACATACCCCAAATACATTTATCCTTTAGTATATCTACTATGTTTATTATTTATGTAATGCTTCTTAGGGGCAATGCCTAGAAGCCCCATCATGCACCAGAATTCTGTTAGGCTAGGCCCTGTACAGACACATGACAAAAACAGTCCCTCCTCCAAAGATATAACCCTGTAAATATAAAGACAAAAGAAAGCACATTGGTATACACAGAAGAAGGAGTACAAAGATAAAATACTGGTCCCCATACAATAAGCAATAGTCTCAGCACACCACGTGCTATATAATGCTCCAAATTCTTGAAAATTTCCGCTTGAAAATCTACACCGCTTCTGTATTGTAAGAAAACATTAATCTATAATGTTGTGTTTCTTGCCCCTTCATTCATGCCTGATTTTTTCCTAATAATGCAGATGTTGCATTGACTGTGTAAATACAGTTGTTACTTCTTTTGAGTTCTCATTTTAGTCAACTTAAATGACATTTTCCAAATTCTACGAAATGTCCTTTGATTTATCCTCTCAAGGGTTAGTAGCACGAAAATTCAGATTAAACTGTGGGCTGTCTAGGTATATAACTCATCCCCTGGACAATTACTGGACATACACATTCCAGCACCATTCTCCTCTTAACCTTCACTAGCTTAAGTGTGTTAACTCCCCAAAGATTAACAGTCTGTCTGCAGGTGTGATTGAAATGAGGTGGGCTTCTCTTGAGAAGCCTAGTAAATCACCACTTCTAATCTTGTGTACTTAGGCAGAAAAAACAAACAAAATAGCCCAACAGGAAACATTACTAGTGCAATGTCAACACTCACATCATGTGTGTAGAATGCATTAGTACTGTTAGTCATAGTGGTAATAATAATAATTTCATTACCTACCTTTACAAGCAGAACGAAACTGCAGTTCTTGCACTGCAGAAAACTAATGTTAATTAAAAAGAATGAGCATGGATGTCTGTGTGCGTGTGCATGCGTGCGTGCATGTATACACCTACATGTATTTATCTTTCCTGTTGCACAATATGTGTGCGCGCACACACACACACGTCTATACCTTGTATAGCTGTATTTTAGTTAGATGTGTACACAGAAGCATGTGTCTTATTACTGAGTAGCTGAATTTGCAAATGTTATTCCAGCTCTGCTGTTCAAATACAGGCAAGCATACACTGTGTGCGTGTGTATGTCTCATGCCCTGCATCTCGACATTTTCCAACAGATGTTAGCTAATGTGGTTGTAGAAGGTTCACTGTGGATTCAGTGAGCCCTATAAATCTTCCTCTTAAATGCAGACACTCCACCATCCCAGCATTTTAAACCTATAATATATTTTAATTACTTGGCTATTCAAATTATACTAAATTAGATCTACACAGAGCTGCATCATGGATTTCTCAATTTACACTTAATCCACAGCAAACAAAATAAAAACGGCAAGCACACCTTTTTATTGGAACTTGCAGAAGCTACTGAAGTCTGATATCTTTAAAATTATTAAGTGACAAAGATTACTAGCACTAAGGTTCTACTTTGCTTCCCCATTAGCCATTTAGGTGACAGCTGCTGTATTACACATAAAGATGAACCATTCCTTGAGGGATGATAGTGGTTCCGCTGTGACACTACTGGCATAAAGCATTATCAGACCATAGCTGTGCTTAGAGCCATCACAGTCTCCTAGGCACCTATCAGTACCCTCATTATCTGCATCACAGAGTGTCTAGAAAGAACACTGCCAGGCTTCACAGCTTTGCAGCTCATTTGAGAAGCGGAAATTAAATGTCCCAAGAGAAAAAACAGGCACATTGTAACAGCACCAGTGCTATACACCAATAACATGTTGACTGCTGTTGCACTGACTTCTGTCTCATTAATTTAATAGGCTCCTGGAATGGGGATGGGAAGGTGGAGAGGCAGCCTTTACAAGCAGATTACTGCACAGTGCTCTCATTGTGTCGATCGTGAGTTCATACCAGAGTGAGAACTTACGCAAGGTTTTGCAGACTTTCAGATACCAGGCTGGGCTCTTGGAGCTGCTAGAGGGTGAAATAAAACAGAAAGAGACTGAAACAGAAAGAGGTGGGAGCAAAATTAGCCAATCATAAACATGAGCTGTGTTCATATTATTCAGCATCCCAATGTGAAGTGAAGACCACGGCGGTGCAAGGCTATGGGCAGAATAGAAGTGTACTTTATACACAGTGAATGCAGCTGTGTGTGCATTAGCATTAATTAGAAGCTTATTAGACAGGCTTGCTGTACTGAAATGGCATTCTTTTTGCAAAACTAGTCCTTTAGCAGCTCTGCTGCACAATGTTGCACAATGGTTTTCCCCAAGGGCCAAATGCAGCCTTGTGCAGAGGTCCAGCAAAAGACTAATTAGGGACACGGGCCTGGAAGGGGTTGTCCGAGACATCAAGTCCAGTCCTCTGGAATGGCAGGCAACCACTTGTCCAAAGGTCCACAACTACATTCACTCCAACCATTCTCAAGCACCACAGGCCTAAGCACCCTACAGCATGCCACAGCAGGGGAGACAAAGGTGCCACCAGTGACTTGGCAACTCGAATGGCAGGCAATTCATATTGCTATATACTCAGATGATCCCGGAGGAAGGGAGAGCCACACCCCACAGTACACAGGCTATTGCGGCACTTAATGTTTTTACGCAGGATTTGAGCAAAGCATAGATGTGTTGCAATTCCACGTCAGGGTACAATGAATAGGTCTGGTCCCCACTGTAGTCGGTGGGCATTTTGATTTAAAACGGGGCCAAGACCCTCTTCACTTTTTTTCCTGTGGCATCTTATACTGCACTGCAACTGAAGGCATTTGGGGTTTTTGTATCGTAACAGATTTGTTCCATGTCAGTTTATTTTCAGGGGCTTTCATGCATTTCTGAGTCTGTTTCAGTTGGAACGAAATTCCTGTGATCTTTAATGGGAGCGAGGTGGGCCCTGGAAGATTTATGTTTTTGAGAGAAATACATTTAAATGAGCTCTGATTAAACAATACATTTGTGTGTGGGAGTGAGTACACACTCACAGGCACGTTATTTATACAAGCAAGTATGCCCACCATACATTGAGAGCAGTGGTTCTCAACCTTTTTGGACTTGAGACACCCCTTACTGAACTTGAGGCTCCCCTCCATAACCCAATTTCAAAAGCTATGTATAGATTACAGTGCTTGCTTCCTTGCAGTGGGGTCTGGCAATAAGAATGGAGGATCATCCATGCAGGTAAACTCAAGCTTACCTGCTTAGTTTATCTGCTTATCTCCTAACATCTTACTTCACACCCCGCACCTTCAAAAGATTTGGTGGCACCCTAAGGTGCCCCAGCACCCTGGTTGAGAAGCAGTTGATATCGAGACACATAGGAGTGAAAAAAATTGACAGCAATGCTACAGGCCCACATCCAAGAATTGAGGGGACTCCATCTACCAGATGCCCAAAAAAGCCCCATATATAGAACTTTTCTTCCTCCCCCAGACAACATAGAAACTTTTTCACAGGCCCAGGGCCAATACTAAGCCCTGGGGGACTCAAGGCGATATATATATCATGTGCCATCTTGACTTTCCAACCCTATGGAGATTTTCTCCAAATACAGCCTGGGACAGGTGTATTATCATTTTCTCTAGTAAACATAATAAGTCAGCACATCAATATGCATGGCAGTACTGGGGACAGGACTTCACTGGTGGAAGTCCAGGGGACTTCCAGCTGGGGACAGGACTTCACTGGGCCCACATCTCCCGTGGAGCTGCAATTCCAGAAGGTGGATGGGGACAGGGGTGTTCAAATACCAGCTTCCACACAGATAACCCCAGCTCTTTACAGTCCCCTTGAAAACTAAACAGGTTCCTGGGACTCTTCCAGATTTTAAAGCAGGTCCAGTGGCTAATTCAGTAAGGCAGCAAATCCAGCCCCCATCCAGTACACAAAGGAACACTGCAAGACAATTTTCACAGGTTTCTTCTTCCATAGCTGCCTCCTGTGGGTTTTTCCACAAAAGGAGGTGACAGAAATCACATCAGTAGTATATACATGATATATTTTCAGCCACTGGTAAGTTTGTGTGCATCTGCCTATACAAATATGAAGAGACACTTCTATAGGCTGGAAATAAGAAACTGCTACAGAAACTGACTACTATTATAAAGTAATATGTGCATATGATGAATTTGCACTGCAATGGTGGCTGAGAAGGCACTTCTTTTTCCTGGTGGATAAACTGCTTCTTCACATTTTCACAAGTCAATGTATTTTCAACCACTGACTTCTCCTACTTCTTTCTGCATTTTGGATTGAAATTCCTCACACTTTTTCTCGATTCTCAGTGATTTTTTTTTTTTTTTTTTAATTTTGTGAAATTAGGCCTGGCTGATTTTCAGATGACTGAGATGACAGGCAAATATAACAATACCCACAAAACCTGTTAGGCTGCAGTTGTTACTCTGCATGATTACACAACAGTGCGACTGTAGCAAAACTGCTCCAATTTTTAATCCTGCTTCAGCCAGGGTCAAAGTTAGGGTGACTTAGCTCCCTTGTATCACTACAGCATAATGGAGACCTAATAACTACATAAAAACTGCTGTTTACATCCTTTTTTAAAGCAATAAAATACACATTTGTCTATATCCTGAATAGGAACAAATCATGTTTCATATATTTTTCAGGCACTCTTTTTTATGATCAAATACCTTTACAATTATATACTTTTTAAAGCCTCAGGTATACTCATGACTTAACGTAGGGAATGACAACATTCTGCCTAGGACATGATATAAGACATGTTAGTTAGAAATAATGAAGTTCTGTAAGTATTTGAAACTCACACTCTACACAAGTGTCTTGTAAGACTATTCTCTAATCATTCAACAATGATTTGTACACACAGGCTGTGTCCAGCTGAGCATAGACTTGCAGTATGTGGCACCGCAGACCCATCTGTGGCTCCACATACTGCACATGCAGGCATTCCCAACGCTGCAACCTTGCAGTGCCGAGGGGGGTTTTGACCCTGGGAGACCCTGGGTCAAAAAAAAAAATGCCAAAGAAAAGGGGGGTGGCACATGTGCTAGCAGCATGCACTGCCCAAAACCAGAGCCTGGCCAACCAGTTGCAGCCCTGGGAGACCCCCAAGACTCCAGGTAAGGCTGCTGGAGCCAGCACAGTTGCTGGCCCCAGCCTCCCCTACCCTACCTGGGGTAACCTACTACACACCAGAGCGCACATGGCACAGGCATTGCCCGGAGACAAGAAGCACCAGCACACAGTATGCTGCTGCTATTTGTCCCTAAAAAATAAACATCTGCACTTGTCTGGATGAGCCCACAGAATTTTTATCTGAGGGTGCAAAATGTTGTCCCTTCTGATAAATATATCAGAATCTGATCCCACGCCATGGAAAGAGATGAAAGTTCTGTGTTTGATTCCAGCAGGATCATAGCCAGAACATTACTAAGCCAAATTCACCCTTGACATAACTACACTGATGCCATTGGCTGAGGCATAGCCAGGGCGGATCCAAAGCAGAGTGGCAGGGTGGTCACACTGCCTTTCTGCTGCTGCCTCCACTGTCACCAGCTGACTTCGATGTAGAGGGAGCCCCAGAGCTGCATCTTCCCACTCCAGCCATGAGTTGTAGGGAGTAGCTGTGTGGGATGCTGGGCTTAGGCACAAACAGCAGCACCCAGGCTCCTCCTTTCAGCACTTGCTCGAGGCCAGGGTGAACAGGCAAGGCACACGTGCTGGTAGATGGTGGCATTGGCATTGCATCACACATAAATCTGATGCCATTATGTTTACCTGAATCTCACCTTGCACTCTCCAGATAAAGAAATGTAATATTTATTTGCATTTGTAATTGCTTCCCTCTCCATTCATGACCCCAGCTCTGCTCTGACACCAGTTTTCAGCCAGCAGAGTGCCATCACCCTCATTGGAAATTACCCCTAATTTACCTCTAAGTCAGTGAGTTAAGAATGTTTCCCCATACCTTTAAATAAATGCATATTCATGAGTGCACTTGTGCATTCTTTAATTTAAATACGGAATCAAAAGGGGGGTTATATTTTTTTAATAAGGAAGTTGAACTTAAATATCTGTGTTACTAACATAGAATAATAGGGATGGAAGGCATCAGCATGGGACTTTCTCTGTCTAACAATCCCAGGCTAATGTTTGTAGAACCTACGCTTAAATCTTCAGTGATGGAGCTTCCATAACCCTTCTAGATAATCTGTACCAGTGCTTAACCATCACCATGGGCTTCAGATTCCTCCTATTAGAAAAAAACTTCCAAACATCTAAACTAAATCTCTCTTGTTCCAATTTAAGCCAATTATTTCTGGCCTTGTGCCTGGGGGACACAGAGAACAATTGATCACATCCTTCTTAGAACAATTCCTTTTATGTTTGAAGATGGTTATCTAATCCTTCCACAGTCTTCTCTTCTCTAGGCAAAGTAATCCCAATTCTTGCAACCTTTTCCTATATGTCATATTTTAATGTGATGATAAAATTGATTTATGAGATTGTTTCCCAGCCATATACTCCATTACCAAATCAAAAGAGCCAGCTTTTTTTCTGGCACACTATTTTAAATTTGCCCTCTGTAAATTTCAATGTATTAGCACTTTAGCTACTGAGAGCTAGATTCTCCCTTGTGCTATACATTGCCTGCTGCCTTGTACAAAGTGAGGGTTATATACATGTAAACATTATAAGCCTTCTCCGCTCTCACGAATGATAGAATTTTTCACAGGTATAAATGATGGTGCAATGGAGAATGAGGCCTTGCATCTTTCTAATGTACTACATATTGGGCTGTTTATCCACTGATACTAAACCTATTTACAAAAGTAACCGTATATCCCCATTGTACAGATAGGAAAATGAGGCACTGGGCGATAAAATAACTGGCCCATGGTCATCCAGAAAATTAGTGGCAGAGCCAGGACTAGAATCTAAGGACATTTTTACATATGCTTGGGGGAGGTGGGGCTTTAATTAGAGCAGCTCTTGGAGCTGCTCTAATTAAAGCACCCATAGCATCTCATGCACTCAGCATCCTATGCTACAAAATGGTGGCAGGGGCACTTTAACTAAACCTCATTCAACAAGCTTTAGTTAAAGTGCCCCCACAGACATTTTGAAGTGTGGGGATGCTGAATACACAAAACATGGAGGCTGCTGGAGCCTGCTCCAGAAGACTAGATTAATCATAATCTGATGCACAGCTGCCCCACACGTCTACAGGAACCCTACGTCTCCCAAGTCTCAAATTCATACTTGGATATGCTTCCTCCTATGTAAATCTGGATTTGAATCCAGACACTCTTTTATTCATTCAGATTCCTTCAGTCAAAGGAAATATTTAAATGCGTCAGTTTTTAAAGCTAGTTACAAGTCTTTCAGGAAGGAGAAGGAACTATGCAAACATTTTAATATTAAAAGATAATTCATAGACACTGGACTCTTCCACAGCTGCTCCAAATTCTTCTGCCAGCTATGAAAGTATTTAAAGTGACAAACTTCTTTATAACATAGCAGCTGACCTCTTTAGCCACAAAGGGTACATCTCTCCCACACTCTGCTCATTCCT
>NW_017728992.1:61948797-61960491 GCF_001723915.1 Gavialis gangeticus
CCACAAAGGGTACATCTCTCCCACACTCTGCTCATTCCTCTGTCTTCTGACAAACCACTGAGTCAAGTTTAAAGTCCTGGTTTTTTCCTCATTGGCCTGGTGGAGCTTGAAGACCTTTGTGTTGTGTAGCATGTTGAGTCTCCCTGGCAGCCTCATTCCTCAGTAACAACAGTTATTTAAATCTAAACAGAGCTAGTGTATACTGCAAGCAGAGATTTTCAGAACACCTAGCCAGCAAGCATTGAACTCATTTCACCCAAAACCTCTCCACATTCAGGTCCAAGTGTAAGACTCATTCCCTCCACTTTGTTTTCCCCAGACCTCATTTCACTTGGCATTTATGAGAGACAAAAAAAAAACAGTCAGGGAAAGCACTATATTATGTGCCCCTGAAGGAAGGAAAAGAGAGAGGACTATCAAGGGGATGTCATCCTAATTAGATTATCTTTACCGTGCAAGATGCTTCAGTCATGGCAGCCGTACATTAACTTAGATTGAATAGAATATTTTATTATTATTTCTGAAATGGCTGAACATACAACATTTTTGAGCAACAGATTTCACCTGCTGACCTTTCGTATCAAGGTTCATCTCAGTGTGCTTTGAAATGGTCAGAAGATTAAACAGTCCCCTCTAACCCTTAATTCCTGTATTTGATTCCCATCAAACTTCCATGTCTGGGAGTTTAGCATGCAGAATGCATGGGGTATGCAATAGAGATCCATTGAGAGGATAAGAAAGCTGCAGTGAAGATTGTAAAAGAAAATTATGCTCTAATAATGGAGAAACTGACAGGCCTTTAACTCAGTGCACAAGCTGTGATAGTCTAATATTATTAACCTGATTCATTTCACGGAAAGGGTCACTTTATGTAGAGGCTATGTATAAACTGTATTCAGCCAAAAGGCCATTAAGAGAACACGTGCTTTGAAAGAACCAGCAAAACTCAATCTATCCCCTCAGTAAGCACAATTTCTAGTTTTCAGTCAAGAAGACGCTGGCAAGCGGCAGTGCTTGAAAACTGCATGGCTCAGACGTTTCTAAACCCTTTTAATCCATCACAAAGGGCTCCCTTTATTGTTGCTTTGTTTTCCTTCTACTGCCCTACAGTATGGCTGCCAGTGTATACTCCTGATAAGCAGTGAGCCATGCAGATGCTCTTAGGCTTCCATGCATACAGCACCACACAACCTGCCAATGCCCTTATGTGGGACACAATGTGGCACAGACAACCAGAAAAGGGGACACTCCCTCCATCCCTTGCTGTCCAGGGAACTTGAAAGAACAGAAGATTAATTTCCATAGGCCCTGCTGTTCCATCTAACTAAGTTCCTATTACAATAAACAGGAACTTCTGCTTAAAAATTGATGGCGCAGTTTGCCCCTCTACAACATTAATGACATTTTTATCTCCTTGGGTTTGAATTAGGTATTGCTAATGCAGTTAGGTACAATATGAGAGACAGCGCACCAGATCTCTACATCTGAACCTGTATTAAAAGATGCAGTTCATTGTGAGACATATGGAGAGCAACGTCTCCCTGGTTTACAGGATGGAAAAGCCAACAAAGTTCCATCCCAGGCCAGAAACTGCCACAAATGCTTGCAAAGGACACTTTCAAAACATCCACTGTACTAGAGCAAAAGAAGGCAGAAGTCTTTACTGCAGACAGGATAAAATGGTGTGTAAAGTACCCATTGCAGTATTCAGGCTATGTATGAGTATAATTTCTTCCCTGACTGAAAAATTAGAGCAGCAATGGAAAGAAAAATGCTTCCACCAAACAAACCTTAAGTTTTTTTTATAGTGTTCCTCCATCTACAAGACCCTTTCCCTACAAATTTTGGGCAATTCCCTCCTTCTGTATACTGTCCAGCAGGGGTCCATGGAGAACTGCATCTATAACGGACTCTAGCAGAAGCCTGAGGGACGTGGTATGGTGCAGAGGCTTATGTTAAGAGCTCAAAATATTAAATGAAGCAGACCTCAGTCAGAGCCCTTTGGTTTCAAGGGATTGCTGTACAACACGTGCTACCAAAATATCCTTAGTGGAAGAATGGAGCAGTTAAAACCCCAGCAGAGTTGAAAGTCTCTGGAAACTTGGAGGACACCTGGAGAAGTTTTAAACAATTCTTCACTCTGTATCTATAAGCAATGGGTGCCAGCAAAAAGGAAGATGAGCAGAACACAGCTTTATTTCTGACAATAGCAGGTTCTGAAGCATGTGATGATTTAATAGTTTTCAGTTAACTCAGGCTGAGGAGGTTAACTCTGAAAACCAGTAGTACAGAAATCTGAAGAGTACTTCACGTTGTACTAAACTGAAACGCAGGAGTGTTGTTTTTTATAATGGAAAATGGAAAATGCAAAAAGCCAGTGAAAACTTCAAAAGAGTTTGTGACTGATCTAAGTCTAAAGAGTCAGTCCTACCATTTGGATGAGATAACTTGAGTCCCTGATAAGAGACCAGATCCTGACTGGGATGTGTGACCAAAAAAACTCTGAAAAGTACTATTAGAAACCCAAGAATAACTCCCTGAGAAAGCAATTGGCATTTGCCAAGTATCCAGTCCAGACTAAAGCTTGTGGAGAGAAGATGGTGCTCTAACACTGGTATCACAGAGACCCCAAGATGCTGCAGAAAGAAAGACACAAGGCAAAAAGGTGCATGGGAAAAGCACTGCGTATGGACAGCACCCTCTGTGGCATACACTACAAATGCAAACATTGACCGGCATTTGGGGAAAAAAGTTGTAAAAACTGTTTTGGATCACAAGGATATTAGTGCTGAAAGAAAAGCTAAACAGGCAGTCAAAGGTAAACGTGAAAGTCAAGACTTATGGTACAATCTTTTCTTCAGCCAAGGTGTGTTTGAATGGAATATGTCAGTAATAACACATTGGAAAGGATAGTTTATAATAATACTACAGAAAAAGGATGAAATATTGACAGCTCTTTTTTTTCATAGAAAGTCTACACTCATGGGAAGGGCAGGGGGATGTAAAAAACTGAGCAAGGGTTTGAGAACATCTTCCAGGAGGAAAGAAAGCTCTTAACAGAGCATGGAATAGAGCAGAAAGAGCCCCGCTGTCTCACTGTTCCTGCCCTCGGGCAAGTTCCACTTGTCCTAAGGCGGAGGCTAAAAGAGGAGCCAGATAAGCTCATTGCTCTGGGAATGAAAGAGTGAGTAAAAGAACCAACAGAGAGGGCACATTCACTGGTCATTGTAAAAGAGGAAACCCCTCACTTACGTATAGACCCAAAATAACTGAATTTTCCACAACCTAGAAGGGGAGAAATTGTGGAACACTTGGCTGATGCAAAATGGCTTTCAATGCATGATGCATTTGCCAGAAATGGGCATGTCTTCTTACTGAAACAAAGCACACATTTGTGCCTATCCACCATCTTTTGGGGAGATGCTTTTTCCTCTGATAGTCTTTCAGTTAAGTTCAGCACCAGAGGTGTTTTGCCAGCAACTCCAATCAATTTGTTTAGAGGATATTAAGCTCTGCAGTAACAGATGCTGTTTTAATCTGGGACAAAGCAGTAAAAGAACATGACCAGAGGCTCCACAAGCTCTGAAAAAAGTGAGGGCTGCTAGGTTAAAGCTAATAAAAATGTATATTCATAGCATGTCGAGGTGCCAGGGATGACTGTGACGCCTTCTGGTGGCTCCGCAACCATGCCCCATTCTACCTCTAGGGTGCCTTCCTGTCTGTCTTACTTGCCACAGCTTGACGTAATAATAGGATTAAAAGGAAGCTTCCCATGGGCCTTTGCGCTGAATTCCACTATGGTTCCCCAGCACCCTGCTGGTCTCCATGACACTATTCCCAGGCCTTACCACTCCAAGGCCCCTCACTGCACCTCTCTTGACCATGCCACTGTGGAGTATATATAGTCGTAAGGGCTAATTGCACGGCTCCATTCCTTCCTTACACCACGCCTCAAGTCTTGTGGGTGTTGTTATGTTGTCACTGTCTCCTGTTGGGGCTTCGGCTTCCTCGGCTGCTGCCCCTTTCCTCTTAGCTAGGCCTTCTAGCCCAGGCCTACTGAATTGGACCTGGCTTTGAGGCACCAGCTCTGGTCTACCCTTTTGGGCACCAGGCCCCTGGGATCGTGCACCAGTCACAGAGTGGTCCACCACCGAGGCGATCCACTGGCCACGCACCCCTGTCTGGGGAATGCAGGGAGCGGATCGCAGCTTTGTCCCAGCTCCAGACCATGCTGTCACCGCCGCAAGATCCGGTTCCCAGAGCAGTTCCCCAACCTGCCAGCGCGGCTGGGGCTGGTCTCCATGGAAACCCAGGCCCTGCACTTCTTACAGCTCCACCCCTCCTAGGATCTCCATGGAAACAGGCTACAGCGATGTGGGCAGGGGCTGCTGGGAAACGGAGTCTGCCATGGGCCTGATCTGGCCCTTGGGCTGGACTTGCCTGCCCCTGCTCTAAAGCATCCACCCATGCCACCGTCCAAGACAGAATAGAAGGCTAAATAAGACCATTGATCTGACCTGGCACAGCACTTCTGGTGTTCTTATTAATAACGTACCTGACAGAAAAGTTACAGGACATACAGACAGGTTGCAGTAAGGTTAAGGCCATCACCATGACTGCTCCAGAAGACAGGCCAGAGTACAAAATCCCTTGGAATTATGAGCCCTATACGGTAAATTTGTTGCTAATCAAATCCATTCTTGCTATATGTGGCCTACCTGACATAGTGTAATGTCTGACAGTGGGCCAAAAACCCCCCAAAAATGGCAGCAGAAGAGGGGAAAAAAGAACTAGGAAAAACAAAATTTGTGGATTGTTGAATGAGCTGGTGAAAAATGAGCACAGGTTTAGGGAGAAAAGTTGTGTGAGAGGATGGCTGAGAAGTAAAAGTGAAAAGGATGAGACAAAAATGAGCTTGCTTCAATCTGAAAAATGAAAGACATTTTAATTCAACTATTTTAGACTGGATTTTAAATGTCTGACATTAGTAAGGAGAAATAGCCACCATATCAATTTTTAATAAATACTAATGAGCTCTTAAATTAAATTTCTGAATTTAAAAATATTACTAATATTAAATATTAAAGAACTGCATGAAATGCTTAAAAATATTTATTACGCCTGTTCAGTACACTACTTGCGATATGAGATTTTATATAATGTACCTGTTTACGTGACTTTTACTTCACACTTCTACCATACCACTTCACCCTGCCTAACTTCACACCTTCAGTCATACCTCATGACTCACTGCCATTTCTACCCAGAATACCCTATATTCTGCCAAAACCTCTCTCAGAGGCCCTGAGCTCTGCTCCAGCTTATTCCCCTCTAATGATATTAGGAAAAGAAAAAATGGACTTTTAGAAAAGAAACGTAATGTTTTTAAAAACCAATCTGCTTCCACTAATCTAGGACCACACCCCCAGTTCCTGAGCATGGGGCCTAATCATAGTTCTGCAACACCACAAGGCACACTTCAGGTTTTACAGATGCTTGACCTGTACTCTTTTATGCCTTAACATCCCTACATTTCCTTTAAATTTAACTGTACCTTTGAATTACATTAGTTTGCAATGCTTAGTTTTGGTTTACACTTGTTTCTCTTAAGTTACTGATCTGAACTCTCAATCATCGTAATGCCTTGTCTTAAACTAGCATACAATAGTTCATGGGACATCTAGGATTTCGAAACAGGAAATGCAGATGGTGTGGTGGACTATGTTATTCAGGTTAAGAACAAAACAAGAACAAATAACAATTGGAATGTGCCTTAATTTGCTGTGTTATACATTTGCTACACCCAACACAACAAACTAGGTAAAAATAAATCAGAAGATGCTGGTCCTGTAGTCATTAGCATTAAATTGTCATCTTTCACATTTATAAAACAAAATCAAGCCTTCTTGAGCATCTTGACAGTGTGTCCAATGCTTCAGTGAAAGTTATTTCCACACCTGAGTTAATGCTTTTAGCTAGAGCTAAAAATGGTCTGCAGGACTGTGAAATACATTAAGAGAAGCTAACAGACAGCGGTATTGCAGAAGAAAGAATAGGTTGATTAGTGCAATATTAAAGACAAAAAGAAGACAGGATCGTTAACAGCTATGGAATGAAAAGTTTAGAAGGACTCAGGTAGATTATGATGAGCAATGAAATCAAATGACTCCCTAAGCACTGCCTGAATAGAAATGCTGCTGCCAGTGCCAGGCAGTTTGTTTTAAAGATCTTCGGGTGGGGGGCTGGGCTCGATGATCTTCTGAGGTCCCTTCCAGCCCTAATGT
The DNA here is from genome assembly GCF_001723915.1 of Gavialis gangeticus. Taxonomy (NCBI): domain Eukaryota; kingdom Metazoa; phylum Chordata; order Crocodylia; family Gavialidae; genus Gavialis; species Gavialis gangeticus. The sequence goes on from NW_017728992.1 coordinate 61,955,082, forward strand.
CTATGAAATCTATGAAACTTTGGGTGGGCCAGGAATCAAAGGTAGGTGCAACTGCACTGCTGCACTCCACTGCCTCTGTTATACCTGACACTGGGTTGGGTAGTCCTTGAACCTTACCTTGAACCTTTACATCTGAACAAAACAGGTGCAAAATGCTATAGGTACTGGTACATGAAATGTAAAGACTCAAGCCCATTGTCTTGAGCTGAAAAGACTCAAGCCCACTGTCTACTTATTTTAATCCTTTTCTCTCCTCAGCCTGTTTGCAGCAGCATCAATTGCTGAATTTTGATTGTAGGCTCTTTAGGACAGGGAATGCATCTTCTTCATTACAGTATAGCACCATCAAAATGCAAGGTGCTATATAAGTAACAAGTTATTATAATATGAAACACAGCAGGCAGCACAGATATATACATAAAGAATTCATTTTCATACACACACAGCACACACACACCCACATACACACACACAAAATAGAGAACCTGACAAAATAAACATAACAACAAAGAAATGCTAACATTTTAAGTAGAGTTGTTGGGCAGAATACTGTACCACAATGTTTTCCCCCAGCCTGACCAATGAATATTAGCCAAAATATAATGGTGGATTAATTCCCCTTGACAATAATTAGTTCAGCATATGATCTTAGCAACCCTGTGGGCATATTCCTAAGGTCAAGATGAGAGTATCAAAGAAGCCATGTTGCTCTTTTTATAACCCTCCTTCCACATCTTGAAAAAAAAACTACTAATCCCCTTAAACAATTACCTTTAGAAGAAGAGTCTAAGGATTTTGTCTGGGGATACTTAATGAAAAAACTCAGCCTGTGAAATATATGGAAAGCTCACAGAGCCAAGAAGTAGAATGCAACTATTATCAGACACGTAATACCAATGAATAAAATCGTCACCAGACTGAAACTGCTCTGTATTTTATTCATGTCTGTGTTGTAGAGTGGTTGAAGCCTAAACTTAATGAAGGAAATAATATGCAATTCATCAAGGTTTGGAGAGACAGACATAACTCTTGACTCGTCTCATATCAGTGCATTTCAAACTTCTCTCTGCTGCTTCTTTCAGCAAAGGACCTGTGCTACTTACCAGCTCAAAAGAAGAGTAGCCTAAAACTCCATTCTGACCGTGAACAGGAAATCAGGCACAATTTTAAATTAAAAGGATGTACAGGGAATAATATTAATAGCAAATAGTTATAGGGCTGTTCCACACATCACAGACAGAACACACATTTCTGAAAATATGGAAAGCTACATTTTCAGTGGGAGCTGCCGTCAGGCTTGAAAAGGGCTAGCCACAGACTGTTTGGATATGTTGGAAGTACTGTTAGCTTGGCTAACCTGTTTCTTCTCCTAGAGAAATAATTTTCTCAAGGAAAACCTGCTATTCAGTACCAGCTATGGGTTTTCCATCTCTGTTAGCAAGCACTGCAAAAGTCCTTCTGCTGCCCTCCCTTGCTCAGTATACCATGTATCTGGGGCTCAATGCTGTGAGAATTATTGTGGAGATCTAGTATAGCCATGAGTCCCGCATCAGCTCTAGGGTAAATGAAAGGGGCTACCTGTGATGTGACCTTTGCTATTCTGTACTAAGGTCCCTAATTTTCCCTGCCACAGACCATTCCCCTAGTCCCTGTGGCATTTCTGAGAATGACTGGACTACCACCAGCTGCATAGATCAGCAGATGTGCAGTCTCTAGCATGCTTGTTTTTCTGCCTAGGGCTGTTATTCAGGCAGATGCCATTCCTTATTTTCAGATACTTTTGCATTTTTAAATTATAGGGGGTGGGGGGACAGAGCACACCCAAATACTCTTGTCACTGTGCATGTTCCCTCCAAATTTGCACCTCTGAAATGATAGCTATTATTTTATTCAAGGTTCATATTGCTGAGATAGAACAAAAACTTATAAAGCAGAGATCTAATGCATATAATACCAATTTGCTGAATGTCACCGTATACTGACCTTCTATTACAAACACTGGCAGATGGCCATTCCTTTAGTACTCAAGAGTTGCTTGAATAGAAAAATCAAGCAATGGCTTAACTTGTATTTTCGCCTCTGCATCAGTGCCCATAGCAACACTCAGTGGTAGCTGTATGAATTTGATGTCTCTGCTGCTACCAGTTCCTATCCAACATAGTAAATCCATTGGTGATCCCATGGCTACCATATTCTGTTCTGTCAAAACTGCAAAACATCAAGGCTGGCCTGCTGGTGGGAAGGCAGGAGCACATTGGCAGTTTGGCGGTAAGCCTGGGTTCAGCAGCAGCAGCAGCAGGCTGCTCACAGGAGCTGTGAAGATCTTCAGAGAAGAGGAGGAGTCATGCTCCCAGAGCAACAGCAGCTTTGTGAGTCGTGCAGGGGGGAAAGAAGTTAGTTGGCTTAAAATGATTGGCATGCACAAATGACCATAAAAGCAACATTATGGCAAAGGAACTGAACACTAAGAAGCCAGGAAATGCAGAATCATACTGCAGTTCAGGACTTTGCAGTCATCAGACCCTTGGGTACACATGGAGCTCCTTGTCGTCACTGCTGTTTGTGAAAACCAGCACATATTACTGCCTACACAACCTAACATCTTTGTTTTACTCTTGAGGTAACGCTGAACAGCAGTTTTCACTGAGCTGTCTGCTGTGAACAGGTCTTTTTCCTGTATGGTTACAGGTTTAGAACCCAGGAAGGGATAAGAGTTGTTCGCATTATTTCCTCTCACGTGCATTACTTCACATTTGCTAGCCACCTTTCCCTCAGCTCCCTTGGCTTGCCTAATAGATTACATGCATTTGGGAAACTTGAAATATGCATTCCTAAGTACACCGGGGATGGCAGAGGAAACGAGAGACAGTACAGGAAATGTCTGGGTCCTGCAGTATCCAGCACTAGTGACTTTCTTTCTTCCAGGTCCATATTTCCTTCCCCAAAGCTGAATGATAGGTATACTCAGACATCAGAGGTGTCAGGTGCTTGCACTGCAAGGAATATATACTGCATATATTTTCAGCCGGCCTGAAGCCCCACTTCCCAGTTCATGGGTGCAACTCCCGTCAGCATTTTTGTGCTTGCCTGCAAAATATAAACCGTGGACCCAATTTGAGTGGTTGCACTTAAATTTAGTTGTTTCAACCCTGTGGCTGAATTGTAAATCTGATGATGCGAATGCATTATTTTTAGTGAGACAGTGTTTGATTTGTAAAAATGTTTAGAATCTCAAGGACATTCCCTGCTAAGCTGTTGCTTTTTGATAGTATATGAAAACTTTGGAATTAAATGTGCCCACAATATAACACATCTCCAGGTGCCTTACTTCACAATAAACACCATTTTGTTTGCATCCCCCTATACAATACAGATTAATTTTAACCCTCACAACAGCCTAATGGAAAAAGCGTGCTGCACTCAAATTCCAAACACTTGCTGAAAGCTCTCCTTTGTTCGAGTCTCATAGTTTAGTCACCACCAGCTTCTGAAAAGATTTCTACAGAGTTAATGTTTCCATTTCTTTTAATTCATTAGTAATGATGACACAGCCATAACACAGCTGTGTTCCAGCTCAAAGGAGTGAGTGCAAATGTTGCCCACTGTTCATCTATCTCTGTTCATTCTTTGGCTCGGAAGTGGGGCTGTACAGCATGTTGCTGTTCAGAGGATACGGTGACATTTTCCTATCTTCTTTGGTGGAAAAGTTCTTTTAAAGGAAGGCTTTTTTTTTTAATCTGACATTTTCTCTGTGAAAAGCTGACCTAATTTCCTGGGAATAATGTAAATGGTTACATACTTGAAACATTCTGCTAGAGAATTTGTAGATAAAAATAAACTATTTTATGGTTCAATTATCTCAAGGTAGTGGGGATTCCTGTTGTGTTGTCACTGCATGCATACAGTAGGGATTGGTGCTTCCTAGCTCTTCTTCGGGTAAGTTAGCTTTTGTCAGTTGGACGTTCACTGTAGCTATGCCATGAAAGCATTAGCATTGTTAGATAGTTATGAGAGCTGCATACAAGAAGTTGCCAGCAACCTGTATGTCTGCCCTAAGCATTCATAACAGGCAGTCATGTTAATAAGGGCTTAAGGGATCAGTGTTTTAAAAAAATAGTTGAAAGCACTGAAAGATCCATCTCAGATATAATTTGCATGCTTGTGAAATGTATGTCAGTGGGATAGAGACTGAGTGAACTATAGGGCCAACCTCTAAAACATACTAACTTGCAATGAAAACAGTAAAGTCATTAGTAAAGTTGATAAACTAGCAAGAGTAAATGCTGACTCCTACATTACTTATGATTCCAGTGGTTTACCATCACTTCCCCTTCGCTTGCAGCATTCTAGACTGCTGTCTTGTAATAAGGACAGATTTCCTTCCTTTGGATACTTACAATTCTTAATATGTTAAAAATTGAGTTGTTTTTGTTAGCAATTAATGGAAATAGCTACGTCAGTTACCTTGGTGTGACTACCATATAGGCTAGGGACAGAAGTTACACACAAACCAGTTTAAGTGATCAGAATCTGGTTTAAACCTGTAACAGAATGTAAATTCACAATGGCTGAAACTAGTTTAAGATAAACCTGGTTGAATGTAGTATCAGACTTAACTGATTAGGGTCAAACTAGTTTATGCAACTTCTGTACCAGACCCCTTCCTGGTTTAACTTAAACCAGAGTCCCCCAGCATCCCAGCATGCTTTTCAGCCCTGGGCTGGGCTGTCTGCTGCAGACAGCAGAGTGTGGGGCAGTGCACCTATGGTGCCTGCCACTTTAAGAGCAGAAAACAGGTAGCAGCCAGGTCCCTGATGAGGGCAGCCGTTTTGGCCCAGGGATACAAGCTGGGCTGCAGTTTGCTGCAGGAAGGAAGTGGGTAACATCAGGAGGTAAGGGCAGCAGCCATGGGGAAGAGGTGACCCCTTGTCCTGGGTAAGACATAAAACTGCACCCTGCCGGGGAAGGGTGGTCTGATGGGGCTTCCAGGAAATGCCAGGCCAGTTACCTCCCCTGCCTTAATAACCCCAGCCCCACATCCCTGGTGGTGTTCTAATGAGCAGGGGGAGCCCAGGCTCATTAAGGAGCCCTGAGGCAGAGCTCAGACCAGAGGAGAGACCTGGGGCCATGCCCAGGCAGCAGGGGAAAGCCTGGGGGTGCAAGTGAGACCATGAGTGAGAGGAGCGATGATTAGAGCAGCCCCATGAGTGTGGGTGAGTAAGGAGGCCCAGTGGAGGCATAGTGGTGCAGCGAGCAGCCAGGAGTGAAATAGGCCTACAGTCATACAATCACTCAGTCAATGCTCAGGTGAGGGTAGCGGGAGACACCCAATAGACTGCATCGGGACAGGCCAAGGTGAGGAGAGCTAAACCCAAAACTGGGTGAGGCTGGGCAGGATGAGTGTGGCCCC
>NW_017728992.1:61965491-61968879 GCF_001723915.1 Gavialis gangeticus
GAGGAGAGCTAAACCCAAAACTGGGTGAGGCTGGGCAGGATGAGTGTGGCCCCTGAGAAAGGGGCTGGTGAGAGCCAGCAGAGTAAATGGGACCCCAGTGAGAGAGGGGTGGCATGTGAATGGCCCTCCAGGGCTGTAGAGAAGAGCTACAACTGTGTGCCCAATTTGCTCTGGCCATAGGCCAGAGAAGTAACACCAGAGTAACATCTGTGAGGCATGGGACCCACGGAGGGGAGGTAAGAACTGGTATTAGACCCTTGTCAGCAGGGTGAGTAATGGGTAGCCTTCCACCTTTGTAACAACTCTCATATTTTTCCATCAAGGTGTGACAGATGAGCAAAGCGGGCAGTTACCCCAGGAGCAGGGCAGCCGGTGGAGACCTGATGCGGAGGCCGCACTGTTACACAGAGCTGGCCCCATCCCTTTGCTCTCTAGCCAGAGCATGAGCAGGGTGTTCCAGACATCAGCCAGTATGGCCCCCTAAGACAAAAGGAGCAGGGAGTCAGCTTATTCCCCACATCCCTCCCCTCTTCCCACCAGGGGACCACAACCAGGGCCTGCCTGGCCTGGGTGTAGCAGCCCCTGTCAAGCCACCCTCCCCTCCTCCCCACCCCCCCAATCGCAGCCTGAAGCAAATGGGGAGAGGGAGGGAGATTTAATCTCCCCTTCTGTCTCCTATCCCACCAACAGCACAGGTCCACTGACCAGAGAAGAGCAGCAGAGCAGCCTGTCATCCCTTCCCCCACTCCACACTGGTGGCAAGGGAGAGAGCATGGTCAGAGCCAGCTGGCATGGCTTCACCATCCACCTGCCTCACCAGCAGCTGGGACTGGGGCTATGGGGCTGAACCAGGCAGTGCTGCTCAGTGGAAGTGGAGGGGCCAGCTGGGGCTGAGCCACGGGGGCCAGGCCTTTCCCAGCAGGCTGCAGCTTGGGCAGGGCTGCACGGTCAGCTTGGACCCAGCTCCCTGCACCCAGGCCAGGAGGGTCTGTCATGGGGCTGCAGCTGGCTGGGCAGGACTCTGCCCAGCAGATGCAGCTCTGTGACAGCCTAGCCAGGCAGCATGGGCAGGGGCTGCCTGGGTAGCAGACCGGCCAGGTGGCTCAGAGGCACCAGCAGGCTCCAAGCCTGGCAGCTGCCCACTGCAGCCACCGCTGCTGCACCCCCTGCCCTGTGCAGCACCTAGCAGCTATGGCTGCATCAAAAGCTGTGGATTGGCTGGGGCCAGGTGGGCTGTTCTGCCCCCCTTGCCTTCAACTGCACTGCACCACTCTAGGTGGGTGGGTGGAGCTTCAGCCCAGCAGCTTCTGCCCACAGCATGGAGCTCTGGCTCCAGCTCTTGGCTGCCTTCAACACACTGTGCCTGCCCACAAGGGCTGCTCATCGCACTGCGCAGGCAGAGCCAATGGAAAACCGCTGGAGCTGGAGCTCCATACGCTGGATGGAAGAAGTGGGCCTGAAGCTCCCTCCGCCCCAAGTAGTGCTGCATGGGGCAGCAGGAGCTGCAGCTGGAGGTAAGGGGAGCAGAACAGCCCTGTCATCCTTAGCCAGCTTCCTCTTGCCTCCAGTGGCTACTACCCCTCCCATTCCTGCTCCTGCTGCACCACTCCAGGCAGTGGAGGGAGCTTCAGCCTGGTGGCTTAAGCCCAGTACACAGAGCTCCTACTCCTGCTCTGGCCGCTTTCCACCTGCTGGGCCTGCCCACAGGGGCTGCTCATCATGTTGGGTGGGTGGAGTGGATTGAAGGCAGCTAAGACCTGGAGCCAGAGCTCCATGCCATGGGTAGAAGTCACTATGCTGAAACTCCTCTTGCCCACCCAGACCAGCATGGCATTGCACAGCCAGGGCAGGGGCAGCAGCAGCAGGGGCCATGGCAGTGGCATCTGGAGGTGAGGGGGGCAGAACAGCCCACAGCTTTTGATGCCGCCACTGGTTGCTGCACAGGGCAGGGGGTGCAGCTATGGTGGATGGCTGCTCGGGGCCCACCAGTGACTCCAAGCTGCCTGGGCAGCCTGCTACCCAGCCAGTCCCAACCCATGCTGCTGGGCAGGGCTATCACAGAGCCACAGCCACTGGGCAGGACCCTGCCCAGCTGGCTGTGGCCCCATGACAGCCCCACCTGGCCTGGGGGCAGGGAGCCAAGAGCAATCTGGCTGACAGCCCCCACAGCGTCCACCCCAGCCCAGGCCTGCCCCTCTGCATCTGCCCTCAGCAGCACCACCCAGCTCAACTCAGCCCCACAGCCCTTGCTGCAGCCAAAACCCCAGCCCTGGGGAGATAGCAGGGCTGTGCCAGCTGGCTCTGGCCAGGACCCCTGCCACCTGAGCAGGAGCAGGGGGGAAAGCCCGGCAAACCCTAGGGTCCCATGGCTGCCTGGAGACAGCAGAATTTGACTTGGGGACAAGCCTGGCAAGGGCTGTTTTCCCCCTCCCCCTCCAGACACACCCTGACTGTGATCTCTAAAGGCCAGGGTGGGGGCTTACACCCCTCTGCAATCATACTTGGCTCCTGCCTGGGGTCCTTGCCATGCCCCCTCAGCTTTCCTCCTGCTTTGCGGCTGCTGCTGAAGGCGCTCCTCTAATGCCCCCCAGCTTCTAGCCTGAGTCACTGCAGGCATATGCCTGCATTTCCTGAATTTCTATTCATTTGCAAATCGGTTCAACCTTTGCAGGTTAGACTAACTTGAAAAGATTGAATCAATTTAGGCTTTGGCTTTTTGAATATCTATCCCTAGCCATATAGTATATAATCATTTTTTACAGTGTCTTCACTTTAGCATTCAGTGATCATGGGGGAGGGCAATCACACCGCAGGACAGGCTGGGGATACAGGCCGACTTGGACACAACTCTCAAGGTGAACCAACCAAAACCTGATGGAACAAACTCCCCACAGAGGTGGTGCAAGCACCTACTCTGGACTCTTTCAAAAAATGTGGATGAATTTCTTGCTGGGGTCACTTGATCCCTGCTGACTTCCTGCCTATGGCTGAGGGGCTGGACCCAATGATCTCATGAGGTCCGTTCCAGCCCCTAATGTCTGTGAAATCTATGAAACTAAGATCAACTCACTAAGCCCTTCAAAGGGGTCTGGGATGGCATGGGCACCAAGGCACGTGCATGGTTGATAGTCCAGAGGTTGCAAGCTCAGGGTCATATAATAATTCTGGCACACATCCAGGAGGGGCCAGCAGGGGACTGCATGCTTAGGAGCAATCAGCACGGGTTCATCAGTGGCAGGTCCTGTCAGACCAACCTGGTGGCTTTTTATGATCAGATCACCAGATCATTAGATGCAGGGGTAGCAGTGGACATAGTCTTCCTGGACTTCCGGAAGGCTTTTGACACTGTCTCTCACCCCATTCTCATTAAGAAAATGGGAGGCTGTGG
>NW_017728992.1:61968995-61971620 GCF_001723915.1 Gavialis gangeticus
TCACTGTTCCCCCGAGCACAGCCAGGAGTGACCAGGAACAACGGTCACAAGCTAGCAGAGGGTAGGTTTAGGTTAGACATCAGAAGGCGCTATTTCACGGTCAGGGCGGCTAGGGTCTGGAACCAACTTCCAAGGGAGGTGGTGCAGGCTCCTACCCTGGGGGTTTTTAAGAAGAGGTTAGATGAACACCTTGCTGGGGTCGTTTGACCCCAGTACTCTTTCCTGCCATGGCAGGGGGTCGGACTAGATGATCTTCTCAGGTCCCTTCCGACCGTAGAAACTATGAAACTATAGCAGAAGCACTCACAGCACAGCCCTGTCAGATTCCAACGAATCTGCAAATTCTGCTAAATACCTTGTCAAAAGGATACAAAAAAGGAAAGGAACTTCAATAAAATATGCTCTCCTGGATGTGGTGCTTATTCTAATCCAAGAAGGTGAGGTGGGCCACGGTTTGGTAGTGATCTACTAAATCTTTCCATTTTTTAATCACTATTTCAAAACAGCTAAAATAAGCTGTGACTAAAATATAGCCTCTTCTTTTTATTCTACACTGCCTTTGGAAAGCTTTGGGAAAAGGCAAAATAGATTGATGGTTTCACCTACCAGATTGTTGGGGATAATAATAATTACCTCTTATATATCCCTTTTCATTTTCAAAGCACTTAACAGCAATTAACTAATTACTCCTTACAACAACCTCTGTTAGGTACGTAGAAATGTTTGCATTGCAGTTATTTTTTTTTCTATCTGTATGAAACTGTGGTTTTGCCCATGATTTTGCTGCTGGCTTTTTTTCTCCCTGAATGCGATATCACCATGAGCTCATTAACACAGTTATTGGAACCAAATAATCTTCACATCGAAATAAAGGACAGACCAGCTCCAAGGCAACAGTCAACCCTCCTGCTTCTTCAAAAAAATATAGTCAAGGTCACCACTGCAGTCAGAAGGTATGCCTGAGACTCAGGTAAGTGTACTTCAGCTAACTCAGATTTAGCTACACTGGGAAGCAGTAACATCCAAGATGCCGTGCAATGGGCTCCAACCACCCATGTGAGTACCCAGGGCTCCAAGCAGTATGTTTCAGCCCACATTAAATGTCTTCACCACTTTTGTTCTGCAACCACAACTAGCTCAGTTTTTTCCTGCTCAAACTGCACTTGCACCTGACAGCTAGAGTGTAAACATAGCCATAATTTACCAATGGCCACTGCCATAATTATTAAATGAGGGAATAGACATGCACCTTTTGTTCTACAGGATTAGAAACATAATAAAGGACTCACTGAAATTAAAAATGAATCCACAGATCAACAAGGTTGCCATTTAAGTCCCTGTTCACTCAGTAACAAGTGGCTACATTTTGTAGTTATATTATCAACACAAAAGTACAAAATCTTGATGATTTCAGTACCGGGGTACAATAAAGAAATAATGCTAACTTAGTAGAGTAGGCCTGATAATAGGGTTTCTCTGGTTCATGGATTCAGAAGTCTGATTCAGTCCTGTCTATATTACATTTTATCTTGGCCCATAAGTCTTGCCACTAGAGAAGGACAAAGGAAAGGAATTGAATACAAAACAGAAAACATCATTGTGCCGCTGCACAAATCCATGGTACTCCCAAGTCTTGAATAGCACGTGCAGTTCTGGTTACCCCATCTTGAAAAGAATATAAACATGATTTCGTAGCCATTAGGGCTGGAAGGGACTTTGGGAGATCATCGAATCCAGCCCCCTCCCCCAAAGGCAGGAAGTCAGCTAGGGTTAGAGGATCCCAGCAAGATAAGCATCCAAACGCTTCTTAAAGGAGTCCAGAGTAGGTGCTTGCACCACATCTGGAGGGAACCTATTCCAGGCCTTGGGGGCTCAGATGATAAAGAATTTTTTCCTTATGTCCAGCCTAAAATGGTCTTGGAGGAGTTTGTGACCATGGGATTTTGTCATCCCTTGGGGCACTCTGGTGAATAAACATTCCCCTAGATCCTGATGTACTTAAGCTGCCACCATGTCACCCCTGAGACTGCACTTTTCCAGGTTGAAGAGTCTGCCTCTCAGCCTCTCTTCATAGGGCCTATTCTTCTGTCCTCTGATCATGAGCATGGCTCTCCTCTGGACTCCCTCAAGCTTTTCCACATCCTTCTTGAATTGTGAAGCCCAGAATTGGATGCAGTACTCCAGCTGTGGCCTCACCAAGGCCGAGTACAGCGGGACGACGACTTCCTGAGATTGACCTGAGAAGCATCTATGGATGCAAGCCAGAGTTTGGTTTGCTTTACCAACTGCAGCATTGCATTGGTGGCTCATGTTCATCTTGTGGTCAGTCATGACTGTGGCGGGTGCAGAGATCCCACCTCAGGAACACAGCTGGGTATTCGGATCCCACCGCTGTTTCCACCACGTGAGGCGGGCCAGTAGGGGGTGCTCCTGCGTTGAGCCACCCACCTCCCTGCGCCCAACCACCTTCCAGGCTCCGAATGCCTCCCTAGGGGCGCCTTATGTCCGGCCGACCCCTCTCCCGGAGCACACTCGCTAGTCTGGGGGTAACGTGCCGCCACCACCCCAAGAATGGACTGTCTCGCGGCCCTGTGTCCTTGGGGTAACACAGGCCTAAAGTCCCAC
>NW_017728992.1:61972251-61972868 GCF_001723915.1 Gavialis gangeticus
AGTCACGTAAGCAGAGGGAGCAGGTTTCCCCCTCCCTCAGGAATGCAGCCAGCTCCAGTTCCCTAAAGAGACAGGCTGAGGGTGTGGTCCCCTGTGTGCTGGGCCCACCCTAATTGAATGGTCACAGCACAGAGAGTTGAATCACAGTGTCACAGGGCAGAGATTTTTGGGGAGAAACCAAGGTGGCTTTCTGCCACAATGACTCCCAAGTCTCTTTCAGCCATGGTGCTAGCGAGTGTAGCACTGCCGAGCCTGTAAGTATGGTGTGGGGTTTTTTTCCCCCAAGGTGGAGTACCTCACATTTGTTGGTATTGAATGTCATCAAATTTGTATCTGCCCACTTTTTCAGCCTATCCAGGTCAGCCTGGATCACTGGCCTACCCTCAGGTGTGGATGTTCTACCCCAAAGTTTGGTGTCGTCGGCAAACTTGGCCAGTCCACTTCTGACACCAGTATCCACATCATTGATAAAAATATTAAAGAGAACAGGTCCAAGGACAGAGCCTTGGCGACACCACTGGTCATAGAGTGCCACGATAGTTACATAGTTGGTAGGGTCGGAAGGGCCCTGAGCAGATCATCAAGTCCGACCCCCTGCCATGGGCAGGAAAGAATGC
>NW_017728992.1:61973988-61987573 GCF_001723915.1 Gavialis gangeticus
TAAGGAAGAATTTCTTTAGTATCCAAGCCCCGAAGGTCTGGAATAGCTCGCCATCAAAGGTGGTTCAATCACCTACATTGAACACCTTCAAGAGAAATTTGGATGCTTATCTTGCTGGGATCCTATGACCCCAGCTGACTTCCTGTCCCTTGGGCAGGGCCTGGACTTGATGATCTTCGAGGTCTCTTCCAGCCCTAACATCTGTGAAATCTGTGAAATCCATGCTCTGTATGCATGACCTTCTGGCAGTGGTGGTGGGGTTCCATGCCCTGGGATTCCCCCAGTGCACTGGGGCCCTGGATGAGACCCATATCTCCACCACTTGCCCACACCATGGAAACTACCCCTATTACAGCTGGAGGGGCTTTCACTCCATGGTACTGTAAGCCATTGTGGACCACCACAGGGTCTTCATGTACATGAGTGCCAACTGGGCAGGCAGCACCCAGGATGCCCAAGTCTTCAGGAAGTTCAGCCTGCCAGGATTGGTGGAGAGTGGGTGCTTTGCACCAGAGGTGCTGGACCTGCAGCTGGATGCCATGGCAGTCTCACCCCCCTCATTGGAGATCCAGCCTACTAACTCCTGCCCTGGCTTATGTGGCCGTACACCAACCACCTGGACCCCCACCAGGCCCACTTCAACTGCTGATTAGGGCAGACTTGCACCCTGGTGGAGTGTGCCTTTGGCTGCCCCAAGGGACACTGGTGCTCCCTCACCACCCACCTCAAGTTCACTGAGGACAACCTCCCCCCCCAGGTCACCATTGCAGCCTGCATCACCAGCATGCTGCATAACATCTGAAGAAAGGTCCTCTTCAAGAAGGAAGTGCAACACACAGAGGACACCTGGCAACAGGAGGACCACCTGAAGTAGCAGCAGTGGTGGTGGACCCCATCTCCCCCTGGGCAGAGGCCCAGGAGAGCCATGAACCCACCAGTGGGCGCCAGGGCACCAGGTGTTGGAGGCACTGACTGGCAACCTCCTCCTGCACTCCCTGCTCTATCCCACTTGCACTGCCACCTATGGACACTCCCCCCCCGCAAAACCCACCCCAGCACCACACTCGCTGCAGACAAATCTCACAAGAACAAGTTTTTATTCCTCTCATATCAACCAGAACCCCCTCTGCTTCCCACCCCAAAAAACAGAGCTCCCCTCCTCCCTCCCTGCAACAAACAGAGCCCCTCCATCACCCACCCCGCCCACCAACAATAAAAACTTTCTTCCCCATGAAAACTATGTACAGTGTCCCTTATGTGCTGCCCCACCTGCTCATGCTCTAGGGCCAGGAGCTGCACCCAGAACTCCCTGTCCACCCAGTTTGATGCCTCCACATACCGGTCTCATGCCTCTTCATGCCAGTCCTCGAAGGCTGTGACCAGGTGGTCCAGGAGGAGAGTCCTGACCAGGGTCCTCCTCTGGTGGAACCTGCACATCTGCAGGGCCCTGGCTGTGGGCAGCAGCAACCCTGAGGCCGCATCCCAATTGCTAAGCATGGCCAAGAGTCTCCCTGTGTGCAGTTGCAGGCCCTATAGAGTCATGAGAAAGAAACTGTATGAGTTTACAACATTTCAGAGATAAGATGCTCTGTACCAAGTACCATGTGGCACCCAGCCTCAGGTCAAGGGTTGGCCATGCATGGGTGCTCAGGGACCATGGTAAGTTGGGCAGACAGGCCCGAGTCAGCAGGCTGCCAGCTGTTGACTGGAAGCTCCCAGTGTCAGGTCTGTGGTCATAGGGCTGGCACTGGGAGATCCTCATCTCCCAGCCTGAGCTCCACAATCATGGGGCTCAGGCTGGGAGACGGTCAAGGGGCTCGTGCTGGGAGATCCTTATGTTCCAGCTGAAGCTCCACAACACCGGGGGGGGCAGGGTGGTGCTGGGAGACCCTTATCTCCCAGCATGAGGTCTGTGGTCATGAGACCAGCTCGGAGAGATCCTTATCTCTCAGCCTGAGCTCCACGATTATGGGGCTCAGACTAGGAGACCCTTATCTCCCAGCGCCAGCTCCACAGTCAAGGGGCTGATGCTGGAAGATCCTTATGTCCCAGCTGAAGCTCCACAACACCTGGGGTGGGGGAGAGGGGGAGAGGGCAGCAGTTCTGGGAGATCTTTATCTCTCAGACCAAGCTTCACCGTTGTGGGGCTTGGGCTGGAAAACCCTTATCTCCCAGCCCCAGCCCTGCGACCATGGAGCTGGTGCTGGGAATTAACCGTCTCCCACCCCTGCACTCCCCATTTGTAATGGTGAGGTGGGGGCTGAGAGATAAGGATCTCTCATCCCCCAGTCCCCAATCGCAATCTCGAAGCGGGGGGCTTGGAGCTCCCTGCTGCTGAGGCAGAAGGATATAGTCTCCACCTGGGCTCTGGTGGCGGAGCCCGCCCCAGCAGCAGGTAGCTCCCAAGGGCAGGGAGCAATCTCCCACCCCCGGTGGCTGGCTGACCAGGAGCATATTTGCTCCCAGTCAGGCATAGAGAGGTTTACTGTGCAGTAAGCATGTGCATGTATACACACACATGCTTACTGCTCAGTAAACTATGCTAATTCACAGTAAAGTGTCTTATGTAGATGCACCCTTGGGCTTTAACTTGTTCCTTTATTTATGCTCTAGGTAGGGCGTCTACAATAAAGTACAAATAAATAATACAACAAAGGTTTTAGAGATCTCTTATTAAAAGTCGCTTCTCAGAAGATAATGCAATAAAGTACAGTTTATGAGATCTCTTGTTTTGGTTGAGCTTATGGATTCTGAAGAATAGGGTGCTCTTGCTTCCACAGTATCTGAGCACCTCACTGTTTTTACAGTATCTATCCCCACAACACCAAGATGAGGCTAGGCTGTACTTTTATTCTTAGTTTACACAGGAAAGACTGAGGGGCAGGGAAGTTAGGTGACCTGCCCAAGATCATATAGGACTCCTGTGTCAAAACAGGGATTTGACCCACTTCTCCTCAGTCCTAGGCTAACACTATCTTTAGGACATTGTTCCTTTCCTTTCGGAGAAAGTCAAATATCTTTGCCTTACAGAATAATTACTAATGAAAGAGCACAGATTGGCTTGGTGGCCAGAAAGCAGCAGTAATATACAAGAAACTTAAAGAGCCATGTATCAAAATAATCTTCCTGTGTAGAAAGTGGTTAGACAATGTCTGGTGCCTCCTGCAGTCCTGGTGCATTACACACCTGTTAGCATTAAGAAAAGATGGTATATTAATCTGAGACTGCCTGTCAGGCCTCTGGAATATTATTCCAACAAAGGCGACAACCATGATCTCTTTCAAATTTCCCAAGTATCTCTGAAAGCAAGAGGCTGAAATGGATGGTGCTGGAGATTATGTTGTGTTCTGTTTGGAAGAAAAAAATGTTTTTTCTTCTCCCTTCAAGGAAAGCAACACTGGCATTTGGACAAGAAACCTCATGCTGTTTACTACTGTAATGTATGGATTGACATGGAACTGTGCAGTTGTCTTCTTTGAGGACCCACCTGCATTAAAAACTGCACAGTTTGCACTTTATCACCAGACAAATCAGGCTGCTCTTTCTGATTAAACTACCACGAATAAGGGCTGATATCCAAGTAAGCAATATAAACACCATAACAAGAAGAGTTTTGAAAGGCAAGCAGAGGGTAGCCTGAAATATTCTGGCAACTCATATAGGTCTACTCCCTTTCCTAAACAGAAGCAGGGAAGCAGGGTACAGAGCATCCCTTCCAATCAATTTATTGTTTATCAGTAGTATTAGCAAAGACCTGGCAGTCAGGATATGAGTTATGTTTCCAGCTTCAGTGCTCATTTGTTGAGAACAAGAAACTAACTAACTTCTCTGTTCTTTAATTTGTCCAACTGTCCAATGGGAATTCTACTCATTTCCAAAGGACAATATGGCCAGATACAGACCTGTGGCTTGTGGCACTACAAACCTCTTTGCATTGCCACAAACTGTATGCATTGCATATTAAACCATGCATGGTGCTGCTAATCTGCAGCGCTGATTTCCTGGTAGTGGGGAAAAAAAAAAACAGAAGAAAAAAGCAGCACAAAACACACCAAAGTGGCTTGCACCAGGACAAAAGTTGAGACCGTCTCCGTATGCTTCAGAGCCCCTGCACTGAGGCATGGGGAACCCCCATGCTGAGGCACACTGTGCCCCAGCCAGCCATGGAGCAGCTGGCTGGGGTGCAGTGTACCTCAAGATGGGGGAAGAGCTAGCCCAGGGCTGCCTGCTACTCTGTCTTGAGGCACACTGCGCCCCAGTCAGTCAGGGAGCAGCTGACTAAGGTACAGGGTGCCTCAGCATGGGGGCTCTGCAGCACACCCTGGGCTGCCTGCTCCCCCATCTCCACATGCTGCTTCCCAGCTGGCTGGGGCATGGGGTGCCTCAGCGTGGGGGCTGCCTGCTGGCAAACCCCACACTGAGGCACCCTTCCCCAGCCCAGGCCTTCCTGCAGCACATGGAGCCATGGGACTTCAAAGTACATGGGCAGGAGCGTGCACTGTGGCACAAAGTAGTGGCACAGATTTGTGCCCCTATTATTTGGGCTACTGCAAATACATGTCCCTGCTCATGTGAATGCAGCCCATGAGGCTAAATTAAATGTCAAAATCCTTTTGAGAGAATTGTTAACTCTATTTCTTTCTATTTTTCCTAGAAGTAATGTTTAACTACAGAGGTGGGACTGTAAAGGAAGTTCCACTCGTCTTCAGCAGCAGGTATTGGAGGTAATCAGAGGGCTAAAAAGGGGAACAACTGATTTTATTAGAAGGGCCTGGTTAATCTCCCAGTGATTTCTATGGTGTCAGAATTTCATCCATGGTATGAAGAAACCAAAGCCCTCCACACATCACCAGGAAGAACTGATCAGCTAATGCTACCCATTCAAAAGTATTTTTATCAAATTAAACCGCAGAAAAATATAACCTCCTGAGAGGAGTTTATCCAGAGCAGGACCCAGGTAAAGGTGGCTGGGGACAAAGATGGTTAAGGAATATTATACCAGTTGAGGATGATGCAGTGCATCATGCAGCAGATGGAAAGCAAATCATGCCAGCAACAGGTCCAGCATAAAGACAAATTTCCCTTGAGAGTCCTCCTTTGGATGTACCAGAGAGAGCTCTGCAGGATAAATATTTATACTGACCATTGTCAGGAACGAGAATGCATGGTCTAAAGTTGCACAAACATTTTGGAATGTAGATACCATCATTCAAGTGGTACTTAATTTCCAAGTGCAACCAAAAATACGTAACTCCTTGGTTTACTGGCAATGTCAGTTCTCCCAAGTGTCAGGCTGAAAAATGTTGGGCAGAAGACAAGCAGAGAGAGGCAGAGTACATAACCTTAATGGAAGAGAAAAATTTGCTTAAAACCTTTCTTGTGTATAAATGACTTACTTGAGCAGTCAGGAGAGCAAGTGTGCTGTGGAATCAAGTCCATGTGTACCTCACTATCCTTAGTGGGAAGAGGTGGCAGTCCTAAAATGCTGTCACTGAGGCATAGGAAGACCATGCATATGTGTATATGCATGCATGCATACACCCACACATACATGCATGTACATGCACATGCACACACACATGCAACCTCCATAGCAAAATTGCAAATTAAAGAGGAAAACATTCCTGAATGCAAAAAAAAAAAAAAAAGTCCCACAGAGAAAAATGCCTACAGGAAGTCAGAGCCTGACACTGGAAGGTGCAGGGCACTTTCAGCCTTCACTGATGCCAGGAACAGTGGAGAGTGCCCAACACCTGGCAAGATTGAGGCCCAAATCTAGAAAATACAGCTGTAGAAGAAAGGCAGATTATCAGCCATCCAAACCAAATTCAATTATCATATCTATGCTGCTGCTTTATTTCTGTAACTGGAAGGCTATTATTAGGCTCCCTTTCTCCCTCTCTCTCTCTCTCTCTCTCTCCCTGTTTTTAATATGTCTCCAAGTAGTGCCTCTGTAAAACATTCAAAAAAGTAAACATTAGCTTTAGGCCACTGGATTATCGGTTTCCCAGAACACTCTGTTCTGCCCTGTTTTGTTCAGTATTTCTTTAATAGTGAAAACACGAGAGGCTGAAATGGGTTTAATCATTTTGGTGATTCTGCCTCTCTGTCCTTAGCAGTGGCCTAATCACTCACTCCAGTCTTTCTGTTACTTCAGTGAAGAGAAGTCACACCTGGGTGGAAAGGAGTGGAGAAAAATTTCCTTGAAGGACAACTACTTCCACCTCTAGTCCTAATTGTTAAAAAATTAGTTGGCAAATCTCCCATCTGTACCCATGTTAATAATTATTTTATTTTCTATGCTAGAATAGGGAGGAGAACTGGTGACGAAAGTATCTTTGAACAGGTGAGGTAAACACAGCCCAGGATAAGAAAAAAATACATTGCATAGAGCACGGTGGAAGGCAACACCCAGGGCATTTCTATTGTGCCTATGTCTTTTCTGATAGGGATTGTTTACTTCCAGGAGCATATTTATTCACATAGATTTTCCTTGAAAGTCCATGGGGTGATGGGGGTAAGATATCAATCTGCGTGCACGTGTGCGCGTCTTAAGAAATATCATGCCAAAACTAGGAGGCCGTATTATGATTGGTATGTATATACTTTGTGGGGAGCTGTTGTGTTGATTTTTTTCTTGTAGCAAACAACCCAATGAAGACACTATTGCAAAGGTGTTGCTTTCAAGTTCCTCAAAGAGGGAGTTGAACAAAATTAGTACCATGTTGAAGCTATAGTAATACGTATCTCAACTCCTGGGCATGAATCGTGAAGTAAATTGTGCCCCTGTATTATACAGCCTCAAACTTTGTTGGTGTCATTGGGAGCTCCTGCAACTCCAATAAATAAATTATATTTTCCGCAACAGCTTTTCCCTGTTCTAATGCAATGGCCTCTGTGGCAGAAGGCCACCTCTGTTTCTCCCCAAAAACTGTGCTCTGTGACAATTTGGTTAGGATGGGCCCAGCAGAGGATACATACCTTACCCTATCTCTTTAGGTAACCTGAGCTGGATACATTCCTGAGGGAGGGGGGAAACCTGCTCCCTCTGCCTATGGGACTGGCATCACATACCTGGGTGATGGCAGTTTTTACCCCAGGCTAGCGGGTGTGTTCCAGGAAGGGGGTCGGCCAGATGTGAGGCACCCCCAGGGAGGCACTTGGAGCCTGGAAGGTGGTCGGACGCAGTGAGGTGGGTGGCTCAACGCAGGAGTACCCCCTACTGGCCCACCACATGGGGTGGAAGCAGTGGGATCTGACAACCTGCTGTATTGAAGGCATAATTTGGGAAAGGGAATAGAGTCGCTGAATACCTTCGAGCAAACAATTTCTAGTTTGGCATCAGGTCAACTGGACAGTGTAGATAGCTAGGATGGCCAACGAGTATGACCACCTGACAGTGGCTGACTTGAGAGAGCTGATGAAAGAGAGAGTTCTTCCAGTGAGGAAGGAGCAAAAGAGAGAACACCTGATTAAGATCCTGTGTGATAATGACCAGGCCGCAAGATCACCTCCAGCTGTCCATACAGACCCCCGAGGGGCAGAGGGGCCACCCTCTGAGTGGGACTTCTGGAAATTCCAGCTGCAGCTAGAAGCTGAGAAGCAAGAGCGCAAGTTCAAGCATGAGTTAGAGTTGAAAAGGACAGAGCTGGAAACCCAGCGCCAGCATGAGAAGGAACAGCATGCGCATGAAGCTAGAGAGGTTCAGCGCCAACATGAGCACAAGCTTACAGTACTCCGGATGCAGACAAATGCTGAAACCGTGGGGGCCCGGCCAGCACTAGGTGCATCCCCCAGACTGAACACTCCAGTCTTCTCTCACTACAAAGACGGGGAGATTCCTGAAGTGTTCCTAAGCAACTTCAAAAGCCAAGCGCGCCGATGAAAGTTGCCAAAAGAAGAGTTCATGAAACACATGGCTGCTCTGGTCGAGGGCAACATGCCCATTGTCCTGAACAGCCTGCCCTCAGAATCAGCGACTAATTATGACGTCTTTAGAGAGGCAGTGTATGTAAGGTTTAAGTTAGGTCCAGAGTACTTCTGAGAAAAATTTCGTAGTGCAAACCCCCAGCCAGGAAAGACCATGAATGAATTTGGGGCCCTGCCATGGGACTCATACCAGAAATGGAAGAAGGGAGCTGAAGCTTCCACCGTGGAGGAGGTGGACATGCTTATGGTGTTGGACCAATTCCATTACAAATGCCTGAGGGAGATTTAAACCCTTGTCAAGGATAGGGGCCCTAAAACAATCTGGGAAGCTACAAAAATTGAAGACCAGCTGTTGCTAAATAGACGGAGGCTGGACAAGAAGCCTCCCTACTTTGGGAAAGAACAGAAAGGGTACCAGAGAGGGGGAAAGGGAGGGCCAGGCCCAAAGGGGGAAAGAGAGCCCCCTCCTGCTGAGCACAAGGCGGCCCCAGATTCTGACAAACCACCCAGTTCGGAAAAGAAGGGGTGCTATAACTTCAGGGAGCCAGGCCACATCAGGCCCAACTGCCCAAAGCTAAGCAACAAACCCAAGCCAGTCAGACATGCAACAGCTGTAAGCAGTGAGGGGAGAGGCCCAAGCCACTCTGAGGGGCATGCCTGTTGCTACAGGATTACAAACCCAGAGGTGATGGCCTTCCACCGGACTAAGATAACGGTAAACAAGAGAACCCTTGTCAGGGAACTGGACACAGGGTCCAGTGTGTCATTAATCAATGCCAACCTTGTTTCACCTGTGGATATAGACCCCGGGGAGGACCCTTACCATTCAAGGGGTGGGGTCCCAGCCATTTGAGGTACCAGTAACCTGTCCCCCCCATCAAGTGGAGAGGCTGCAGGATGTGCACAGAACTGGGTGTGCTGGAAGGGGCTCCTGTTCCCATCCTGGTGGGACGTGATGTTATGGAGCTAGAATACCTGCAAAGGGAGGAGGACCACCTCCTAGAGCTAGAGCCCTACTGTGGTAATGTGGTGACTTGTCAACAGAGCAGAAAGGCTAAGGTGGGAGGAGTGGAAACTTCCCGGGGCCTGGTCACCCAATTGGCTACTGAGGCAGAGGGGGAGGAAGGAGAGACTTAGACTCCCTCTGACTGCAACCAGCCCCTGGCCATTGAGGAAACCAGTGACCTCGAGGTTGGGTTAAGTAAGTCTCGGGGAGGAGTCTAGTCAGTCAGTGGCAGAGGAAACTGAGACTCTTGGAGAGAAGTTAAAGGACATCCCCAAGGGTGAAGGTGCACTACTTACAGGAGCACCAGAACTCCCTGCTCATTGCTTAGCTGGGCAGGAGGAGTTCAAGCAGGAGGTTCAAGAGGACCCCAGCTTGAAGGACCTCCGGCAGATGGCTCAGGAGCAAGAGACCGAGTTTATCCCAGAGAAGAGGGAACAGGTGGTCTGGGATAAGTGACTTCTCTATCGGTTGTGGATACCAAAGAACCATGCCGAGACCTGGGAACCCCATCGCCAGCTCATAGTACCTCATAAGTTCAGACAACAATTGCTTTCCATGGCTCACAATTTACTGTGTGCTGGTCACATGGGCAGGGAACGGACACGCCAGCAGCTGCAGGTGAACTTTTATTGGGCCAGAATTGCCCAGAATGTGACAGACTACTGCAGATCTTGTGAGACGTGCCAGCGGATGGGCAAAAGTGGGAACAAAAGAAAGGCTCCCCTACAGCCCCTTCTATCATTGATCAACCCTTCCAAAGAGTGGGTATAGACATTGTGGGCCCTCTGAGACATAAGACTCATAGAGGGAAGAAATACATCCTGACTCTAATGGACTTTGCCACTCGGTACACGGAGGCAGTTGCCTTGACCTCCATCGAGGCACCTGTAGTTGCTGACCCCCTAACCAAGATCTTCCTTCAGCTGGGTTTTCCCTCTGAGATCTTGACTGACAGAGGTGGAAACTTCCTGACAGAGGTGATGAAATGCCTGTGGGAGTGCTGTGGGGTGAAACACCTCAAGCCCACAGCCTGCCACCCTCAGACAAATGGGCTCGTAGAAAGGTTCAGTGGGACCTTGAAAGGTATGCTAAAGGCCTATGTGGACTCTAACCCCAATGACTGGGATAAGAAACTTCCTCATTTGCTCTTTGCCTACTAGGAGGTGCCCCAGGAGTCCACTGGTTTCTCGCCCTTTCAGTTGATGTTCAGAAGGCAAGTTAGGGGTCCTTTAGATTTGGTGAGAGAAGAGTGGGAAGGGAAAATCTCTTCCACCAAGACCTCCATGGTAGAATATGTGCTCAGCTTTTGTCAGAAGCTAACTGACATAATGAAGCTGGCACGAGACTCCCTGACCCAGGCCCAGGAGAAGCAAAGTACCAGGTATAATGAAAAGGCTCGCTTTCATAACTTTGAACGAGGTGATAAAGTCATGGTTTTCCTGCCACTAAAGACAGATAAGCTGCAAGCAGCTTGGGAAGGTTCTTATGTCATCCTGGACAAGTTAGACGATGTGACCTACGTAGTGGCCAGGAGTGGGAAAAAGCCTAAGATAGTTCATGTGAACATGCTTAAACCATACTCTAATAGAAGTGATGCGGTATTCTGGATTTCCTCAGTAGAAGGATCACCTGAGGATCCAGAGGAGCCGGTCATGTATGGTGACTGGGATGGAGAGGCAGGAATAAAGGAACTCTGCCTGCTGGACCATCTGCCCTCCCAGGACAAGGACAAGCTGCTCGCAGCACTCAAAGACTTTGGGACAGTGTTCTCCAACAAACCAGGTAAAACGAAGCTGGCAGTACACTCTATAGACATGGGCAGCCATCGCCCTATCCAATCCAGGCCTTACCCAGTTAACAAGAAGGTGAGGCAAGAAATAACGTGAGAGATCACAGAGACGAAAGGGTTAGGGGTAATCTGGCCTTCCAGGAGTCCCTAGGCCACCCCAGTGGTACTTGTTCAGAAGCAGGATGGGTCCATCCGGTTCTGTGTGGACTACTGGAATCTGAATGCTATTACCACCCATTATGCTTACCCTATGCCCAGGAAGGACTCTTTACTTAATCGCCTGGGCCCAGCCAAAGTTACCTCTACTCTCGATCTGTCCACAGGATTCTGGCAAATGGCACTGGATCCGGACACCATAGCCAAGTCTGCCTTTACCACACCTGTGGGACTATATGAGTTTACAGTTTTACCTTTCGGTATGCGCAACTTTCCCACATCTTTTCAAAGACTGATTACTAACCTGTTACAAGGCTGTGAACAGTTTGCCATGGGTTACATCGATGACATCGCCATCTTTAGTCAGGACTTTGAATTGCACCTGATTCATCTGACCACCGTGTTAGGCAAGATCAAGCAAGCTGGTCTTACTGTGAAAGCCAAAAAGTGCCAGTGAGCACTATCTGAAGTGGCATATTTGGGACATTGTGTGGGTGGAGGTCATATTGCTCTCTTGTGGGACAAGATCGAGGCCATTAGAGACTGGCTGCCTCCACAAACCAAGAAGCAAGTCAGAGCTTTCCTTGGCCTGGCTGGTTATTACAGGCAGTTTATCCCTGGGTTTGGAGCAACAGCAGCTCCCCTACATGAGTTGACCAAGAAGGGTAGCCATGACCCAGTGGTCTGGAAGTAGGGGTGCCAAGAGGCATTTGACACCCTAAAGGCTGCCCTGATCAAACAACTGATTCTGAAGGCACCGGTCCACGATAAACCCTTCTACATAGCCACTGATGCCTCCAACTCAGGACTAGGAGTTGGACTCTTAAGAGAGCACAAAGAGACACAGCACCCCATGGTGTACTTAAGCCAGAAGTTAATCCCTCAGGAGTGGAACCAGTCATCTATTGAGAAGGAGTGTTTGGCAATCGTCTGGGCAGTGAACAAGCTGAGGCCCTATTTGTGGGGGCAACAGTTCACTGTCCTATCGGACCATGTCCCACTGCAATGGTTGCAGACAATGCAAAACACCAATGCCAAGCTTCACCGATGGGCCTGGCAGCTTCAGGAGTTCAACTTCACCAAACACATCAAGGGAAGCCAGAATGTGTTTGCAGATGCCCTGTCGCAAAAGGTCTCTGGGTAGTGGGTGGGATGGACTCAGACCCACCTGAGAGCTCTGGCATGGGATCTCCCCAATGTGCTTTCATGTTCTATGTGTATTATTGTTATGACCAGTCTTAAGTGTTGTGTAATCTCTCTTTAGGTGTGAAAGGTGACCCTTCCAAATGAAACACGCTCGTACCCATAGCTCTGTAAAGCCATGTGTCCAAGCGTTTAAAGGAAGGGGGGAAGTGTGGCAGAAGGCCACCTCTGTTTCTCCTCAAGAACTGCGCTCTGTGACAATTTGGTTAGGATGGGCCCAGCAGAGGATACACACCTTACCCTATCTCTTTAGGTAACCTGAGCTGGATACATTCCTGAGGGAGGGGGGAAACCTGTTCCCTCTGCCTATGTGACTGGCATCACATACCTGGGTGAGGGACTTGGGCTCCCAGGGGAGCTAGGAACTGCCAGTCTGACCAGCAACTAGTGATGCATTTCAAATTGGTTGGCTGACAGCCACCAAGTGCTGGCCTCCATTGGGCCAGGTAAATGAGGTCATAAGGGCTATACAAGAAGGACTGCCCAGGAGGAGGGGGCAGCAGCCACAAGGAAGACTCAGAGACAGAAGAGCTGGACCATCTGAAATTTGCTCTCTCTCTCTCAAAACTCATGATCAAGGAACTGCCTGCCTCCAGAGGGAATCTCCACCTGCCTCTGGATGATACTTGTGAGTAAGCTACCTGAGATCTAACTAGATATATAGCTTGCACTAACTCAGATGCATGATCAAAGGCTACCC
Organism: Gavialis gangeticus; assembly: GCF_001723915.1. NCBI lineage: Eukaryota > Metazoa > Chordata > Crocodylia > Gavialidae > Gavialis > Gavialis gangeticus. The sequence continues at coordinate 61,986,772 of NW_017728992.1, forward strand.
AGCCATGCCAGTTTGCTCTGTGGGACTTCTCTGATATTTCTCTACCCTGTACCCTATTCCAACCCTACCCCTTGTAACCAGTAAAGTTCTCCTTTGTACCTAGCGTGGGAGACTTACTCGGTGTGGGTCTTGATTATGCCTTGGGGTCCCCTTGGTTCAGCTGGCTAAGGGAGACCACTACTTGTGCTTCTGACTGAGGGTAGCACCCCCAAGTGCTTGAAGTGGGTCAAGTACCCTCAAGGGCTATTAGGCCTGTGTTACCCAGGGGATACAGAGCCAGAATCAAGCCCAGCCCTGGGTGGTGGCATTTTTTACCCCAGGCTAGCGGGTGTGCTGCAGGAAGGGGGCCAGCCAGATGTGAGGTTCCTCCAGAAAGGCACTCAGAGCCTGGAAGGTGGTCAGGCACAGTGAGGTGAATGGCTTAACACAGAAGCATGCCCTACTGGCCTGCCACAGCCTCAACATCACTGTTTCTTCTGCAAATTATTATAGCTCAGACTCTTTAACCTCTGTACCTGACATTAACAAGGGAGAGTTTAAAAGTAATAAAAAAGTTGATCCACAATATAGATTTCATAGACATTAGGGCTGGAAGGGACCTCGGAAGATCATCGAGTCCAGCCCCCCGCCCAAAGGGCAGGAAGTCAGCTGGGGTCATAGGATCCCAGCAAGATAAGCATCCAATTGCTCTTGAAGGTATTCAGAGTAGGTGCTTGAACCACCTCCGATGGCAGACTGTTCCAGACCTTGGGGGCTCAAACAGTAAAGAAAGTCTTCCTTATGTCCAGCCTGAAACGGTCTT
>NW_017728992.1:61992573-61994618 GCF_001723915.1 Gavialis gangeticus
CTAGCCGCAGCATCGCATTGCAGGCTCATGTTCATCTTGTGGTCAATGATGACCCCCAAGTCTCTTCCGTAGTGCTAGCCAGCATAGCACTGCCATGCCTATAAGGATGCTGCAGGTTTTTCTTCCCAAGGTGGAGAACCTTGCATTTTTCAGTGTTAAACACCATCAGGTTCTCGTCCACCCATTTGCTGAGCCTGGCCAGGTCAGCCTGGATCACCCGCCTTTAATCTGGCGTGGATGCTTTGCCCCAAAGTTTGGTGTCATCGGCGAACTTGGCCAGTCCGCTCCTGACTCCAATGTCCACATCATTAATGAAGATGTTGAACAATTTAAGGGGTACAAGTTCATCATGATGCATGGAGCTTTCACTAGGACCATAGGACCAAACTCTGCCCTCAGTTTAACAAGTTCAGTCCTGCTGACATCCATCTGTCTTGGTATTTATAAGTCCCTTTTGCTGAGCAAATGGAGATATTACCATGATTGTCCTTACCAGGGTTGATCAAAATGCAACGTGTGGAGATCTGCCATCCAACCCACAGGGCTCCCCACAGGTCCTGACATTGGCGGTGGGAAAGCAGTGGTAGTGTTAATTGCTGTGTCTCCCAGAACCACAGCTACTCATCCTGCTGCAAATTTCTGGACATGTCAGAACTTCGTAGGCAAGATAACTTGGCCCTGCATGCTCAGTTGGGCCCAAAACTGCCCCCACACCACTTCTGCAGCTTGCTGGGACAGATCAGTTGAGCACCACTAGTCTTTACCATTCCTTGGGTGCATCTACAGAAGACACTTTACTCAAGATTAGAGCTAATTACTGTGCAGTAAACATCACTGTCTACACATACAGATGCTTACAGTGCAGTAATTTGCTCTAATCACAAGTAAATTTGCTACCTGTAAATACAAGTAGCAAAATTACTTTCAATTACTTACTGAGTAATATGGCACATGTAGACGGCCAACTGGGAGCAAATCTGCTCCCGGTCAGCTGGGCAGCATGGGACGGGAGATTGCTTCCCACCCCTGGAAGCTGCCTGCTGCCAGGGTGGGCTCCACCACTGGGGCCCAGATGGGGAAAGTGTCTCCCTGTCCCCGCTTCCCAATCACAATCAGGAAGCAGGGTCTGGGAAATACTTATCTCCCAGCCCTGGCACTATAGTCACAGGGCCCAGGCTGGAAGATAAGCATCTCCCAGCCTGGGCATCTCTCATCCTGGGCCCCATGACTGCAAGCCCCTGATGCATTTCCCAGCCCAGGCCCTGTGACCACAGAGCTCAGGCAAGAATCTCCCAGCCTGGGCCTCACAATCATGAAGCAGGAGTTGGGAGTGTCCTGCTGCTGGGGCAAGGGAACATTGTCCCCACCCAGGGTCCAGTGTTGGAGCCCGCCCTGGCAGCAGGCAACTCTTAGGGGCATGGAGCAATATCCCAGCCTCTGCAAGGAGACATTGGTCTCCCAGCCCCATGTCCTTGCCAGCTCCTGGGCTAGCACCCAAGGGGAGCATAAAGTTCCCCCTGGCTGCTGTAGGGGCCTGGTGCACGGCCAGAGGGGACAGAAGCAAGCTGCTGGTAGGAGCATCAAATCTTCTCCCATGTCCCTGCATGTGAGACTCATGCCTGGACAGTTTACTCAAAAGTGCATGACTTGCACATGTAGACACGCCTGCCATGTGAAGTAGGGAAGTATTGTATTTAGCTGAATCCAAGACAACTTCAAATTTAGTATGAAACCCCAATAATTAGAGTCCACACATGAAAAAATTATAAATTTGTTATTATTTTCTGTGTATCGAATCTAATTATTGGAGGGTCTGCAGAGGGGCAAGCAGCACAGGGGGGCAAGTGGCAGGTGCCCCCTCCACACATTGCCATCTGCCACTAGCCTTCTTCCATGACTACTTCCTCACAGCACCAGCCCCCCACCCCAGTTCTTGTTCAACTTCCCCCCGCCTCTGCCGTTCTGCCTCCGTCACTTTCTTAATAAGTACCTCCCTCTAGTGACTCAGTGTCTCGCTGCCACATATGGTGCCCTTCACCCCTGGG
>NW_017728992.1:61999618-62005186 GCF_001723915.1 Gavialis gangeticus
TTTCTCCCCCCCACCCCTGCTGCTTTCCCTCAGTTGTGGCTCTGACTCCAGTCCCATTCCTGCCCAGGGCACAGAGCACATAGTGGCTCCAACCTCTGCCTAGCCAGGCAGCAGCAATTACAGCAGCAAAAGCCATGGCTGTAGCCCCAGCCCCAGGAGAGAGCTGGAGCTGGGGCCAGAGGTACTACCATTGTTGCTGCCACTGCCTGGCTGGGAGGGTGTGGGCTGGAGGAGGCCTGGAGCCAGAGCTACAATTAAGGATAAGTAGCAGTTTGGGGGGACAGACAGCAGGGGAGTAGAGGTGGTAAGAGGGTGACAGAGGGATAGTGGAGAGAGCAGAGGCATCAGGGACTCAGAGGGCAACTGGGAGGAGGGGGGCAGAGGTGACAAAGGGGGGCCAGGGGCCCCCAATCCTGACCCCAAGCCTGGGTTGGAGCTGCAGCAACTGGCTGCCTCCTTGCCTTATGTTTGAATCCAAGACAAGGCTTTTTTCCCCACCATGTCGATTGGAGAAAAAAACCTCTCACTTTGGAGTTCAATAAATACAGTAGAATTATTCCTATTTTATAGATGGGGAACAACGGCACAAAGGAACAAAGACCTCACATCCAAGGTCAGGTGAGAAGTATATGGCTGACACCATGAACTGACCCTTCTGTTCTGAGGCTCAGTCCAGCGCCTTAACCATAAGAACACCTTTTCTCCTCTGTTTGGGTGCTAGACAATTGGTTCATAGAATTTGTCACACTGGACCAATCCAGTGGCCTGCCAGTGGCCAAAACCAAAGGTTTCAAATAGAGGCAAAGTGTACTTCTCTGCTAGTATTCTTCATTACATGCACAATAAAACACCTGAATGTTGTTGGGATTGGCAGGAATTCTTTCCTCATCCTTCTCACTACCAATAACATCCTGAAGAAGAAGATTTGGCTGTCTTTGGCAAACTGCAAATGTTACTGGTCATAATAGTCAAACACTCTAGCATTTTGTAGGGGCCTTATTGTTGATGAGAGCCAAAGCTTTTAAGCAATGGTGAATTCCAAAGACCAGCTGCTGGTCATTATATGAATGACCAGCTATACATTATATGAAGTAGCATTTCCTTTCGTGTACAGAACTCCTCTTAATAGTAACTAGAGTTGCATACCAACAACTATGATTTCAGAAGTGTACTGATATCCATTCTCCCCAGTGTTAAATTGTTTCCATAGCACATTTGCTATTAGAGTTCATAACGAATTGCAATGTATATGATTCAAGCATGCATTCATTTTAAAATATTGTGAGAGGGTATTATATTTCCTTTACATCATTGTGACCGACTGACAATTTAACAGCAAAGGACTGTTGTAAAATGGTAGAGTTCTCAATTCTCTGAAAATCAAATTAGAAGCAAGAGGCATAGATAGGAACTAGAGCACCTTTTAACTACAGAGAGGTAACTAGAGGTCCAGGAACTTCTGGAGCAAAGGAAGAGACCCAGAGAAGAAGCACTAGGCTCTCTATCATCTATAAACAAGAGAAAGGGAAGGAGGGTGCTGGAAAAGGAATGAGACCTCCATGGAAATGAAGCACAGTGAGCAGAAAAGGTGAGCAGGGAAACCATGAAGGGAGAAGAAAAATCAGATCCAAAATCATCGGTGAGGAATCCAGTGCCAGAAGGTGTTTATAGGTGAACAGCTCCTATGTCTGATGAGTCTTCATGTTTGTACCTCAGCTCCTGTACTGAAGAGAATGAATAAGGAGGTCTCCTGCTTGCTGCACTGCCTCCTACACTTTCAGACTTGTGTATGTGTGGGAGATGTTGTGGACAACTGGAGGAGAAGAGAAGCTACTACTACTAAAGGGTGTAGGAGGTTCACCCTTTCACTACTAAAGGGTGAACTTACATGTTACACTTAGACCACACTAAAGCTGCAGAATGTTAAACAGTGTTAAAGTTAGAAGGTGCTGTGAGCAGTCACATGTTAGAGGTTAAAACCATTTCTTGCCAACACAGCTCTGCCTTGCCACTAGAGCAGGGGTGGTAAGCTGGGGCAGGCTTAGAGCCAGGACACCTGGGTCTATCCCTGCTCAGGGAGGTGGGTGCAGCACTGGGAGCAGTGCTTCCTGGGGTGCTGGAGGGCTGCAAATTGCTCGTTCTGTCTCTGCGGAGCAGGCCGAAGTTATCCTAACAGAAACCAGATAGCATGGTCCAGAGTTAACAGCATAACTCTGAGATGCTCAGAGGACACTTAGCATGAGCACTTAAACATGCTGATGCTTGCATTTTAAGCACTCTTCAAATGGTTTAAGCATAACATGTAGCTTCACCCTTAAGATGCTGGATGGTTGTTTTGGTGAGAGAGTCCAGCACTCTGAGGTATACTGCAGGCTCTGGCTGGTAAGGTAGTAAGGCTGAACCTCAGCTGTACCTACTCCTGGCCTTTCTCTGTACTGAGGGTGGATTTGATAACAGTCTTCAAATACCAAAAGGATGATTACAGAGAAGATGAAGATGGACTTTTCTCTGTGGCTGTAGGGGTAGGGCTAGAAGCAATGGCCTCAAGCTGCAACAGGGTAAATTTAGGTTGGCGATTAGAGAAACTTTCTGACTATAAGGGTGGTTAATCACTGGAACAGGCTACCTAGGGAAGTTGTGGAATCTCCACCCTTGGGAGTTTTCGAGAGCAGATTAGACTTGCCTGGGATGGTTTAGTCAGGGACAATCCTATCTTGAGCAGGAGGCTGGACCAGTTGACCTCATGAGTTTCTTTTCAGCCCTACTTTCCCATGCATCTCCTGGGCCCCCTTCTATCAATTCACTCCACAGGGGATCATCTATGTGGTAGGAGCCACGCTGCCTTGAACTCCGCAGCAGGGGTTCTGGGTATGTTACACAGGCCACACAAGGAGGAGAGTGTGGGGATTCCTTAGTCTGCCACTACCACTATGTAGCTATATAAGAACAAAGCTCAACATAAACCTCCTCTCCCCAGAGAATAGGTTTTCAGCAAGTATAAATCAATTCAACTTGTTTAAAACCAATGGTACTTCACCTACATGCCCCAACAAAGGATTTGCCTCCAGATATTGTATTTCAAGGAACTTCCTAATACTTTTTCTTTTTTATCTTTAAACTGTTTATTTTTCACAAGGCATCAAAACAATCTCCTAGGAAGATTCCTAGTTGTCATAGTTTTCCCTTCTCAAAGTAGAGGAGATTATCTACTACAAGAAACACAAACAAGCAAAGTCGTTGTATACTATGCACTGACTACACTTACTCCACTAAGGTCAGAATCACACTTTGCCTGTACAGGAATAAGCAACAGCTTCATGTTACATAAAAACATTCACTAAGGTCAGAAATACTTAGCACTCTCCGAGCAGCTGATAAACATATACAAAATAATGCTTGTTATTTTGGAGAATACAAACTACCTGCTAATCCCCTCAAAAAAGTACAGACTCAGCACTGTAATTTTACCCTGAGTTGATCGTGGTCCAGTTGCCTTGCTGAGAGCTACAAGTGATCATGAAATCAATCATTCTCAGTGGTATTTCACAACAGCATTTTCTGCAGAATGTAAAAGTCTCTTTTCTTGCAGGCAGATGGACAGAGCCTGCAGGACCACATTTACTGGAGAGAAACCAGCTTTGAAAAAGTTTCGACAGCCGGCGTGGTATCTGGTCCATTTCTACTGAAATGAGTTCATTATCATTAATTTTTTGCCAACTGCCAATCAATTCTTAAATCACTCTTCAAATTAGGATGTTACAAACAATCAAAAATATCTCTGCAGATATAGTTTGCAACATTTACAAGTATTTAGAGGTATTGTTCTGACACCACATAATTAATATGTATAGTAAACACAAAAGACAATAACCTTGTATAAAACACCTTTCTTCATGTTTTAGGTGCAAAAAGCACACAGAATCAGATTCCTGTTCTTTCACTACCTCTTTTTCTAATCTGTTCTTCTCTGGCGTAAATGGCAATTTATTCATTTGAATAAATCTGTTTCTTTATTAACCATGACACTTGCTTACTTAAAAGGCCTACATAGATTTTCTGCACAGGCTTGGTTGCATACTTGGAAATTTATCCCCTTACCAGCTCTGTTTCTTTTAGACAATTGTTTGTAAATGTATAGTTAAGAGACAGGAATCCAGATTGTCATAATTTATTTGCCCGATTTCCTGCAAATAAATCCATTGTCACAATGGATTAATAGGAAATAAAGAAGACAAAAATGCCTTTGTTTTTCTGTGCACATTTTAGCAGGCAAGTCTGTGTCTTTCACCTATTGCATAATTGGTCTGTGTTTGCTGATTAGTGTGTCTGTTAGTGTTAAAACAAGAACTTTTCTCACTTCTTTCTTCGCTTCTTTTGCAGCAGACACACAATTAAAATACAGGTGTGTTTGTCACCTCATAGTCCTTGCCCTGAAAATAATAGTGGCATACTTGTCTCGCCGAAGTGGAAGGAAGAAATATAGGAAATGAGTGAAAAGCAGTATTATTATATGTGGTATCATTTTACCATTTGACTGAGCAGAAGGAAGAGGTGAAAAAAAAAACCCACAAGGTATACTGTAAGTATATTCAGTGCCTTATCTGACACTGAATAGTACAAGTAGCACCCTTGTGAATGCATTTTCTACTGCCTCATGCTATACAGGTATCAATGGCTTAACACACACTAGGTACATATTTAGGGTGTGATATTTGTTCATTTTTTTTCCAGAGAAAGAACAACTCAAAAATAAGTTTATCACCACCTGGACTGGAGGCAGCATAACTATGTCTTTGTAGACATTTATCACCAACATAGTATCAGAGTGCCTTACACCGGATACTGTTCTGTTTGCTTTGGCAGATCTGTGTTTGCAGATCTGGCTATGGGCTGAGGTTGTACAACAGGTGCAGGGGAGAGAATATGTTCTTCTGTCTTCTAGAGTAACATACCACAACTTCCATGTTGGTTTGCAGAGTCTGGAAATCCCTCTCTGAGTCAGGGCCTTGTTACATGTTGCACTTTGAGCTGCTCACTAGGGGTGTGCGAAACGGGCCGTATTCAATTCAGATTCAGCCCAAATCAGGGACAGTGATTCAGTTTGTTGATTTGGATCACTGTCCCGATTCAATTTGCCAAATCTGAAGATTCAATGCTGATTCAGAGAATCAGTGATTCAGCCATACATATAGCTTTAAATGTTTTTTCTACATACCTTGAGACACCAGGCACGGCTCATGAACACTGCAATGGTGGGGCAGATGGAGCATCCCATAGGAGCACAGGGGGGTCCTCCGTGTGCTCAGCAGGAGACCTGGAAGAGGACCAGAAGTACTTCCAGTGCACTTCCAGATCCACTGCCAAGTGTGCGGGGAACCGCCCCCCACAACCTCCTGGCTCAGCAATCAGCCATGGTGGGACCTCAGGTGCTTCCCCCAGACCCAGGAGGCACCAGTTACCAAGCAGGGTGTGTGGCGGGGGGTCCCCCATGTGCTCCGTGGCAGACCCGGAAGTGGACCAGAAATGCTTCTGGTCTACTTTCAGGTCTGCCACCAAGCACACGGGGGA
>NW_017728992.1:62005350-62024120 GCF_001723915.1 Gavialis gangeticus
CCCCCCCCCCCCCCAAACACACTCCTGTGGAACGTTCCATCCACCCCACCATCTCAGCATTCACGAGCCACCTGCTACCTTGAGGTATGTAGACAAAACATTTAAAGCTGGGTCTATGTCTGAATTGTTGAAATTTTCCAAATCTCTCCAAATTAATTCAGAGGGTTCCCGTTCAATTCAGAGAGATTAAAGGGCCTCCTGATTCGATTCAGATTCAGCCACCAAATCAGACAAATCTCTGCCTAATCGAGTCAGTGACTGAAGCTTTGCACAGCCCTACTGCTCACACGTTGATCAGTGTTAGTGCTAACTCGAGTTTGGACCAGTCACACCTGGAGGCTAAAAGCCTTCTCTGACGGTCCCCTATCTGCACAGCTCTGGCTTGCCACTAGAGGGCTGGTGAGCAGGGGCCCGATTAAGAGCTACAGCTGCGAGTTGCCACTACGGGGCTGGTGAACTAGGACAAGTCTAGGTAGTGGTGGGTTGGAGAGAAGTTGAGATGGAGGGGTAAGAACATGAAGCTGGGAGAACTAGGATGGGGGTTAATGAGGTGGGAGATGGAAAGGAAATGTTGGCGGGGGAAGGGTGGTGAAATGAAGTCAGCCAGCGACCAAAAGATAAAAAGAAAAAAGAATTTTAGAAGAAATAAAGAAGTAGTAAATGAAAGACGGTCTCACGGGATGTAGGATTTGGGGTGTGAAGGTACTGGTCATGTTTTTCAGGGTGGCTAGGAGGTGGGAGAATGAGGGAAGGTGCTTTTGAGGGAGCAACTGCCCATGCCCTGGGAAGGAAGCCAAAGCTTATGGGGACCCAATCTGGGTCCCTACCATGTTCCCCCTCCACCCCTGAAGATGCTACTCCTGGACCCATCCGTGCCCTGTGAGTTGGCTAGCTGGCATGTGCCTTGCAGGTTGTATGTACAGGGATGTACCCCTGGGAGTGGGAAGGTCACACCCTGAGGGTGGGAGTGGGGGCAGGAGTTGCCTTGGTGCCAGAACCACCCCCTAGACTTTAAAGTTCAGGGTATGGAAAGTTTGTCCACACAAAACAGGGGAGTGGGGGAGAGGACGCTGCATCCTGGGATGCTGAAGGACTGCAACTTAGGCAGCTCACTGTGGAGAGTGGCCACACATTAATGGGATACAAGCTGGATAACATGAATAAGAGATGAACCTGCCCTGAAATGAGAGATTGTTGCTGATTTTTTTTCATTCCAAAATATGTTTGATGGAAATTGGTCTTTATATTTAAAAAAACATTTTTAAGGACACACTTTAGCCACATTTGAGTTTTTGTTCTCCTCCATATCCCCACACAACTAGAACCCTAATAATTTTCTAGGAAGTTTGTTTTCCTTTCTGTTTCTTTTTGTTTTTATTTTCCTCCACCCATTTCTCTCTGTGTTTCCTCCTCATTTGCATCCTCTGATTTTTTTCTCCCTTTTCCTATTTGGAATCTGGTGAAAAGAAAGGAAAGTGAAGGAGAAGGGCAAAACAATGACAAATGAAAGAGGGAAAAAGGAGGAAATAAAAAAACAGGGTTTCTTTTATTTAAATTTGTCCACCAATGCCTCAATATTGTAAGAACATTAATTTTCTTTAAAATGTTTGCAAAAACTGCCATCATATTTTTCAATCAGCTGTAACATTTATACTGATTAACAAGATCAACAAGAACAGTTGCAGGAGTGTTTGAAGTCATAATGCAGATTAATATTTCATCTCCATGGTATTGTTATTTCCAAAGTTTAAAGCAGAGTCACAGCCTGCTTGCTCGTGTACACTTTGTAGCAAGGCAAAATGGTTTCCCTTGCTTTTGTCTTTTTCAGTTGTCACATCATTCTCCTTTGTTTTAATATGGTATTACCTGTGCTTGTCTTGTAAAATGTAATCTCAATGCCATCTATAGCATTCTCTTTATTTCCTCAATTGTGCTAATAAGAAACATTTAGAAGCTGCTTCTTCTCAGAAACTGCATTAATGAAGCACTACCATTTGTTATCAAAGATTCAGCAGTTTTGACAAGTGACTTAGCTGATCACAAAAGTGAGGTTGGGTTAGAGGGAACCTGTGTTCTTGAGATGTGGGAGGTGAATTCTCTCCACATTCAAAAAAATAAACAGAGACAAGTTTGATGAGCTCAAATTCACAGAAGAGCTTTTTAATATTTCCTGAGGTCCTAATCAAAGAAGCATCTTAACTGGTCCCAAAGGGAAATGTAAGATGAAAGGAGCTGACATTGATGCCCATTCTACCTTGCCTGGTTGCTACTATTTTTTTTTCCCTTTTGCCTGTTACTAAAAATATCTCAGTTGGTAAGAATTAGTGCTAGGATATTAATGCAATGTCACAAACAACAACCCATTGCCGACTGTACAATAATTTTAAATTTTTAACATCTATTAAATTAAAATCAAGGAAACTGACATAGATCACATGAAAGAAGATACAGCACCTCTAGCTTATGCCAACTAAAAATAAGAATTATTAATGAAGCTAGGCTTTCTTCTGCTGTGCACATTAATTATTTATGATAATAATACTCCGCACTGCCATATTAAAGAATTTTCTGCACCCAGCTTCCCAGAAAACTCCATCTTCTGAAACCCTCAACATGTTAAAAACCACAAAAGAATGCATTTCTTTCAGTGTATTTATTATACTGGAAGATGAATATAGTCTTGGGTTATTAAACTGGAATGAAAAACACATCTTATTAGAACTTACATGGTGATTTTTATTCTCACTAGTTTCATATAAACTTAATGATGCAGACTGCATTTTTATGCTCATCTATTTTAAAATGGTGCCTGGAGCAAAAAAAGCTTCCATTAATGCCAGTTTGGTATTTCAAATACAATTTGATGTAATTTACTTCAAATATATGTGAACAGAGAAGGATAATGTTGAGAGCATTTTCTGGATTCAGATGTGGGTTAGCTCATGGCAGTGATTTGTTAAAACAAATTTTCTGCAAAAAAATCTAAATTGCTTTTCGGGGAACAAGACAAAAACTGAATATCATTGTGGAAAGATTTTTTTTTCTATTTCTTTTTTTAGGGTCTCTTTTTATATTCAGGATAAATTTAGGCATTATTTATAAACCACAAGTAAACAGAAAGTCATTTCATACAATATGGGGTCAAATTTAGAACTGGCAGAGTGGGTAAAATTCTAATTACCTATGACTACTATGTATTGTGCGGATTCTACAATTTATTTAACTATATAATGTGTGTATTGTTTACAATATATAAATAATACTTACTTATTATTTACAAACAACTATTTACATATGTTCCATATGTAAAATCTTTTCTGATGTCATAGAAACCTTTTACCCACCTTATTTTGGCCCTGATTCTATATACAATTACATTTTTGCTTCATACCTCTGTACAGTCATACTAAAGTTTACCTTACACAACTCCTACTGCATTGGGCAATTAAATTTAAATAGGGGTGTAAATGTATACTGAATTGGGGGCTAAGATATGAAAAAAGGAGACTTATGATGTTAACAGCAGAGACTTCTTAAGCAACACACACCTTCTTAGTCTGAAAAAAAAAATATATATATATATGCTGTTCTATGTACATGATCGTATGTGTACATACAAGTGTGAAAGGAAGAGTATAGCATTAAGATTAAAACTTGATATACATCTTATTTGTGAAGAGATCATTTGGTATTTGCAATATATGTAGATAGTTCATACAAAATCACATTTTGAAAAAAATAGTTGCAGTATATACAATTTATCAGCTTTCCTTTATTGCTAAACTCTGGACACAGCTGTATCTCTCCTCTCATTCAGGAGAATATAAGCTGTCCACTACTCCAGAAGGAAAGACAAAAGCAGTGGATTTATCTTTTCACAGTTGGCATTAAATCTCTATTCCATTTCTTATTTGAGATTAAGTGGGCAACAAGGAGATTTTCAAAAGTGCCTAAGAGAATTAGGTGCTTAACTTGCACAGAGAGCTGAGAACCTGTTTTCCTGCAGTATTTTTATAAATTCTACCCAGACAGAAGATAGATTTGCACTGTATAGACTAACTAAAGCCATGTATAGATGTTGTATTTCTACTTGGAGAATTGTTGCTCTCCCAGTAGAAACTGTGAGTGTACAGCCAATTCCAGCTTTTTATCTAGAAAAAAAAAAGTGGCAGTTCCAGGAGAAAAATAATCCAACTCCAAACAGAAGTCACTTCCTGGAGAGTTTCTCCCAGGAGAATGAACACTTGTACACTTTCCTGCAGCTTAACTCCTCCCAGGAGCCAAGAGGAGTGGAACCATGGGGAAAGGCTCCCTTGCCTTCCAGAAACCAGGGTCAACCCAGTCTGGAGAAAGTCTGGGAGGCAGCTGCTCTTGCTTCTCCCATAAACCAGTGGTCTCCAAACTTTTTTGATCACGCACCCCTATCAGTAAAAAATTTTTGAGCATGCACCCCCAGTATATGTATATTTATATAAATATACATCTAAATAGAAGTTCTAATATTTTCTGTGCTCACCCCACTTTGGAGACCACTGCCATAGACTACGAGGGAAGGGGGGAGCAACTACCAGCTACTTCCTGCCAGTTCCTCTCACACCAGAGTCCCCAGTATGAGAAGGGAACAGGAGGCTTTTCCCCACTGCTCCTCCTGCTCAATTCCTGGATGCTGGGCACCAAGCAAAATAAACAGTGCTGTGAGCCCTTTGCCTACTGCTCATGCTGGAGTCCCTGTAGGGAAAAGCAAGCAGGAGACTTTGCTCTTCCGCTCCAGCCCTCCCTGGGAACAGGAAGATAGGAGCAGCCCATGCTTTCCCAAGGCCAGGATCACCCCAGTCTCAGGAAAGTGCAAGGAACAGGGAGCAGTTGCAGGCTGCCCACCTGTACTATCCCCTCTCCCAGAATCATTTGTAATGATAGACATTTTCTGCCACTCGAAATGAACACATGTATGCAGCCTCAATCAGAGATGCAAAAAGCTTTTGCAAGCAGCAAGTCATTTCATCAGATCTGAGGAAGTGAGCTGCTGCTTATGAAAGCTTATGCATTTAGTTAGTCTATCAAGTGCACATCTACCCTGCCTTCTGCCTGACTTCAGACTAACACTGGGTAGAATGGAAAGAGGTGGTCAGCAGACTCACTAAGTACTGAGAGTATTTTTACAATTCCACCCCCCCCAAAAAAGCATGAAATAGTCCCTCTAGCAGAACTAAATGCATTAGCACTCATTGCCTCAGCAATCATGTCTCCCTCCTGCCCTCTGCAATGGATTGCAGAAGCTGTTGGACAGTCCCTTGTCACCTGGAAGCACATCAGCAATTGGCGCTATAAATGGATGATGAAACATGATCCTACTATACAGGCAATTCCTGTCAGAGAGCTATGGTTAAGAACTGCAAGTGATCTGGGATCAAAAACATAGTGAGGCCTCATAGAGAAATTATTTGGTTATAGTTTTTTTTATGTATACACTTTATGTATTTTCTATATTTATTATAAGGCCAACAGAGACAGTCTGCACTTCATCTATATCCTTTTTAATTATAAAATGTCTAAGTTAAGATTGTGTTTTAGGTCTCCATAGAGAGCTCTCAAAACTACTCAGAATGGCTGGGCTGTCCTACTGCCCCTTTCTTATCCCCCATTTTGCCAGAACTTGGAAGCAGGCCTGTGCTCAGGGAATTGTTCACCAACTGGCTACGGGACTCGTATGTCCCCTATATGCTGCCAGACCCTCCGCACGCTAGGTGCCAAGATGCAACAGACGAATGAAAGAAGACCGCTTTAGTGAGCGAGATGACGCTAATATCAAAAAACCAAAATCACAGCTCACTGCTCGCCCATACTGACTACAGTAATTTAAATATTAAATAATGAAAGCCTGTTGAAAAGGAAAGGCCTACCATCTTACAAAATTTGTGACTATAAACAAGAAATAAGCAGATGGACTCTAGACTATGAGCTGTCTGGGACAGGGGCCATCTTTCATGCTGCTAGTTTGTACAGTACCTAGCATCATGGGGCCATAATCCTTGACAGAGGTTGCTCATAGATACTGTTTCAGGAATAAATAAATAATATTAATGGACCCATATGCACCAGGGAACTTCACAGCATGAACATATCTTAATGATTTTTAAAATGAAAACTAAGCAGGGAATACATAGAATTGTTCCTAAAATGTATTACTAAATTACTTTATCAGGCATCACTAACTCCTTACGATTTGGTTCACAAATGCTAGCTTATAAAACCAAATTATTGTCACCTAAACAAACACCTAAATATGCATTCATGAGCATATTGACTTTCTGCTAATGGACTTTTCATCATCATTATAAGATGCACAGAGGAAGCAAACACAGTACGTGATGTTAGGTGTTATAGGACAATTACGAAAAGAGATTAAAATTAGCACTTCAAGTTTCCCCAGTTGAAATATTTTGAAATTTTCATTCTGGTTCCCTTAAGCCAACCAACTGAGGCATCAAAAATGCATAGGTCTAATTGTTTCTATATAGATGTCAGCATCTTGTGCAGGTTAGCGTATGCAAAAGGCAAATAAATAATATATATAGGAGAGATATATGGTGGGCCTGGCACAGATAAAGGGAGTCAGGATCCTGAGAAGAGAAAGTCTTTTCACCAGAAGGTGGTATTTTGACATTGTGTTGGGAAAAATGGGCCTCCAAGACAAGAGTGCATGAAGGTAAAACAGGCAACTAAGAGGTATAACGCTTCCTGAGTTTGCTTGTTTGGGATGCTTCTCCCCCGTTACATCCAAATGTCCCCTTTAAGCGTCTCATTGGGGAAAGAGCACCTTGACAAAGAAAAGGGTAAGAATACATCACTGCAAGCTATTTTTATGTGCGCACTCTGGAAAACATGGTTAAACCCCAGGCCAGTAAACAACCTTAGAAGATTGTGGGCTTTTCCAATGTGAGAAAGTAAGCTGGTTTGACCTTTGAAGAAGTCAGCTGCAGAGAAAGGTATGGATGACTTGTCTGCAATCTGTCTGCCTCAAGAATAATCCTGTTTTTGTGCCTCACAACTATGACCAGTAGTGAATAGGACTCTGAAAGGTGGGGTGCAGACGATGGGTGGTATGTATACACTACACCAGGGGCTGGCACCCTTTTATTAATGGCAGGCCATCCCTTGAGATCCAGCTGTTGCCAAGAGCTCTCAGTCCCCCATTGCTGCCATAACTGTCCCTGTTCTGTGCAGAGGGCCACTCTCCCCCATCCCAATGCAGCCTCCACTGGAAAACACGCCACTGAAAAGTGTGGTGAGCAGCAATTTGGGGCAGCAATTTTGGCGGCTACAGGGAGCAGATACTACAGTTATGGGGGTAAGGAAGGAGGAAGAGAGCAGACAAAAAATAAGGACAGCTGAGCAGGATCAGGGGATTAGTGTGCCATTAGTGAAACTCAGGACAGTTTCCATCTCTGTGCAGCACCGTGCTGTACTGAGTTTTGCTGAAGAATTGATGGGAAGCATGACCACACCACTGCACTTCCCCTAGATCCTCCCCTCACTGTGGCTAAAAATATGTAATAAGTATAAAGGGACAGAAGCGATATTGACCTTTTCCAGGCTCTCTCTCTCTGTTTCTGATAAAAACAAATGTTATGAGGTTTTCAGCAGAGGCTTCCCAAGTGGGTATTAAATTGATACAGCTATCATGAGAGGCCTATATCTCCTTTTATCTAGTCCACAATGACTAGCTATCACGATTGGCTTTTGACAAAATTCTTTTCTAGTGTCCATCAGATGTGTCCACCACTTCAGACTTTCGTTGGTAACAAAAAAAACAAGCCCTTGTTTCCTTGGGTAGAGTAAATAAGAAAGACTAGGCTTGCTCTCTTGATTTTCAGCTCACAGGTTCGAGTCCCAAGACTGATAAAGCATCCGTAATTTGTCAGTGGATTTATATGTTCATCAATAGGACAAAAACTCTTAAACATAACAGCTCAAGTAAAATATGTACCTACACATACAGTCCAACTTAATTCCACATAAGATCACATTAGACTCTAAGCATAGCAGGTCAGGTCCTCAGCACGTATAAAATTTAACCTACTTCCAATATCTGCAATATTTGCATTAAGCCCAAGAAGTCTGATAGATGTTTCAGATACACCCAGCAGAAGGCATACTCTAAAACACAAAAGCCATTCCCTGACATACAACTGATTTCAATAAAGCAAATGGTGACACTGTAACAAGTAACCCAAAAGGCCAACAGAAAAAAAATACTGAAGGAATATCATATCTGGTGACAAGGAGAGAGTGTTTAAAGCTGCAGAACAATAAGCTATGAATCTATAGCAATGAGTGAATTTATGGGCTTGGTTTTCCTCCCAAACCAGCTTCACATTCTCCTTGGCCACTCCATGAATAATACAAGTTTAAGTAGAAAAAAATGTGACCCCACACATAGCTCTTCACCCCTTCTCTGAATGTCTACACCAGTGGTTTTCAACCTGTGGTCCACGGACCCCTGGGGGACCACAGACTATGCCTAAGGGGTCTGTGAAAGATGACTGTAATCAATCAAAAGTATGTGAATACCCACACTTACAATTCAAAGGGCTCCACATCTACATTCAAAATTTCCACAGGCATCTGCAAATGAAAAAAGGTTGAAAACCACTGGTCTACACCATTCTCCACTTGGACTGATGCCAGAGGGGAATTAAAGGGATGATTGTAATAACAGTTCAGTCTGGGTACCATTGCCTTCTCTAAATATTTATTTCAATAATAAACACATCAGCTTTCATTATCAGAAATCTAGGAGCTTGGTTTTAAATAAGGTTGGGCTAGAACCTAAATCTAAACCCTCCCAAATTTAGGATGATTGTGTATTCCAGGGACCCCATATCCATGACTTGTAAGGCAAATTGTGGACTTTAGGATTTGCATTTCTCAAGACACCAGATGGGTTGTTTTGCAAGGAAGTGAGGAGTAAACGTGAGGCTAAGAATGGCTGCACATAGTTTCTCACAAATCCCCTAAGATCTAGAAAGATCTCAGGGGGATGGAAAGTTGGAAAAGGGCCTGTTCCAGACGCATGGAATTCCATGGGGAATTCCTAAGAAATGCACGGAGCTGAAACTTGTCAAACTTCCTTTTTCCAACCGGGATTAAATTTATGATGGGGGCAATGGTAGCGTTGGCATGATGTTATAGCTGTGATGATCCAGGAAACATGCGAGAGGCAAGGATTTTTGTGGGTGATCTCTTTTACTGGACCAACTGTTTGGTTAGGATAGGCTTAGGCAAACATCCAGGCATCACAGTACCCTTCCTACCAGATCTAAATAGCAGATGGGCCAAAAGATGGGGACAATGGGATTCACTAGCTGGAGAAAATACTGACCCCTGAATTTGCATCCTGGCAGAAAAATAACAAAGTTATTTCCATTTTTTTAAATTAAAAATGCTGATCTATGTTTTATTCATTTAAAAGTAATTTCAGTTCACCTTTAGCCTTTGATATTTCTTGATTGTACTATTTACTGACATGGGTAAAATAAGACTCTTGCTGACATAGCCTGATGGGTTAAAAATATGGATGCCCCATCCACTCCACTTTACTGCTGCTGTGATTTAGTAAAAGACTAGTTGCTGTCAGATCTAGTAATTTGAGACTCATCTTACAACGAAGTATATATGCTGATGAAAAGCTGCTTTAGCAGCAGAGAGACTGCTAATTGTTTGATTATACAGGTCTTCACATTAATGAAGCACTATTCCATGGATTTGGAGCATGGCGTGCAACCAAATTACCACCCCAGCACTCAAGCTGTGAAATCTGATTATTCATTAGCCAGTCAGTGAGTGGTACAAACATCTTCTCTTTTTTCAAACCGTCAAATGAGAGTGACTGCTTTCCCTTCTCTCCTTTTACCCACCCCCCCATCCCTTCCTTTGAGAATAGGAAGGTTTGGGGGGGTTGTTAACAATGATAGTAGCCTAGTCAAGATTTCAAGGGTGAACATGTTATAGGAAACAAGGTCCCAGAAGCACTGGTATTTTTCTCCAAACTGTGCCCTTCTCATACCATTTATCCTCCATGTTTGCTTAGTCTTGGCCTCCCCTGAGCCTGTCATTGACTGACAATTGTGGTGCACTTAATGAATTGAGAGTAGACTATATCCTCACTAATTGACAAGATTTACTAAAAGACAAGGAATCAAAGCAAGAAAAGTTCACAGTGCGTCTGCCTACACAAGACATACTGGTTTTAAGATGGCTATTCCTGAAAAGCCACTAATTTACAAATCTTGTTCTTTTATAAATGGGAAAAATTCCCTTTCTGCCTCCAATAAACATTGAGTAATTTTACTCAGTTTAACTGGCAAAAAAATAAATCTTTCTTTTTTTTTTGGAGCTATTTCTCTGACAGTGGAACAGACAGCTCCAACCTGAGGGAGACGCCGGCTACAGTCAGTCTATTTATCCAGTAAATGTATCTGGGATCAGTTACAAAATGAGATGAGTGGAAATCCTTCCTTGCATAGAAGAGAGGTACTGACATCTCCAGCAAATGGGATTATCTGTAATGAGATTACATACAAAGAGATTAAGATGTGAACTGACACTCCTAGGAGATACAAAAGAGGCTCCTGAGACAACAGAGAAATGAGGTGTCAGAAGCAGAAGGTGGAATTGCTTCCTTGAGAAGGTTTTTCATGGTAATGATAATGATCTTACAGTTATAATAGTGCCTTTCATCCAGGAGGATCCCCAAAGAGCTTTACAAACTGTACATGCGAATCTTTTAGCCCATCATTGAAATGCATCCACCTCTGGGTGGAATGCAGCAGCTTTTAACAGTGCACAGCCTCTAACACATTAGGACAAAAAAATAAGGTAAATATCCTCTGAAGCTGAACATGCAGAGGAAAATTGGTTTGTTAAAGTGCAATTGCTCAAATACGAATTTTGGACAGAGGCATACAGCGGAGGCAGCTTATGTTACTGTTTTCTGTTGTTCACCAAACGAACTATTATAACTATTTAAATAAAATTGAGGACCTAATGCATCAAGACTAAATTGAGAAAGAAAGAAGCTGCTGAATGGTTTGCTGTTATAAAATGTAATGATACACTCAGTCACAACCAGAGGCTGTGTGAAAGCACAGTGCATTTTCTTCCACTGGAAAGTTTGCATAGCTTGATATATAAGACTGATATGCATGTATTAATACTTGATAGATCTGAGGGCCTAACCTCTTGTATTCATTAAAGAGATAGCAGTATGACTGATATAGCCACACATCAACACAAGCCTATGGACTCACAGTTTACATTTGTGTAGTGATACACTGGTATGGCTAACTTCATAATCACGGAAGAGAGGATCAGTCTAGCCACAACTTGTCGAAGATAATTAAACAAAATATGCACAAATCACAATTCCCTGAAAGAGAATGATGAAAGAAGTGTCAATTCCTTATTCTGTTTCAATTCAGAGAGCACGATATACCTTCGCACCTGCAGTCATGGGACCTGTTGCTAGAACATTACAGGAAAAACAGTAGACTGTATCTATTGTACTGCTAGAAGAATTTGACTGAAATATCTGTACAGACAAGGCCTAAGGAAGAGGTTACAGATATATACATACACAATCCTGAGGTACAAATGTGCTAAACTGCCACAGTTGTTCTCAGGATATTTTATTAGTCTTATTGTCACTCTTACAACCAAGGCTTACCAGAAACAAAATGTACCTAGATGATATGGTGTGTAAGGCACTGCAGTTAAACAAGTCTCCAAGTTGGATTGTTTCAACTTTCTGATAATGAGGATAATTAAACATTTTCTTTGCTCCTCCACTCGTGTTCATTCTGCCAAGCAAACCACCAGCACCAATGCCCAGAAGGCAACCTACCTTCAGATTGTGGACCTGGGGGGTTAGCATCAGAAGCTATTTATTTCGTTACACTGCCTTGGCCAGAAGTTTAAGTTTACTATATCACAGCTATTTCAATATACAATTAACTAGCTAATTGCCCACCATAGGCCAACTCAGTAGCATACTCCAACATCACATTTCATTTCAACAAAGGGCACCTGGGTTCTGTTGCGACTCTGAGCAAACTGTGGACTCTGTGGTTCAGTATCCGCAGAATAGATGATGATGTTATTTATCCTGATAGGGATGGTTTTATTTTTCTGGCACTCAACACCACAAAAACTGGAAAATACAAAACTTTGTAGCACCCCTTAGGCACCATAGATTGATGAAACCTCTACATAGTAGAACCATTGTACCTGCTGCTTCTGTTCAGCAACCAACCACCAATCTTTTGAGTTCCCCATATCCATACAAGTAGAAATTCTCTTCCTCATTTCACTGCCATGTTTGAAATGCATATTTCACAGTAGGTGCCATATCCGCCTGCTTGTTTATTAACAACACAGTTCTCATCGATGAAAGTATTCCCTTGAACCATTTATTGAACTTTTCAGCCACTATAATTCTTCAACAGCATAGCACTGCCAGTGAGGGGTAAAAAGCTCTAGGAATGACTCTTTCATACTTGCATACAAGGGCTTTTTCTGGTTTAGTTCATTACACTTGGGAAACTAGTGAAAAAGCACTGTTTTGTTTATGTAAGTTGAATATCCACTAGGAGGGTTTTGTGTCATGGTTATACCAGCAATATTTTAAGTGAAGACTAGACCCAAGAATGATGGTTTCAGGTTACAAATATTCCTGCCCAAACTCTGGACTGCCATTCTGGAAGTAGCTGGCTGTAGATGCCTGCCTTCTCCATTTCATGTTTTGCTGGCTGGGAATGGAGAAGATTCAATGTGTTAAGATCCACAGCAGACCAGAGCTTTAAGTCAGAAGAGGCAGACCATCAGATTTTGAAACCCAGGACTTGCCCTTTCTTTTTAATGATTTTTTTTCTTTACTCTCTGACTTCTAATGTCACTGTATTTTAGTAAATTCACTTCACTGACACTGGATCTCTTTCCAAGCTAAAGCAAGTGCTGATGAACTGAAGATAGCAACTCACTAAAAAGGTGACTGAAAAGCTATCACAGGTTTTTCACTTGTGAAGACTTTGATGCTGTCAAAAAGCAGTTACCCTTGGCAAGTCCCACTGTGGACAAGTATCTAGTGCCTGATGAAGAGGATCCCACTTGTCAGCACTGCTCTGTAATATTCAACAATTTTGATCTCTGCCTAGGATGCCAGCGAATGCCTCTAGTCCAAAGCAGCAAGAAATCCAGCAGCTTTCATCACCCACGCAGAGGCTTTCATTTTAAAAATAATGTCTTTCAATGTCAGCTTGGCCAACAGCTGCTTCTAAAAGATTAGAGCTTTTCTCTGCCTTCTCTGGCAACTCAGATGGATTTGTTTGCCTCGTTTACATTGCACTTCATTGTTCAGCTATCTGTAAGCGTGATCAGCTCTGGCTTCCAGTATTTCAAAGCCTGTGGCATCATCATAATCTAATACTGATTGGGGAGGGTGGGGGGGAAGAAAAACTCTTCTTCCAAGTTGCAGCTGTTGAATTTGTGTGGGGTAGCAGGATACATTTTGTGCCTGTGGACTTTATCAGCAGGGTTCAATGTATTCATGTGACATGGCGCTTCTAAGTTAAGATAGATAAGGCAGAAAGAGGTGACATTTATCTCAGTTATTTTCCAAGGTGTTTATCACAATAGTATCTAAAATAGCACTTACGTATCAAGATCGTATGAGTTTCTTAGAAATACCCAAGATAAAAAGAAGCAATGTCTCTTAGTTTACCTCATTCTTAGCATGCACTGCTATATTCCAGATATATCTGTCCCTCTTCTATGCCATACTTTTCAGAAACTAAATACTTGGAATTGGACTGAGGAACTACCCACAACTATCAAGGAACTATCTTAATACACGTTAGCTTCACACTCATCATCAGAGCTATTCTGGCCATACTAAAACAGGCTCTTGGAACATGCTCTCACATACACAAGGAAGAAAAGTAAGCAGAACAAACTGGAAGAATTCCCAAACTTTTGATATCCGTGTGCCTAAGCTAAAGCACAGGAATCCAGCCATATATAAGCACCAGAGACCTAACTTTGGGAGCTATGAAGTACCTGTCACTCCTGTTGAAATCACATATATGTTCTCCCCATCTGTCTTCTTTCCCCAGAGCTTTATGCCCCAACATCACCTGGTTGCTCCATCCAGTCTGTGTAGTAGCTTGTGAGAGCTGATAGATACACATATCTAGATACTACTTTATTTCAAGTCTCGGTCACCCTGCCAGAAAGACAGAACGTGACAAATCATTGCGACTCTACAGTCAGACAAAATGTTTAAAACAATTCAAATTTCCTTTGAGTTCAGCTTATGTCACAACAAGCTCTACAGTAAACCATCTGGCTCAGATGCTGCTTACTCAAGAAAACATTCCCCAACTTAGAGATGATGAGCAGACCTAACAAATGTTCTTCTTGCCGTTTGAAGAGCATTAAAATCAAGATATCAATTTCACTGTGATTCTTACAGTGTGTCCTCATTTTTTACAGCTGTTACAAGTAGATAATTTGCACCTGCAAAAGAAACATTTGCATACATGTGCATACAATGTACAATCTATTTTGCACACGTTCATACCAGTTTTGAAGAAAACATATGTCCATACTTGAATAATAGACCCTAATTATGCCTTTCCCTCAAAAACACCTATTTTCCTTTTAGACAGGAGCCAGCTGACATGTTGGGCTGGTGTTTGTATCAAATATCTTTAAGACTTGTTATTCTACTTTTTTAGGCTGGGAGGTGCAACATGCAGCCAGTGAAGGCACCCTAAAAGTCAGACACTAGTGATGAAATCAGCTAAGGCCAGTCTTAAATTTAGATTTATGAAGGGCATCTTAACAACAGGTAAGGTAAGCAAATCCATTATTTAACCTCAATAGCTATTCCTTTCATCATGTCTTACCATGGTGACAGATGTCCTATCAAAAGTTGAGATAAATTGACACACAGGCACCGCTTTGGGGTAGTTGATTCAGGTAGATCTTACTGGTGTATCTTTCTGAACTGTGCAACATCAATTCAAAGCAGTGGAAAAAACTGGGACCTGTTAAACAGTTCTTCCAGGAGTTGCATCTAGCAGCCATTATTTGCAAGCTGAGGATTGCAATGTGTTTTTAAAACAGATGATTCTTAGAAGTTCAGGTAATATTGTAGATGGGTTGCTGAAAATTCTCAGTAGCTGACAAATAAAAACTTAAATATGATGAGCAAGAGTCAATTCCCCCTGAATGATCCGATCTTTGCCATAACTAAGTGGAGAAACATTATTATTTGTCTCATGAAAATGGATATTCCAAACACAATCCTATTAGCTTAACAAAAGATTGAAAAATCATGATTTATACGAGCCCAGGTACCAAATAATACCATGCAGATCGTGTCTATTTATCTTCCGTTTCCGTGTGTTTGCAAAGCAGCCCAAGTTTTTCTTTTCCTCCCTGTATCTGAATAATAGTCAAGAGTTTATTTAAAACATAAAATAAGCATTGAAAAGAAAGTGAAGCAAAATGATGCATTGCTATCTGTTTTGTCCTGCACTAAGGCAGCTGCCAGCAGTGGGAAACAAAGGAATAAGAATAAAATCAGGGGTGGGAGGGAGCCTGGTAAACTTCTGGTTCTGCTGTTGTTCATGCACATTGACTCCATTCTATTACTGGCATTATTATATTATGCCCATCACTTGGACATCTGAGTGACTTGAGTTTGCTGATCATTCAGAACCAATCCTGGCTTGGTTTCTTCTGTCTGTTAGCACTTCTTTAACTGACTTGGAGATCATGACCTCTTCCTTAGCAGTAGCCTCCCCATGATTGTTCTATTCACCCCCTCTCATTCCAGGGGTGGACTACTGGCTCTCATGATTTATAATATGTCTGTACAATACCCAGAAGTTTGCTAAATATGGTACAGATAGACATCACAAAACAAGGTCCCTGCCCCAAAGAGTTTATAGTGTGAATATTAAAAAATGACTTATCAAAAGTGATAAACAATTTGATGGAAAAGGATTACCACGAATAATAGATCCTATGTCTCCAAAATGACATTCTAGGCTCTTTTAGGCATTCTGATCTGGAAGTGGGCAGACTTCTCTCATCTGAATTTTGGGAATGGGCTCCTGATTTCTAAGATAAACTCAGTGTGTGGGTAGTTTATGAAGACAAACAGTGCCACTATCACCAGGTCCAAGCTATTCATCCAAGTTTTAGGAACACAGCTACATGTATGTATGACCTGGATTAAATTCAGTCAGTGATCAGCATCCAGATCAATAGTATTTCAAACTGTTGCTTACTGCTAGAAATAATAGGTCATCTCAGTTTTACAGCCTTCCATGTGAGACCCAAAGGAAATACTCAGACTGGTTATTTATTATTACAAAATTATTTAAAAATCATTAGCTATAATTAGATTTGTCTGAAGATTTCTGTTTAATGAAATACAACAGAAGTTGCCACATGATTTCACAAAGGGTTTGGCAATGCATCCTGCAATACCAGTGGGTTTACAGGCATCTAGAGAAATGGATTCTGTTCCACCGATTAGGAACATAAATGAATTTAGGTGCCTAAGTGCAATTGTATTCTGCTGCTTGAATCCCTGAAAAACAGCTGATACAAAGGGTGGGTGGCTACTCCTCCACCTTGCTGCTTTTTTATGACTCAGTTTTAAGGGTCAGATGATGGTGTGTTACAAAAGTAGATGTATCGATGGATGCAAACAGGACTTGAACAGGACAAAATAAAATCACATGGTATACTGCACAATATTGTTGTCTCTACTTAAACTAGGCTGTAAATTTGCATATATTCAAAATAATGTAAAATAACTACAAATTACTATACAGAAACTCTATTCAGTTAGCTCTAAGAATACATTCCTTAATACACAGGTAAGAAACATCTTCCAGGGACGAAGTACAATACCAGTGAAGTATCAGAGAATAGCAAAGATGAGAACAGTCACATGAAAAGGAGTTCTTCGCAGAAGATGCTCACCTAGTAATAGCATTTAGCTTTGTTTTACATCAGCCATCTAAGAGTACATTCACATTATGGAGAGAGTAAGCATGTTAGTTCTTCAAGACAAGGGAAAAATCCCTTCTGTTCATCACAAGTACTTCTACAGTCAGGAAACTAAGAGAAGTGCAGAAGTAGAGGTCTCTCCTTTCACAGGAAAAGCCCTCGACAAGAAGGAGCGAAAAGATTATACTGACTGCTGAAAAATAAAAATACGGAAAGTAAGCACCCTGGTAAAAATAAGCCCCTTGGTAAAAATAGCTTGCCTTTCATATTTATAACAATATCAGGGGTATTCAGATAAAGCAATGCTTGCTAAAACCAGTGCTATGCTATGAAAATAAGCACGTTTCACTGGTACAGCTGGAAGGATGCATATAAAACAATGGGGAACTGTACAGGTGCAACACAGGCCCCAGCACAGACCGGAGCAGCTTCCAACCCAGGGGTGGCCAACCTGCAGCACAAGTGCCATGAGTGGCACAGGCAGTCTTTGTGTGCAGCACATGGCAGATTAGGGAGGGGACAGTCAGTAGAGCAGCAGATGGAGCAGGGAGCAGAAAGCAGAGCAGGCAGGAAGTGCAGCGCAAGAGGCAGAAAGCAGAGCAGCAGCTTGCTCAGGGAGTGCAAGGCAGGGAACAGAAAGCAGAACAGCAGATCAGGTAAGAGAAGGGGATTGGAGTGGCACCCAGGGAGACTGTGGGGTAATTTGTACCACACCTACCAGAAAAGTTGGTCCCCACTGTTCTAGCATATGCCAACTGGATACGGCCTCCAGGGAACCATCCAGAAGTCATATTCTCCAGCAACGTCTCTAACGCACCCTCCTGTACATGGCCCTCAATACTGGGGCCCGAGTGTAGAAGCCAAATGTATGTAACCTAAAGCTACCAAAGGCTCTTGCACATCAGAGGTTGCTTTCTACTTCCACGGCACCACATCAGGAGAAGAACGGCTGGAACTAACTTTGGATTCCTTTGCACCAAAATAAACCCTCTCTATTTTGGCAAAGCTTCAGAAATGAACTTGCATTTCAGACTGAACCATTTTGAATTGTACTGTCCCCAGAATGGTGGAAAGACCTACTTTCTGTCAACATTTTCTTCCTGTTCTCCTAGAGCGCTCAGGTTCCTTTTGAAGAGATTTGTTTTTGCTGATGCATAAACAGGCTTATGCCTATGGTGTAAAGAGCAGGCCTGTGTGAAGTGGCTAGTATTCGCTTCAGATCCGTATTCGGCCAAATCAGGGGGCAGTGATTCGAGTCAGTGATTCGAATCACTGTCCTGAATCAACTCGGCCAAATCCGATTCAGAGATTTGGCCGCAGCCGAATCGGCTGAATCTCCAAAACGGGCCCATCCCCCATCGACTCTCAATGGCTGTCCCACCCGCTCTCCCAGCTCCCAGCCCTTTGAAACAAAAAGCCCCAGCTCAACAGTTGCTGCCCAGTAGGGGGCGATCCCCCTGCCCCCGCTGCCCCACAATGTGTCGGGGTTTCTGCAACGAGCCTCCCGACCCCTGCCTGCTCTCCCAGCCCCGCCATGGCTGCTCCACCCACCCCAGCTCTTGGCCCTTTAAAAAAACCCAACTCACCAGCTGCTGCCAGGCGGAGGGGGGACAACCCCCACTGCCCCACGCTGCGTGAGCCCCCAGGATCCCCAGTGAATGCAGGGCTGCCTTTTTTTTTTTTTT
>NW_017728992.1:62024331-62029258 GCF_001723915.1 Gavialis gangeticus
TTCAGACCTTTTAACTGGTCTCCTGATTTGATTCAGCTTCAGAGATTCAGCCACCGAATTGGGCTGAATCCCTTCTGAATCGAATCAGCACCCGAAGCTTCACACAGGCCTATTAAATAGTCTAGTAAAAAATCCAGGCAGGAAATTCCCCAGGGATTTTAACTTGTGCCTGTGAGAATACAAGGAAAAGTTTACTTGGAAAGCAGAAAAATACTGGCTTTTATTAGTGAAGAGTCAAGTTGCACAGTAGGATCTGAACACAAAAACACAGTGCTAGCAAGATCCGAACAGTGATCTGCTGACAGCAGCCAGTCCAAGGTACTTCAGAGCAAGATGGAAGAAACCTGAAAATGGAGTTTTATGGACTGTGACTTCCCTCTCTATCTCCTCCCTTCTTCAGTACAAATGTTATTCATAACCAAAAAGAATGATCTTATAGGAGGAAGCATCTGGGGAATGGACGGGTCCAAAGTAAATCCCACCATTGACTCACTTAGGCTAGGTATGCATTGGTTATATGCACAGTTCTGATTTTTACGTAGCTTATTGTTTCAAACTTATATGAGAAGTCAATTCTTTTTTTTTGGAACAGCTTTTTTGAATTTAAAAAACACTAACAGTGCAAAGCAATGAATATTTTGATCAAAGGAAAACACATTGCCTAAAAGAAGTGAATGAATGCCATGCCTCAAAACAGAGGTTCATGCAATGACTGTCACTTGAAAGTCTCACAAAGAGCTGGGAAGTTTGAATTCCATGAGACAACCCAGGAATCTCTCTCCCGCTCATGCAGCTAAGTTAAGCCCTTATTAAACTCAGTTGTTATTTTCTAACAGATTCTTAATTACTGTTTTTTTGAAACAACAATCATCCTACGCTCCACATTCACTTTGTTTTTCCACCTCTTCATGCAGTGCCAACATGTGGGCAAAGCGTGGGAGGATCCAAGATCCTAAGCAATTGAAAATTTATGTTGCACTTTAAAATAAAGAAACGATCCTTATTATAAAGGGAAAAACAAAGTAACACACTGAGCTAAACAAAGACGCACAGACAATGCAAGGAAAATAATATTAGCAGATGTTGAGCCAGCCACTAATGATCTGTTTTATATTTAAATCTATTGCTTGAATGCAAGAACTAGAGCACCAAGGAGCAAGAGGGAAGCCTGGCAGCCACTAAACACTCATATTTTCTCATTTTTGGTATCATAACTCTTATTATCTGTGTTATTTTTATTAGAACTTTCGTAAACAAATTGAATGCTAGTGGAAAAAGCCAAGTTGATATCCCAAGAAAGCAAAGGATTCGTGTTGTGTAATTATGGCTCCGAGAGCACAAACTTCCCGGTACTACTTTGCACCAATGTCTCTCATTAGAGGCCTGGAAAAACAGACTTGAGGGAAGGAGAAGTGATAGCTATTCTTGTGAGCATTTGTTCCATGGCCTCTCTATTAAAAGTCCCATGAAGGATGACAGGTGGCTTCACATGTGCTTGTTCACTCAAAAGAACTGGATTGAAACCATCAGTTCCTTGTAAGGACAGGAAAGTGCTCTCAAGTAGTACTAATTTAGTCACTCCTGATGGGAGACTGCCTTGCAATAGAGATTGAGAGGTGAAATGCTCTATACCCTAGTAATAACCAGGCATGAGCCATCTTTTCTCCTCAGCGTATCTTCATTTAAACAAGTGGAGCCAACCTTTTTGACAGGAGTGCTACAAATTAGTCCTACACCCTCCGCAAGTGCATTTCTGATCCCCTTCCCCTGCCCAGTCTGTTGCTCTGCTTTCTGCTCCATCACATGCTGCTCTACTTTCTGCTCTCTGCCCTATTTGCCACTGTGCTGCCTGTCCCCTCCCTCAACTGCCATGTGCCACATACAGAGGCTGCCCATGCCACTAATTGGCCACCTCTAATTTAAACTGCTACACCAAATGCTTTGTGGTGATTTTCAGAGAAAAAAAATCAAGGTTTTTGCTGTTTTTACAACAGCATCATATTGGGAGTTCGTATTCACCCAGTTATAAACAATAATCCTCAAGTTGCTTTCCCTCACTCTGCTTTTCAAGCTGGAATCCCCTGTCTCAAGAGTATGGTCTGAATTCTTTGTGTAGGACCTTGCATTCGACCTAATCAAATTAATATTGTTGAATTATGAGCAGCTGATCACCAGGTCCAGGTAAACTGTATCAGTGACCTACCTTTGTTAATATTTTCCAGCCTAAAAATCCATATGTCACCTGCACACTTTATAAGAAATTATTTTATATTTTTCCCCACATCACTGATAACCATATTGACTAGCACAGAGAACCAGTATTTGCAGCTTTCCACTAAGAACAACTCTACTAGTTGGTGATTCCCTACCAGTCAAGGTTTTAATCCATTTTATGAAGCACATATTGATTTTGCATTGAAGCTTGTTTTTATGTTATGCTGCAGTTCAAATAAGAATGAACTCCGGGAAGTCCAATGGTCTGCCCAATATAGGAGGTCAGACTAGGTCACCATGGCCCCTTCTGGCCTTGGAATCTATTAATCGAATCAAAATGGTATGCTGAAATGTCTTACAAAGGGCTGTTATGACAACACAGTTACTTTCATCTACCAGACTTGATATCTTTCTCTGGCCAAGATGTTTGATTACTGAGATCTACTTTCTGTTAGCCCAATTTTATTGCCATTTATTTATTATATTCTTTAATTATTTGAGTCCTACACCAGACATTCTATTATTTTCCCAGGATAATCTTTCAAAAAATAATATAATTATACTGGTCATCCTGACTATCCTTTTTAAAAATATTGACACAACACTGGCTTCCTTCCACTCCGGGAGAACTTCCCTATTTTTCAAGATTCATTGACAATAAACATCAGTTGCCCAATAGGACTACTTCTTCAGCCAACCCTCCTAAAACTCATAGGTTCAAGTTATTCAAACCCACTGATTTAAAACAGTCTCACTTTAGCAGGTGCCAGTTAATATCCAGTAGTAGTATTCTTGCACATTCAGCTATGCCCACAGGGGTCAGAAAAGTCAGCCCCACAGTTGCTTGCTGTATTCTTTTCCACATCTTCAGGCACCTAGACTTATAACTATCCCCATGCGAGCAGCAAGTCATATCAAGAACAAAGAAACAGTAGGCAGATTTGAATGCTGCTGCCACTTCATGGCAGTAGCACACTGTCTACAAGGCACAGGTGTGAATGTTTTTGTTTGGTGGTAAAAACTTTGAGACAACTATATTTATTGTATATTAATTGAAGATGCATTTGTATCTTAG
Organism: Gavialis gangeticus; assembly: GCF_001723915.1. NCBI lineage: Eukaryota > Metazoa > Chordata > Crocodylia > Gavialidae > Gavialis > Gavialis gangeticus. The sequence continues at coordinate 62,027,621 of NW_017728992.1, forward strand.
TTCTTCTAGTTCTCCTAACTTTAAAGATAATGAATGAAGCAATAAGCATGTAAAACTTAAAAATCATATAATTAGAAAATAGATAAAGGCCTTTGATGCAAAAAGTGCTCAATTCTATTCCACCTAGTAGATGTCTAGGTGGACTTAGGTGCCTAAGTGCAATTCTATTCCACCCTGTTAATGTCCTGAAAAGCTATTAATGCATCTACTTTCTAACACATTGTTATCTGACCCTTAAGGCTGAGTCATAGAAAAGCAGCAAGTAGGAGAAGAATGCACCAAACATTTGCATTAACTTTTCCAGGGACTCAAGCAAGCTGGAATAGAATCACACTTAAATCCATTTACACATCTAAAAGATGGAATACAATCTGGCCTGTAGTGTCTAAAATAGCAAATATAATTCATGATTCTGCAACTGAGAGGGGCATAATATATGTTCTGTGGGCTATATGTTGCCTGCCAAGGAAATATCAGTAGCCTGGATATTTGGCCAGATTGGCCCTCCATGAGAAAATGTAATTTGTAAGTGGCCCTCATTAGAGTTGTGCAACCCTACTCTAAATCAGGTGGAAGGAAGTGTAGCATGAGTGAGACTGTTACTGGAATATTGTGCTCCAATCTGGTATCCATACTTCAAAAAGGGTATTAAGAAATTGGAGTGTTCAGAAAAGAGCTACATGAATGATTCATAGCCCCAAAAACCTGTCCTTATAAAAAAAGAAATTTAAGAAGCTCAATGTACTCAGTTTGCCTAAAAGCAGGTTTAGATGCACCTTGATCACAGTCTACAAACCCCTACATGGGGACATTTCTAATTGTAGATGGATCTTTAGGTAGCAGAGGAAGGTAAAAGGAATGCTAAAACCAAATTCACATTAGAAATAAGGTTCAATGTTTAACAATGGGGATAATTAACCATTGGAACAATTTACAAAGAAACACAACCGATTCTACATCAACTGAAGACTTTAAATCAAAACTGAATGCCTCTCTATAAAATACATTACGTTTCAACAGGAGGAATCACCTGATGAAATTATACGGTCTTTTTTATGAGATCCAAGTAGATGACCCCAGTGGTCCTTCCTGACCTTCAAGTCCATGAATTTAATATATCTGTAGCAAAAACTATAGACATTATTATGAGATTAGTTCTCTTTCCCTTTATGCTAGTGTAATTAAAAAAATCAAACAAACGAAATCAATGGAATATATGCCAATGTAAAAATGACAGGAAAAGAATCAGGCCCCACCATGAACTGTATGTTAGCATGCCTCCTTCTTCCATTTCAATAGATGTCAAAGTACACCATAGCACATACATTTCCCTGATTTTATACAAACTATCTCATTCTCTATAATATTAAAAGATCTCGCTTAACTCTTAACCACTTCTAAGCATCAATGTGAAGGGAAAGGCAAGAATGACCAACAATTAGGAAAGTATCGAACTACAGATGGTGTGAAAATGATTTAACAAAAAAGACCTTGTCTTCATTAATCACTATAGTGAGTACTATTCTTAAAGCTCTGAGGTTAATAATGCACAGTAACAAAAGAGGGAATAAGGACAAGGAGATGGAATTCAGCTTGCACTTTAAAAAAAAAAAAAAAAAAAAAAAAAAAAAAAAAAAA
>NW_017728992.1:62029352-62037401 GCF_001723915.1 Gavialis gangeticus
AAAAAAAAAAAAAAAAAAAAAAAAAGGACAGTTCAAAGAGAAGTAGGCTTTTTTATAAGGCTCTGCTGTGGTAAGCATTAGCCTCATCTCTTGCTTTCCCTTTCCCCAGCCCCCATAAACACACATGCGCATGCATAAATACTTCCTGCTGGCTGAATCAAGGAGCTTCTGGATAAACTGCACATGCTGAGGTCTTCAGATCAGTGTAATGAGGCATCATGACTAAATTTGGCAAGATTTCCTGTCTTGCTTCTTTTCTGTACCTCAAACTGCTTTGATCCATTTGTGAGAAATTTAGTTTTGGCAACCGAAAGTCCTTTATCACTGCCAGTGACTAATCTCTGCTCTGACATATTTATTCAACCAAAGTAAATCCAATATTGACACTTGTACCTCAGGGGAAAAGAGGTTAAGTATTGGATGTAAAATAAACTCCTGTATGATGCCAAGCACTGTATAATATCTAAATCAGGTACGGGCTTGGCTCATTCTCTGCGAACTCCAATGCAGCTTGATCACATCTGGATTCCACTAGTACTCCACTGAATCAGCCAAGTGAATCTGGAAGTTTCTGTGATAATCTAAAACAGCTGTTTCTGCTTTTTGGTAGTCCATAGAGAACTGGCTATTCACCTACTACTAATACTCTTCCTTGTTTCCACCTGCTAAATGACATTAAAAGACATCTTAAAACATGTTAAATACTTACTAGTGTTAATCTTCCCAGTAAGTAACTACTGTTGCTGCTACTGAGATCACCAAATAGAAAGGAGTGACCTATACAGTCACACAATCCCAACTGATCGGGACAGTCTATAACATGGGTTATTATTAATAATCATATTAACAGATGTACTAGCCAGACAAGAATGAAACCCTGATGTGCCAGGCATGATAAAAACATAGAGAAGTAAGCAGACCCCATTAGAATCAACAGAAGTCTTCAGACCTCCCTTCCCATGTTTATTTAATCCAGTAATCCAATTTCTGTGCTAACCAGGCATTGAGTTTTGCTACTTTTACCTATGCTGAATAATACTTTTGTCCCTGAGTGCCCCATTGATTTCAGAAGACCTATTTTATGATTTACCCATTTCTTTTAAAATGAGAGAGAAGAGAGAGAGAAAGAGACTTAATCTGATCAAAGATAAGCATATATTTAAGTCAGGGTTGCAGAATCTGTCCCTAAAAGTTATAACTGTTTCCTGAGACACTTTCCTCCAATATAGATATACACATATATAAAGTATGTGTGTTTACATATGTGTATATCTATAATCAGAGGAAAGTGTCTCAGGAAACAGTCACAACTTTCAGAGACAGATACTGCAACGCTTACATTAAATTATATCTGACTGGGAGAAATCTTATTTAAAGTAATAGGACTATTCAAAAAGTATGATGTTTGCCAACAGTGAAAGCTGGCCGAATAGTGCCTTCAGATATTAACAAGCCATGACAAAATTTAATCCTGATGAAGACATTTAAAAAATGACTGTATATACTTGATGAAAAGATGAGAGATTTGTCCTCATTTAACATGTGGAGGAGGGGGACCCCTCGTCTTAGAAATGAGAATAGGGCAGCGTGGGGTAGGCCGTTACTGTAGCTCCAGCCCTAACCCTAGGTTGGGGCCAGAGCTGCAGCTTCTGCCTGCCCCTCCTCTCTCCTTCCCTCCACCTTCACCACCATGGTACCCCCACTGCCTCTCCCCTGTACCCTCAGACTTACACTGCTTACCTTTGCTCTGGTGCTGCCAGGCTTCATCCCTCTGCAGCCTACAGCACAGAGCACAGCCCCACTGCTACAGACCCAACTGAAGCCATGCTCCATGTCCCAGGCCCCCAGGCTGCAGCGGGGATGGAGCCTGCTGGTGGTGGAGCAATGGGGTGGAGGGGCAAGTGAGGGGGCAGGACCCAAGGCTGTGGGGGGAAGAAGCAGCACAGAAAGAGGAAGGGAGGCAGGGGTCTGAGGCTGGAAGCAGAAGCAGTGCAGGGAGAGATGTGGGGACAGATGAAGACAGGACAGGCACAGGGAGGACTAGTGGGGGGGCAGCGTGGGCAAGCTGTATACCTTTTACCAACAGATACCCCCGCACTGCCGTCCCCAGTGTCATCACTTGTGCTCCACCACCTACAGTGGTGGGGGATGAACTTAAGACACTCCTCCAATACTTAGAGTCTATACCTGGAACATTATAGAAAATGTATAAATAAATGAAGAAATGTATAGAATCTAATTACAGGGGGAGGTCTTAAATTCAGAGTCATCTTATATTCAGGAAAATGTAGCATTTGTTTTATTTCAGAGCTCCTGCATGATCCATCCACAAATATTTTATGTTTTGTTTGATATTAGGAAATAAATATCAGATATCAAGAGGGACTTTATATTAAAAGCAAATAGATGGCAGGGTAGATTTATACTGTATAGACTAATCAAAGTACAGTAGAGAGAGAGTGAGTGAACGCACAAGTTTTCATGAGCTGAAGCTCATTTCATCAGATGCCATGAAAGGACATCAGCCTTTGGATTTAACAAGTTGAAATAGATACCTGAAAAAAAAACTAAAGCTGAGAAATATACTAAGAATCACTGTCATCAGTTGATCTGACCATTGACTGGTAAAACCCACTCATCTGCTTAGAAAGCTCACTTTTGTAATGTAGAAGCTTCCTCATTCGCATTAATCCAGAAGCTCGTCTATCATTAATATGGTAGGTATAAGAACATGTATGCTCTTATGTAGACCCTTCCTCCCTAGGCCTAACTACCCACTCACACCAAACTTTAACTGCTTTTCCAAATTCACTTTTAAAAATTTTACACCATTTGCTCTTAATGCTTTCTGTCTTTGCATACCAGACACAAAGGACTTACCCCAAGAGCATACCAAAGAAAATAAAATTAGTAGTGATGTTCTGACCACTAGGCCCTTGTGAAGAAGCAGGCCTAGAGAGATAACAAAGAAAAGAGGCAAGTAAATCCTAGAATCAGAATCAGGACTAATGATAAAAAAGATCAAACATTTTCACACCTGCAAAATGTGGTTTTCATAATGGAGAAGATACCAGCCATGTAAATCAGAGATGAAGTAATGGAACACATACTGAAACTTCATCTGATCAAAGATAAGCAGCATATCTTTATTAAAGTTACACGATGCCTCACAAAACTGATATAATGCATCAAGGAAATACACCAAGAATCATCAGGGGAAGCTGGGCATCATTTACCTAGACAGCAAGAAAGCTTTAGATCCAATACCACACAAAAGACTGAATTACAAGAATAGCTTATGATAATTTACACATAAGGGAAAATTTTAAATTCTAGTATTGGGAGTGATTTAATTGAGTACGCCAGGCATGAGCATGGAGGCCACAAAGTGCAAGCCTTTCAAAAGGGAGAGGGATGCCTTCTCCAGTGGAAGCCACAAGGATTTCTATTAAGCTCAATTTATTGCACCTCGTGTAAATACATTCTAGACAACAGGAATGGGGAGAAAGACAATTGTATTTGCAACACACAGAAATGGGAGGTGAGAATCAAAATTTTAAATGATTCAGATAAAGTTCCCTGGAGTCATGGCAAATAAGCAGCTTATGGAGATGAATGCATAGGAGCATGAGGTAATCCTGATATTAAGGACAAAAAAAACAAATACAGAATGTACCTTTAAGGGTATTTTGCTGCTACAAACTCCTTGCTGCTACAAGGAGATGAAGTCAGGACAGAATGCTAAAACACTGGCAAAAAACCTCAACACAAAACAATAAAATGCAAAACAACACAGACTGCTGAGTATGACTCCATTTGCTCAGTTAGGGACCAAAGAGTATCGTGTCCAAACATCTTTTCTTCAGAGACATTAATAATCCCAGGGCAGTTGCCATAAGGGTAGAAATTTGCCCAGGAGTCCCAATGTCATTACCCACCTTCTCTGTCCCAAGTCCAACTGATTGCCTTGTTCACTCTGCAGGTTGTTACTTTCTACTTTTACATATTCTTTACATATTTGACATACTTTAAATACTGACAGAGAGACAAACAGACAGACAAAGAGAAATCTTCTGGAGTATAATATGTATCTAGTAATTTATTAGTAGAAACTGATTTCTTGAATAAAGTTCTAAAGAAATTGTTCTAGCACTTGAGTAACAGAATAGAAACAAAGAAGCTATATTTAATACGCTGGATTTAGTACTAGTCTCCTTTAATATGATGACTGTTCCAGAGACAGGAAAAGTGCTTTAGCAGAGAGAGATGGAGCAAGTGAGATTTTAGCTGCTCAGAATGCCAGGGGAACTATATTCTTTGGAAAGGCTGAAAATAAGGTCAGAGATGTCCCCAAATTCCCTTAATCAGGCACAATCTTAGCATCCTTTCAGCTTTGAGACCCTCTTTTCTATTTGCAAGGAGCATTTTTCCACTAACAGCATCTTCAGAACGGCGAGGTGGAGCTCATCTGGCCCTGGTGCCTTTGTAATCTTCATTAAATCTAATTTCATTATCACCTGTCCTGGAGTGACCCTGGGTTCCCTCAGTATTTCTTTCTACCTCCTCTGGGAAATGAATTTCTGTCTCTGGCATCAGCTCCTCATCTGCGTTTGTAAGCCCTCAGGCAAAGAATTTGTGTTAGAAGTGTCCCCTTCATCTGTCACCAACCTAGACACCCTACACTAGCTGAAGAGCCCTAATGTCTCTTTCACTCATCTTTTTGCTTCTGATGTATATTTTTGAAAAGACCTGAAATATCTGTATTCCTTTTACATTTGTCATTCCAACCCTTAGCTTCTCACCCTTCACCCATTAAACTTCCACTCATTACTTTCCTCTTTCTTACTTCCTGTTTAGTAGCTCTCAGATTTTTTTTCCCCCTAATGGAAGAGCTGGTTTTCCAGTTAATTATTCAAACTCTTCTCATCTCTCTCTCCTTCAAACAAGAGAATTATTCAGATGGGCTTAGGATGACAGACTCTCTCAAAACAAATTGAACTGAGGCCATTCCAGCTATACAAAGGTATCTATCAAAAAGCTCAGAGGCCCTACTGATTGGAGAGGAAAAGTTAAAATAAAACCAACTCCCTCCCTTGCCAGCAGTAGGGGATGCTGTCATCTGATAACATGGCAAGGCAATAACATTTTATTTCTGTCCTGTACCTAACTGATGAGAGTGCTTGTCAGGGAGCAGAGACAAACCAAAAAGAGAGAGAGAGAAAGGAGGAGAAAACACTTTTCTTTAGCTTTGTGTCTTTGACAAACATCCGAGGTAATAAACAGGGATTTTTATGAGCTAATTGCATTTTAATCAATTTGAGCTCTTAACTGCATTGGAGAGGCTGCTAACTTATATGGGAATCATGTACAGTTTTAAACTGAGCCTCCATCATTAATAGGTTTATTACAACAAAGCCTCCACCGCTACCATCAACATGGACTATTACTCTGGAGGAGTGTGCAGGCATGAAAAACTCCAGTGAACAAAAACAAAAAAAGAAAGGAAGAGCAGAAGCCTTCTGCTTAAATGCAACAAAATAGAAGGATTGTGCTTCTCAACATGTGATTTGAGGGGAAGTTCAGCTGCTGCCAAGAAACCCCATAGTCATGGATCTTGGGATAAGAGAACCTGGCAAAACAAATTTAGGAGAGTCCAATAAAAACATTTAAGTAGATGCACAAAGCTCACTCCTCATGGTTGTGTATGTATGTGCATATAACCAGCATATGTTTAGCCTTTAAATGAACACTTGGCCATGAAACAGTAGCTATGGCAATAGACAGACATCTATAGATATAAATTTATATACTGTATGTACATATTGCATAGAAAAGCTTACTGCTTCTGAAGTGGACTGGCAGCTGCTTGAAAATTTCCCCTCCACTTTCCCTAAGGTCTCAGGTGTGGGATTCATGAGCCAGTGTCTCAGCTAGAACAGGTGTCTATCGCTGTGTAAATAGCAATTAGGCCCAAATTTCAGACTTTTTTCAAATCCCTATCTGAGGAAAAGCCCAGGAATAAATAGTTGCTGTAACGGCCAGGGGTATTGTGTAGCATTATAGCCTCCAGCTGGGCTATTACATACTATAGACGGGTGAAGAATACAAGCACCTGACAGATGTGTTCTGTTAGCTTCATTAGAAAAGAAACAAAGAAACTCCTCAATTAATAGCAGTGGAGCCAAAGAGAAGGGGGGGGTGGGGGACGAATCATAGCCTGTTATTTAAACAGAGTCAGGGAGCCTTTCACTGATGGCTTAATATGATTCATTAATAAAAACAGCTTTTTGAATGCCCAGTTTAAGTCAAAAGAAATCACCAGCATTTTTTCCCAGCAAAGGAAGGGCAAAATGACAAACTACAGTTGTTGAATTAATTTTATGTGAGGCCAGTTCTTCTCAAAGATCCTTTTAAACTGAAAGCCTGAATGTTTGTCATATGAAGTGGTGGAGCAGTCCTCAGAAATCAGCTGGGTCACATCAAGACTTCAGATGAATGATTTGCAGGGGGTAATAGAGTAATTTCCTAAAGTCTTGACCAGGAAACATTTACCATTGCTTATGTGAACAATGACTTATACAGTGCTGAAATAGAGCTCTTATAATAGAAATAAAACCTATCCACAGTATCAGAGACCTCTTCTATTATTTTATTATTATTATATTATTATTCCTGTTTTGAAATTCTGGCCAATAGATTCTGCATCTCTTCATTTAGAACAATTTATAGCATGGACTAGATGGATGCATAACATACTCTCTTGCTTATATGCAAATGTTTTTATATTAAATGGAATAAATTATAACTGCTGGATATGGAAACTAAGTCTCTTTCATTTTTCCCCAACTTGAAATTGGGTGAAGTAATATACTGGTTTAAATAATAGTGGTATCAATTTCAAATGCAATGTAATTTTTAAATGGCAGTGTCTACTGCTACCACTAAAGCTAAAAAGAATGATCAGATACATTTAGAATGGGGGAATATGTCCACGAGCATCCTACCCCGTTCAAACACTGGGTTTGAAGCAGTGACAGCACAAAGCCATGCTAGACAATTCTGAGGATGAAAATGGAGCCCTAGAATTTCTTCAGATGAAAAAATATTGGGGAATAAAGGAACACTTTCAAATCTTGAAACACTCAGCAAGGACCATTTCTTCAGGGACTGCAAGACAAAAGACAAGAACACAAGGGCAGTGACACTACCAAAAAAATAAAAGGTAAAGGGTCCTGACACCACAAACTAATCCACACCAAAGGGAATGGTTACAGATGTCTACTGAATTCACTGCGACTATGAAGGAAGAGAAGGATCCCTGTATGAATCTCATTGCAAGATCAGAGTCTTAAAGTCTATGGGAGAGGCATTTAATGTAAGGTGCAGGTAGCTTGTTGGGTGTTTTTAATAACACTGAAATGTATTGGAGAATTTGTAGCAGACAGAATATATCTATTAAAGTCATCCAGTCCCTTTCCCTCCCAGTTGTTCCCTACAGTACATTTATTAATGTTTTGTCAAGCCTAGGTCTGAATGTAGATCTAGTTCCATCATTTCCCTTGGGAGACTCTTCCACAACCTAATAGATCTTGCTGTCAGGAAGATTTCTCTGATTTATTCAACCGATTTTTTCCCGTTTTTAATTTCATCCCATTACTCTTAGTTAAACCACCTCATATTATCCTAAATAATTCACCTCCCCCTAGAGTTTACACCCTTCATATATGTGTAGGCCATTATTTTGTTCCTCTGTAGCCTTCACTTAGCAGTCCTATCTATATTTCATTCTTTTAATCTTTCCACATAAATTAGTCCCTTTAGCTGGGGGAGAAGGGCAAAACTGAGATGTTATTTGCTGCTGAATTCAGATGCATTTGGCTTGCTGGTGATAGCTAGAGCATTCCAAATGATTAACATAGTTCTAAGCATTCAGGTTTTCTAACTGTTCAAAGTCTCTATAACACTGTCATTTAGGTGCATCACTGGCATTTTTGGAGAGAGAGAACTAAAATTATACCTTCTTTCTTTTCCTTCCTCTCCCCTCCCATG
>NW_017728992.1:62042401-62048211 GCF_001723915.1 Gavialis gangeticus
AGGGCACAACTGAGATGTTATTTGCTGCTGAATTCAGATGCATTTGGCTTGCTGGTGATAGCTAGAGCATTCCAAATGATTAACATAGTTCTAAGCATTCAGGTTTTCTAACTGTTCAAAGTCTCTATAACACTGTCATTTAGGTGCATCACTGGCATTTTTGGAGAGAGAGAACTAAAATTATACCTTCTTTCTTTTCCTTCCTCTCCCCTCCCATGACTCATGAGTCATGAGTGAAGGATTTTACCCGATGTAAGCCCTAGTCATCAGTAGCCAAGAGCTTGTTAAGTCAGTGATCTGCTCAAAAATCATTTCCTTCTCCCATAACTCACTAAAAGGCATACAGCCCCATGTCCAGGATGAGAAAGTGGAAGCAAGACAGCTATAGTAAATCTCCTTGAAACAATAGGTTCATTTAAACTAAACTCATTATACTGTAGGAATGTGTTGCTCGTGAAGCATAACTCCCCGCAACCCACATATGTGCCAGGAAAACTTATTCCCCATTTCATGCCTGGCTTCTCTGCTGTAATGACTGCAACCTCCAGTGGTATTTTTCCCAATGGGGAAAAATGCCCCCAAAACTGGACATGTCATTTCACCTGTTTTGGTCCTTACAAACAGAAGACAGCTGTGAACAAATGACATAGAGACCCCTGTCAGTTCCCTGGGCTATTTCCTCAGCAAGCCTGAAAGATATACCCATCTTAGGCTCCTTACATGCTAGCCTACTCATACTGCATTTAAAATAGGCCTCCTGGAATGGGGAAGGGTGCAGGTTGTTGACCCTCGACTACTTGCTAATATTAGGCTTTTGAGGGATAATGCCAGTGCAGCATAGCATTCCCCAAGAAGACTCAGGATCATTGAATAGCATCCCAAAGCAAAAACATTAGCAAGAACTTTAAAGGCTGGAATGGCCCTACAAAAGAAGTATTTAGATAGAGAAGAAACTACTGAAATTTGAGTCTCCTAAACTATCCTCCTCCTCCGCCACCCTTCCCCCCCCATCAAAAAAATTTACTTTTCTACAGCTTGAAAATTTTCTTTCCTATCTGCAGGAGCTTGAAGAGTGAGGTTAATAGCGATTTTCTTTTATGGGAAAATTGTGAGGATTTTTTTACCTTCATATTTACCTCCAGTGAAGAAGAGTGAGACCCTGCTTCAAGAGAAACTGAAGCAGCTTAGATAGGGTAGTGGGGCAGTTGCATTTCTGCATTACCTTTTAAAAAGGCATTCCTTCCTTTTCTTTTCTTAGAAATGCACTTCAGAAATGTCCTTTTTCAGTTTTTAGTGTTTTTACATGGAAGCTTTATACCTCACTCCAGCTTTAAAGTCAAATGTTTGTGGTTGGCAAAGTTGCAGAAGTGCTGGTATCAGAAAAGTGAAGGCTCATGATTCTTCTTTCCTCATGGAAAAGGCAAAGTTTTTTAATCAATTAGATTTAAGCAATTAAAATAATTGAATATGCACCAAAAACAATTTAAATATGTAAGAGGGAAACATGGGGTGTTACATAGAAGCAACAGTTGATAATTGGTTATGATAGTTTACCAATTTTCATATTTTACTCTTCAAATGACAAAAACAGTTAAAACTATTTCATACATTCAGTACATGCCCAAATTAGAAATCTATAAGTGATGCCTTTATCACTACGGGAGAATGAAAAATAATCAGGATATACGTGGTTATAAACCACCTCTTAAACCCATTGTACAAATTATCATCATCATTATCATTGTTGTGGGCCTAGCCCTTTGGTGCTAGATGCTGTACAAACACAGAACAAAAAATGGTCCCTCCCTCAAAAATAAGCAAGTCTTTTTAGGGGATAGGAGTATGCACAGCAATTTTTTGCAGTCTCCTATTTTGTCTTATTTCTTCCTCCTCCTCAAAGAACCAGCTGCATATTTTGATGACCTGACTTCTGGCTAAACGTGACTAGTTGCTGCTGTTCCAGAGTCAAAGGAAAAACAAGTTTCAGCCAAAGGACGTTATTCAACAGCAAGGACCCTCCAATCTAGGATGGCAAGGATCTAATTCCCAATGTGGCTTCATGAGAAATTTGAAGATTCTGTTTCAAGAAGAGGAAAAAGCCAGCCAAGAAGAAAATTTCCTGGAACGTGCTTAGCGTGCTTGTTATGTTTGTGGGTCAACTTTGGTGCAAAAAATGTATACAGCCTGAAAAGTCTATTTTAATCTCTGGGTTTGTTATAACTTTCCTCTTTCATCTTTTCATCATACTGCATTGCAAATGATTCTAGTTCTATTTCTCTGGTGTATTAAACTAGCGCATTGCCAAGTCTCAGCTCTCCATTCAGGTTCTGGCATCAAAGCCTTAGGCCAATTTTATTTCATTTGTATTTGCTGTCAGAGCAATGTCTTTATTCTAAAATGCCCCTCTCATATCACTTCTCAGGTGGCTTGATGGAAGTAGCAAGCAGTAGGAAGAAAACCCTTTTTTCCCCTCTCTCTGGTACACGTTATTGCTTTTATGTTTTTACCTTCTCTGACTGTGGAATGCACAACATGCTTTGTTAAATGGCATCCTGAACTCCATTTTATAAAAGAAGGGTATGTTTTCTTTTTAATGCCTGTAAGACCTGACCTGTTCTCAGCTTGTGTAAGATCTTCCTCCCCACCCCACATTTTTTGTATTCAGACTGTTGCTCAGAACTAATTTTTTAACATTTATTTCTATCTACATTTGATGCTTGAATTGATTCAGTTTTATCTAAACTTTGGGCACAATAAAGTGAAAATCATCTAGAAAGCTGACAAACATATACAATTCTATCAGATCAAATTAGTGTGGAAATCAGAGCAATGAAACTGAGGGATATGGCAGACTGTGTGGGGGGATTTCTGCAGTTACCGAATACTGTTTAAAAACTATGCATCAGGATATTTTTAGTGGGCGGGTGGAAAAAAATGCAACTTTAGCTGAATAGCCCAAATCATAGATCAGATCATTTTGTCATATTAAATGTTGTAAAGACTCCATCTAAGGATGAAAATTATCATTTTAAATGCAAGTCAAAACCACACTAGTATACCAATGTAAGCAGGAAATTTATACTTTAAAAGGTAAAGGGAGATATGGAAGAACACATTCCCCTCCTAAGTTAATAATACATTCTGATTATTCTGCTAAAATTTTTCATATTCTACATTTTAGAACAATATTAATCAATCATCAGAAACTGACATTTAAAACTTTAATATTTTTCAGACTGCTAAAATAATAGAAAGCAATGAAGTTTTTAACTTTACATATCATAAAATTAGAAAGCTGAAAATATTTCAAATTAAAACATCAAGCACACATGCACAGGCATACACACACACAATCATACATTAAACATATGCTAGCATATACCTTTGCAGTACTTCTACATTTATGTCTAGAAGAACAGTGAAGTCTCTAAACTGGCAATGGGTCAGTTTATTACTGATAATAAAACCTTTATTACTAACAATGCAATTTGTGTCTAAGGTATCTGTAAAACGACCAATTATTTTCCTATTTTTCCTTCCTGTAAAATTAAAAATTGAGTTGTAGACACAGACACTTCCTAGTGGGGTCACTTGCATCCTCAATAATTTCCTTACTTTTAGATGATTTAGACCATATACAGGCATTCAAGAAGCCTGAGGTGGAAGTATTTTACATTTCAAGCTTTACTCTGGGCACCCAAGGTTAGATCAGGGTCAAATAGGACAGATGTTAGCCCGTCAATGGCTAACGTCTTCAGTAGGAGGGGACTTGGAGCCTGCCTGCAGTGGCTGGAGCCAGCAGGGGGGCTCTCGCGTGCCTCTGAGCACGCTCTGTGGGCTCCCCAGGCTGCTGAAGACTCCCAAGCAGAGCTGAACAGGCAAGCCACCCCTGATTGGCTGCTGGGCATGGGCTGCCATGCCCCTAACCCCCTGCCATTGTGACTTGCATGTGCCTCTGTGTCCCAGCCTACACAAACCCTGCCATGGTATCTTGCTGCCCATGCCCAAGCAGGGAGACCCAGGAGCTGCAGCAGTTCCTGCTGGTAAGTCTTGCTGGAGGCTGCAGGGCATCACAGCCACCCACCTGGACCTGATGTGGCAGCAGCTCACCATGACGTGCACTGTCATGGCCATAAGCCACCAGCTAGCCAGCCTGTGCCTGGCCACCCAGTGCACCCTGTGCCCACCAAGCATCCCAGACTGGGCCAGACTTTTACATGGATGCTGCACATGAGGTTCATGTCTTGCACAACTTCCTGCTCTCCAGGCTAATGGAAAGCAGATGCTAAGTTCCCATGGTCCCTGATTCCATCTTTGTTAACATCATTGTCCCCCCAAGCCTCATGAGGAACTCACACTACCCCTTCCTGTCCTGGCTGATGAAGCCCTATGGGGGTCAGCTGGACCACTGTAAGGAGCACTTCAGCACTTTTCGCTCCCTCAGGGTGCACTGGTGGGCTATCAGCATGCGCCTTGAGGTGGACAAGAAGAACTGGACACAACTGATCATCAATGTATGTGTCCTCCACAACATCTGTCAGACAAGGAGAGGTCTACAGCAGAGGCCAGGGGGAGGAGACATGGGTATACCTAGCATCTCAGGCACACACAGCACAGGGATGAAGGAGAGGGGGAGCCTCCTGCCAATGTTGGTGGCCCCAGCCCCACACAGTGACAGGCTGTCCAGATCCACAAAGCCCTGGCCTACTGCCTCCACACCCTTGTGGACTGGGAGCCATCCCTAGATGAGTAGGGCTGGAGGGCTTCAATTACCCTGCCCTGGCACTGGGCCATGTATCTCTTGCCCTGGGCTCCTCTGGCCTTACATCATGCCCAGGCACCATTCCCTTTCCCCTCTCCCACCTCAGGGGCACACACCAGGGTACAGGGGAATACTGCACAAGGAAGAGACATGCCTCAGTTTCATAGAATGTTGTAGCTACTGTAACCCGGGCGGTATTCCAAGAGGTACCCTCTCTCCACTTGAAGGGACCAAAGCAGGTGCACAAGTGCTGTGGGAGGTATAGGGACTCTCCTCCCCTATATAGCAGAGCCAGACCACCAATGGGCACTTAACCATATACCTTTTAATATTGGGAACATAACAGGCATAAATCAGAGGGGATAGTGGACACTACAATGGCCCCAGGGGACAGGATTCAACAAAGTTTAGACACTTACAATCATTGACAAAAGACAGGGTTAACAAAATATAAAAAACACAAACAGCAGAACAAACACTACAGGTTGGTGAAATATAAAGAGGCACAAAATGCAAAATGTCAAATGACAAGGAAATATAGAAATATAGGGCCTTGGTACCTGGAGAGAGAGGAAGGGGGTGAAAACACAATAGCCCCTTTTCACTGCAAGAAGATTTGCTTCTTGTTATCTCTCTCAGCCCAAGTCACCTCAGCTGGGACTTGAACCCAGATCTTCCATGTGGTAGGCAGGAACACTACCACACAGGCACCACTGGTGGTACTGCTGCAGCCTGTTAGGGGTCTTGACCTTCCCAGGCCCTGGCCTCATGTCAAACTGTCTAGCCTCTGATTGGAGGAGCTGGAAGCAGAGCTGGGAACCCCTCAGGTCACTGCTCAGATCCTTCCTGGAGCAGGGGAGCCTCTCCTGCCAGCCACATGCCATACTGCTGAGGGTCCCACTGCTACCTGCAGGTTCTGCTCTTTCAGGCTCTTCTAGGGCACTACTCCTAGCTCAGCTCTGTGAGGCTCCTTCCTTGTTGTCCCTCACTAGTCTCCCTCTGAGTTAGCCCATGCTGCCCCTTTTATCCCCCTCCAGGTGACCCAAGG
>NW_017728992.1:62048439-62052288 GCF_001723915.1 Gavialis gangeticus
GGGGGGTGAGTGTCTGGGGCCTGATTGGTGCGGAAAGGGAATCCCAAGTCCTCCAATCATCTTTTACCCCTTCAAAACCCCTGGACCAAATCATTACCAGGTTGGTGAGGAAAGGGAATCCCAAGTCCTCCAATCATCTTTTGCCCTTTCAAAAGCCCTGGGCTAGGTCACTGCCTGCTAACCCGTCACATTATCAAACTTCTGATGTGTTTAATAGAGAGAAACCTGCTGAACGTTGCCCATGGCAGATCTTGGTCCCTCTTCCCAATTAACACATCTAGAAAACCTTTGGGTGGTGGGGCAGGGTTGAGAAATGGGTGAAAGAACCTGGAAGGGGTGGATAGGATGGGGAGGGGGAAGGGGGAAGAGTGGTGGGGAATGCTGCAGCAGCTGAACTCATCAAACATGAAATCTTGGAGGGGGAGCGGGGCAGGGGCTTTTGACCTGGCACCCTACTTTCAATGGTCCAGAGTGAAGACCAGGCACTTCTCAGTGTAGGACCTGGAGAGGTGTTTGATACTGGACCCATTGTCTATCTGAGAGAGCTTCAGGACAGGAGGTGGCTGCCGGGCTGGGGAAAGGAGAAGGAAGCTGTGGGGCAGGAGGCATCACCACAGAGGGTGTTGTGGACTCCTGGCTCTCCTACACAGGACCCCTTCCAGAGACAGCCTAGCCCAATGGGCTGGTGGACCATGCTCTTCACCCTATTCTGAGTGCTCCTGTACCCCTTTGGGATTGGCCTGGAGCCACTTGAGGGGCCAGTGCATACAGAGTGACTACTGGTAGTCAGGGTAGTGAGTTGGGCCTAGAAGCAGGGCAGTGTCCCTGCTGGCCCTGGCATCAGGTCTTGGGCAGCCCAGTGCTGCTCCCCTTGCCCATTGGTTCTTCTCAGAACAGGTCACACTGGATGCTTTTCTGCCTTCTTGGACCATGGGTCAGAGGCTTTCATGTGCTGCATTCCCTGTCCCAGCTCCCCCTCACCACCCAGCAACCTCCCAGTCAGGGTATGGTGAGGAGCATTACTGCACAGTTGCCATCCTGGGATCCCACCCCCCACTTGCCACCCCTGTTCCTGTCACTCCAAAAAAGAGTCCCTGGAGCGAGACATGGCATTGCATGGGGAGCTAGGCTGCAGTCTGTCCCACCACTTCTGCCTGACAGAGCTAGGGGTTTTCCATGGGAGCCAGTGCTGACACCAGTCAGGGTTGATGTAGGTGGACCCCAAGAGGTCCAGGACCCTGTGTATAAATTCCTTATCTTGGTGCTGTGACTCTTTCAGCTTTGCTGTGGCATGGGTTGTCTCCTCCAAACAGCGGGTGGCCACCTGGAGCCCCTGATCATGTGATTCAGCAACCTGGGTATAAGCAGCCTGTCCATTTCCCCCCTATTATGTCCCAAACCATTCTTCACGGTAGGCTCTCAGCCTTGGTCACTAGAAGTCCATGATGTGCACCCTGAGCACAAAGGCTGCAACCAGAGCTTGTAACATCTCTTCTTTACTTTGCCAACACCTCATACACACCTCTGTCATACACTTCACAGGTATTCGGGCAACTACCCTGGAGCCACCATCCTGGCTGCCATGAGATGGCCTTCCACACATGCAGAGCCTCCAGACAAGGGAGACACAGAGACTTTTTGAGAGGTTGCAACTTTTATTAATAAAAATGGAATCATGGGTGACCGGTGCCTCCTGAGTCTGGGTGTGGGGCACCCACAGACACTGGCAGCAGCCTCGGTGGTGGGGATGGAGCTGGTGAGCACCCACAGACACAGCTGGTGGTGTTGGCAGTGGGGATGTCAGGGGGCATATGCCCCCCCCCCCATGGTTCGTTTACCAGTCACCTATGCATAGAATATAAAGAGAAGCATTTCAGACCTTCTCACTCACCTGGACACTCACCCAGACACACCAAAGGAGCTATGATGAGAGCCATGTGTGGACTTTTCTCCAACCAGTGCCATGACCTAAGCAGCTGCTCTCCACCTGGTACAGTGGAGACCATGGATCCCAGCCCTGCTGTGGGTAGGCAGCACCTGGAGTGGGGCAGAGAAGGGTTGCCATGGAGTAGGGTTCCTCTGCAGGTACTGCAGTGGCCAATTGCTCTGCTCCCAAACCAGGGTCCAGGGACCCTAGTTCCTGCAGCAATGCAGTCCATCCCCAAGGCAGGCAGGGACTGACCACTCCAGGGAATACCACTGGTGCCCTTACAATGCTCTCTTCCCCTGTTCTTCCCTTACAGGAGAGGCATTTCAGGGCTGGGTCCTTTCAGGATTCGCACCTGGGTCCTGACACTGCCAGGGTGAGACGCAGCTGGGATGGTGAGTTTATTATGCCACCCGCTTCCCAATGCTTTCCTTTCAGGAGAGGCATTTCAGCCCTGTGTCCCTGATGACCTGGGTCTATGCTCCCAACATTCCCATGTTGAGAGTTGGCTGGGCCCAGAGGGATGAGCTTTTCCAGTTCTCCTAGGAGAGCCCCAGCCAATACTCCATGTTTCTGCTGCTCAACATGGTCCCCTGGGAGCATCTTCACAGGTGGAGAGAGGTAATCTGCTTTGACAGTGCACTGGGGAACTCCAGGTTGCCATTTGGCTGACAGCCCGGGAAGAATTTGTGAGGTGGTGAGGAAGAGGTTGCTTTGCTTTCAGGAGCTGAGGTCGGGGCAGGGGGAATGGTCTGGTGCTGGGATGGGGCTTTGATTTCAGGAGGGGAGTTGGAGATTGCCCTGAGGGGTCATTATAGTGAGTGCCTGTGCTGTGAGAATCAGAATCATCCAGGGCCCGCTGGACTTCACTCATGGATTGGATCAGAGGGGAGGGGGGAAAGTGCCATTGGGCGGCTTGCCAGCCTATCCAGGTATGCAACCCAGGAATCACCCTGGCAGCAAGAGCCAAGTGGCTGAGATAAAACTTCCCATGTGGAACTCCTTCCATCACATGTGTCCCTTTCCTGGACTGGGAGGGAGGGAAAGAAGAAGGGCTAGAGGGGTTTTGCAAGAGGGAATATTTCTCCTTCCTGTTGTACCACAGCAGTTGTCATACATAGCTGCATGCTATCCCCTGTCCCTGAGCTCAAGGTGCTCTCTGCCAAAACTGCTTTTTACCCTTTGACTGCTGAGCTCAACAAATGCTATTGTTGCTTTTCCATGAATGCAATGTGGGGCAGGGAGCTGTTTACACACAAGTGCCTTGGGTAGTTGTGCTAAGGCTTGATTCTTCCATGGAGTACAGCATAGCCCTGAGAGATAGGGCAGGAGGTGTCAGTTAGGCAGATTTATGTTCCCATTGAATGGGATGTGGTCTCTTAAGTGCATGAGACCAGAGGGAAGGAAACTTGGTGCCTCCTTGGTGGCTTGAGGCTTCAGCATGGAAAAGTGGCAGTAGGGGGAAAGTGAAGAGAAGAAGCAATCGCTACTCTGCTCATTGCTGAAAGATAAAAACCTTTCCAGCACTTACTGGCCGGTGTCCTTAAACTGTGAGTGGAGCAGGGTGGGGTGATTCACCCTCGCCCTATGCCCCACCATCCCCCCTGCTCATCCCTGCCCCAAACCCCTTTGTGGGCTTCTTGGACACAATGGCCTATGAACATAGTTTCATAGTTTCTAGGGTCAGAAGGGACCTGAGCAGATCATTGAGTCCAAACCCCTGCCATGGCAGGAAAGAGTACTGGAGTCAAACAACCCCAGCAAGGTGTACCTCTAGCCTCCTCTTAAAGACCCCCAGGGTAGGAGCCAGCACCACTTCTCTTGGAAGTTGGTTCCAGATCCTAGCCGCCCTGACCGTGACGTAGCGCCTCCTGATATCTAGTCTGAATCTACCCTCTGCCGGCTTGTGACCATTATTCCTG
>NW_017728992.1:62057288-62059361 GCF_001723915.1 Gavialis gangeticus
AGAGGGGAAGGATCACCTCCTTGGACCTGCTCATGATGCATCTGTGGATGCATGACAAGGTGCGGTTGGCCTTCCCGACTGCATCCCCACACTGCTGGCCCATGTTCATCTTGGCATCAATGATGAGTCCAAGATCCTTCCCTGCCTCTGCACTGACAAGAAGGGAGTTCCCCAGCCTGTAGGTATGCTGCTGGTTCTTCCTCCCCAGGTGCAGCACCTTGCACTTGTCAGTGTTGAATCCCATCCTATTCTCATCCACCCACCCCTGTAACCTGTTTAGGTCTGATTGCAGCCTATTTCTCCCTTCTAGTGTGCCCACATCCTCCTACAACTTAGTGTCATCAGCAAATTTGAACACAGTGCTATTTATCCCTTCCTCCAAGTCACTGATGAAGATGCTGAACAGTGCGGGCCCCGAGGACTGAGCCCTGGGGACCCCACTGCCCACATCCCTCCAGGTTGAAAATGACCCATCCACCACCACTCTCTGGGTGCGGCCCTCCAGCCAGTTGGCGACCCATTTGACTGTGTAGGTGTTGACACCACGGTCCCCCACTTTCTTGATGAGAACGGGGTGATACATAAAGTGGGGTGATACAGGGTATGCACACCTGATCCCTGCCCCTCCCTTCCACAGGGCCATTGTGGGGTCCAGCACTTGCTGGTGCTGTACACACAGCAGCGGCAGAGCACATGGCAGGGGCACTGGGCGTGGCATTCTGGTGGCAGGCCATGGTGGTGGCACTGTCACCAGCCACTGCAAAATTAGTTTGGGGGGCTAAGCCCCATTAGCTGCGGCTTTCCACCGCCTATTCCTAAGAAAGGGCTGTGACCGCAGTGAAGGCCTATAGTGGCTGCCCCTTCTTCCCCTTCCCACCTGGGTGCTCTGCATTTCTTCTGTGGCCTGGGCCCCCATCCCCATCGCATGGACCTGGGGTGACCCTTACTATCCTGGCTGTATGGTGTCCTCATGCAGCACCTGGCTTATCAGGAGAAATATGGGGAGGGCTGGCTCTGCATCAGGTCCATGGGGTGCTTCATGATGGGGTGGGGAGGGGCATGGCCCAGAGATGAGGGTGACCCATTGCCAGGTGTGGTGCAGGGACAGAGAACTCTTTTCCTCTCCCCCTGCCCTGTGCCCTCCGCCCCCCTCCTATAGGCTGCAGTTCACAGCTGTCCATGATCTGAATAAAATTGTACACAATGTTCTGCCTGTCCCAAAGAAATCTGTACCTAGGATTTTTGAGATCATCTGCTGTTACAAACATGTAAAAGTAGCCTCAGACTTCTCTTAGTATTTCACCTGGGTGGATATTTCACAGGGAGGCCAGAATGGGGATCACTACTTCAAGTCACCGTGTGATTAACAGTCACATTAGATATCTAATTTCTCCACGCCAATTGTGGGATCCAGCCTCTGTAGAATGGAAGACATTGGTTCATGGAACAGTATGAGTGAAGTAGGCATGTACAATGCTATTCACTTTACAAACCTCTTTTAAGACAGGAACACAGAGAAACAAAGGCTGTGTCCTTGTTAGCAACTACTAGTGTATGAAAAGGCTGCATTTCTACTTGCTAAAAATGAATGGATGTTGAGAACAAAATTAACAACAGAAACTGGCATCATAGTTCAGAAATGCCACTGGAGAGATCTCTTAATCTCTGCTGCCAAGAACATGAGCTCTAGCAAAAGAATTGTAAAGCCCAGGAAATAAAACAAGAAATGTCCAATTCTCAGCAGTTCCAATTTCCTATGCATTAGATGAGCCTGGTGGAGGTTTAGTTTAGGGAAGCACATGGTGTCCCTTCCTGCAGCCATAAGTGGAAAATTCAACCAAAATCTGAATGTCTCCTTTCTGTGGTGCAGGTCACAGCCTGACAGTCTTTGGTTAGCAACATTAAGGGTGGGGGGAGGAGAATAGGATGGGGTTTAACACAGACAAGTGTAAGGTGATGCACCTGGGGAGGAACAATCGGCACCATACATACAGGCTGGGGAACTCCCCTCTTGCCAGCATGGAGGTGGAAAAGGATCTGGGAGTCATTATTGACTCCAAGATGAACATGAGT
>NW_017728992.1:62059444-62075261 GCF_001723915.1 Gavialis gangeticus
GGGGGAGTTTTAGGGGGCAGCTGGGGACAAGAGCCCCTAAAGCCATTGCCACACTAGGGCTCCAGGAGGGTGGCCCTGTATGTCTGACGGCTTCCTAAATTCTGTATGGATATCAGGGAATCTACTGGATTCAGAAGGGAAAATAAAACCATTGTTTCTTTTTCAGGCAGCAGATTGGGAAGGCAGGGAAAGAATTACCTCTCCTCCACTGAAAAATGCCAGGTGTTTCCTTAGGGGATCATCATAGACACTGTGTCCCACAGGGTTTTCACATCATTACTCAGGGACTCTAAGAAAGAAACATTACATTAAGGCCAACACGACCATTGGATCAGGAATGTAAATGGTTAAACAGCAATTATATTTATACCACTTACCATTTACCACTTACCATAATGACTTCCAGCAGAAATGGACCCAGCCCATTATTTCTTCACCATGTAGCCGGCACTGTGCAGGCCCCAGGCTGCTGGTGGGGAGCCACAGTTGTGGGGTGGCAGTCATGATCAAGCCACTAGGGGATTCTACCACACTGCAGACCCGTGGCTTCTCCTCACCCGATGGGCAGAGGCTGGGACTGGGGACAGAGCTGGGGTTATGGACATCTCCTGTGCCTGGATCCTGCCACCGTGGGAAGGGAGGGAGATCACTTTCTCTATCCACTGCAAAGCTGGCAAGTCAATCAGCAATGCAGAAGTCCTCAACTTCGTGAAAGCTGACTTTCAGAAGCTCAGAAGGCTAGCTGTCAAGGCCCTGAGAGGCCATAATTGGAGGGGAGTCCACAGTGAGTGGTCACTTCTTAAGGATGCAATCCTTGAAGCACAAGGGAAGTTCATTCCAGCTCATAGAAAAAGTAGCAAAAGGGCTTGGTTCCCTTGGCTCAACAGGGAACTCCTGCATCTAAAAAGAGAAGCTTATAAAGGATAGAAGACAGGAAACACCACCCAGGAGAAGTATTCAGCACTGGCCCGCACCTATAGGGAGTGAACTAGGAAAGCCAAGGCTGAAACTAAACTCCAACTGGCTAAACAAATCAAAGACAATATAAAGTCCTTCTTCAGATATGTGGGATGTCAGGAAAAAAACAAGGGCAACATTGGACCCTTGCTAAACCAAATGGGGCAGCTGATAATGAACACCCAGAAAAAAGCCAATCTCCTTAACGATTACTTTACATTAGTCTTCCACCAGCCCAGGGGGACCACCCCGCCTGACAAGATGCAGGACTACCAGGGAAAGGGTGAACATATGCCCACCATGCCATAGATCTTGTGAGGCTGGACATCCACAAATCAGCTGGTTCGAATGGAATGCATCCAAAAGTGCTAAAGGAACTGGCTGATATCATAGCACAGCCAATGGCGAGGATATTCGAGAACTCATGGCACTTGGGTGAGGTACCTCAAGATTGGAAGAGGGCCAATGTGGTGCCTATCTTCAAGAAAGGGAGGAAGGAAGATCTGGAGAACTACAGGCCAATCAGTTTGACCTCAATCCTTGGAAAGATCTTGGAAAAAATCATCAAAGAAGCCATTAACAGAAGGCAACTTTCTGAGAGATGGCTAACACAGCTTCATTGTTCACTGATGACACCAAATTATGGGGAAATGTGGTCACCCTAGAGCAGGGGTTTTCAAACTTTTTTAATAAGTATACCCCCAGAAGCCCCCTTTTTAGCAAGTGTATCCCTGACAGGGGAGGGTGGTGAGTGGCCAAATGTGGAGTGCATGGGGAGTGGGGGGGTGATGAACAGATGGACGTGGAGTAGGGGTGTGGCGAGTGGCGGAGCAGCAGCAGCACAGCATATGTGTGGCACTGCTCTTGCCCCACCCCAGCCCTGCTTCTGTGAGGCAGCAGCGTGGGGTGGTGGTGCTCCATACCCGCCCACCCCTGCATACCCCCTGGGACCTTTCAAAATACCCCCGGGGTACACGTACCCTCAGCTGACAGCTCCTACCCTAGAGAATAGGCTGAAAATCCAGGCTGACCTCGATAGGCTCACAAAATGGGAAGATCAAAACCTGATGGCAGTCAACATGGAGACGTGTAAGGTGCTCCAACTCAGGAGAAAAACCCCGCATCACACAGGCTCGGCAGTGCTACACATACTAGCACCATGACTGAAAGAGACTTGGGGGTCATGTCTGACCACAAGATGAACATGAGCCACCAATGCAATGCCGCAGCTGGTAAAGGAAACAAAACTCTGGCTTGCATCTACCAATACATCTCAAGCAAGACCCAGGAAGACTTCCTCCCACTTTACTCAGCCTTGGTGAGGCCACAGCTGGAATACTGTATCCAGTTCTGGGCTCCACAATTCAGAACGGATGTGGAGAAGCTTGAACGAGTCCAAAGGAGAGCCACACACGATTAGAGAACAAGAGAGCAGGCCTTATGAGGAGAGGCTAAGAGCAATAGGATTCTTCAGCCTGGAAAAGCATAAGCTCAGGGGTGACTTGGTGGCAGCCTATAAGTACATAATGGGGTGCATCAAGGCACCCCAAGAGAAGATAAGGTCCAATGGTCACAAACTCCTCGAAGACCATTTTAGGTTAGACATAAGGAAAAACTTATTTACTGTCCAAGTCACCAGGGCCTGGAATAGACTTCCCTCAGAGGTAGTGCATGAACCTCCTCTGGACACTTTCAAAAAACACTTAGATGCCTATCTCGCTGGGGTCATTTGACCCCAGCTGACTTTCTGCCCCTGGGCAGGAGGCTGGACCTGATAATCCTGTGAGATCCCTTCCAGCCCCAATGTCTATGAAATCTATGAAGCTGCATGCTCCAGCTGCTGCGGTGCCTCCTTGGACTGAGCTAGCTGTGCACTTCGCCCTGCCTCAGCTTGGGAGGGGGAAGGACACAATACATCTGACAGAGGCCATCCTGCTGGGACTAGACCCCTACTTCCCCCAGAGCAAGCTAGGGAGGGCCGAGCCCAGCAGCACAGAGGAGCCTTCCAGGTCTGGTCTGTGGTGGCACAAGCACAGCAGGAGTTATAGAGATTGCCTATTGCCCTGCCCAGGCCCTGCCACTGCGAGGTGGGGCAGGGGCAGGCAGACCCACCACAGGGCCAGAAGTCTCACTGCTGTGGCAGGAAGGCCCTGCCCAATCCCTGTGGGGGGGTCCCAGCACCTCCCTCTCCATGGTGGCAGGATCCAGGCACAGGACAGGTTCATGGCCCCAGCTCCATTCACAGCCCCAGCCCCTGCCCTTGAGGGTGTGGAGAAGCTGTGGCTCCACCCCTGGTAGCTCAGTTGCATCCACTGCCCCCTGCCCGCAACTCCCCACCAGTAGCCTGGGGCCTGCACAGTGCTGGGAACACAGTAAAGACATAAGGGGCCAAAGCCAGGGCCATTCCTGCTGGAGGTCACTAAAGTAGGGATAGGCTATCGGTTAATCATTTAACCCATATAATTAAAGAAGGTAAAATGAATAATTTTTTTAACAGTATTTACATCCTTACAGTGGATATTATTAGTCATAGAACCAGGAAAAGCAACTACTGTAAAACGATAACTAATAAAACAAACAATGTGGGAGCTTGAGAAGAAAAAAGAGTGTCTAGAGCGAGCTGGTCTATGTATTGATCTATGGGACTCCCAGCAGCATTCCTCAAACTCTGTAACACCATCTGAAACAGCTGTTTATCAAGGGCACATGGCTCCAAACGAGTACTAGAGTGACCAGACTTATTAGAAATTGGTTTTAAGACATGAGAGCAGAGAAACAATGTCTACTTCTTTATGGACTATTGAATGCATCCAAGGTTTCTGGGACTTTGGGTCTGGGAGCTGGACTCATGGGCTTCTGGTCCTGCACAATCTACATTTTACACATACATTCTGTTTCCCCAGTCAAACTGGAAAATAGTGATGCTACATATTAGCAGATATTCCTCCCTCTAACTTTTAATTCCTCCCTCTGCTTTTTCTCCCTTTTCCACCCATTTTCTTTGTTTTATTTTGCTTCTGAAAAAGCTGGGAGAAGAATAAAGATCACAAAAGAAACAAAATCAATAAAAAAGATGGAAAGCTTTGAAACAAAATGTTTTGGTGAAATGTTTCAATCTTGCACAAGAACCATTTTCACAGGGAAAAAAATGTTGTATTTAGTATAAATGAAATGAACTTATACAATAATAACCTACAACTACTTCTACTAAACAGCACCAAGGAAGATTTCCTAAAATCTGATAAGAATGAAGAGCAGAAATCTCTGTAAAATCTCATTTGTGTTGCTATCCAAATATAATGTAATAGTTCATTGTTTACATATTATCATAATAGAAACTTTAGCAAAAACAAGAGATCTATATTCCTAAAACAGTTTGTTATCCCTTGATATTCCTGGATGGAAAGAGCTAAGGAAATGAAAAAAAAAAATGATGCATTTAGATTTAAAGAATAGTTAAGAGGTACCTATTTATAGTATTATGTATTCATGTATGCTGCTAAAGCAAGTGCATTTTCTTTTGCTGCAAACTGTGAGAAACATGTAATAATAGTAATAATAATAAATGAGTGGGTAGAAATTATTTTCCATATGATGACGGGTCAAAACCCCCAACCTTTTGTACTTTATATACTAATTGGGAAACAGCTATCATCCACTAGGGCAAAGAATTCATTCCTAGAGCTGGCAGGCATATCTTCTCTGGGTCTCATGCCTTGAAAGACTGAGAAAACACTTCTAGGGACACTCCTCAAGCCAGTTCCTCCCAGATGTCTCACAAGCTCTTTACTAAATGGTAGCATTCCCTTGCTCAGTTTCTGGCATTTTCACCTTCCATTGCACTGTATTTCATAATTTAGGGAAATTCGCATCATTTGAAATGATTTTGCCTTTAAAAGAAATTACTCTAAAAGAAAACGTCTTCAAAAATAAAACTATTGTATAGAACAATCATCGTTTTAAATAGATGTAACACATTTTACTGCTAATGTGTACATAACTTAGTGAAACAATATCCAAATAATCATTATCATCATCAGCAATCCCTTGCAGTCAAGGATGATTGTCTTCCATGATTGCCTTATCTCTGCATCTGAAGATACATGTTGAGGCCTCTCTGGGAATGACAGGCTCTGTTGCAGCTCAGGAACATGTTTCCATGTGGGATGGGCGGCTCTGGGTTCCTGGTTCGGTCTGCGAGACGCTGTTTCTGCTGGTCTCATTTTCCCCTCTCCACTTGTTGTTATGAGCTTTCTAAGTACGGAGATCCTTGCAGCAGACTCTTCCTCCATTTGAGGTGGTCCTAGGTAACAGTCTCCCGTGAGTTGATATCAATCTTGCTTTTTTTTCAAGTTGGCCTTGAGGACATCCTTGAAGTGCTTTCTCCGCCCTCCTCTTGGGCATACACTTTAACTGAACTAGGAAAATAAATCTTGCTTTGGGAGTATGGAGTTGGAAATCTGGATGATGTGACTGGCCCAACAAAGATGATGTTGGATGATCATCACATCAATGCTCATGATGTGCTTGTGAGAGGATGCTAATGTTGGTGATCTGTCTACCCACTGGATTTGAAGCATTGATGGTACTTCTCCAGTGACTTAAGGTGTCTCCTGTATATTGATCATGTCTCAGCTCCATACAGTAAGGTGGGGATCATGACTGCTTGATAAATCATGATAAACTGTAGTCTTTCTGGACTTTAGGAAGGCCTTCGACACTGTCTCTCACCCCATTCTTGTTAAAAAATTAGGAGATTGTGGTGTCAATGCCTACACAGTCAGATGGGTAGCCAATTGGCTGGTGGGCTGCACCCAGAGAGTGGTAGTGGATGGGTCATTTTTGGTGTGGAGGGATGTGGGCAGTGGGGTCCCCCAGGGCTCAGTCCTCAAGCCTGCACTGTTCAACATCTTCATCAGTGACTTGGATGAAGGGGTAAAAAGCACCTTGTTCAAATTCACAGATGACACCAAGATGTGGGGAGAAGTGGGCACGCTAGAAGGGAGGGACAGACTACAATTGGATCTGGACAGGTTACAGAGGTGGGAGGATGAGAATAAGATGGGATTCAATACTGACAAGTGCAGGGTACTGCACTGAAGCAGAAAGAACCAGCAGCTTACCTACAGGCTGGGGAACTCCTCTCTCATCAACACAGAGGCAGAAAAGGATCTTGGAGTCATTATAGACTCCAAGATGAACATGGGCCACCAATGTGGGGATGCAGTCAGGAAGGCTAATCGCACCTTGTCATGCATCCACAAATGCGTCATGAGCAGGTCCAAGGAGGTGATCCTTCCCCTCTATATGACATTGGTCCAGCTGCAGTTGGAGTACTGCGTCCAGTTCTGGGCGCCGCACTTCAGGAGGGATGTGGACAACATGGAGAGGGTCCAGAGGAGGGCCACTCGCATGATCAGGGGGCAGCAGGACAGGCCCTACTAAGAGAGGCTATGAGACCTGAACCTGTTCAGCCTCCACAAGAGAAGGCTGAGGGGGGATCTGGTGGCCATCTTTAAACTTGCCAAGGGGGACCAGCAGGCAATGGGAGAGTCCCTGTTCCCCCGCGCACTACTGGGATTAACAAGGAATAACGGCCATAAATTGATGGAGAGTAGATTCAGGCTAGATATCAGGGCGGCTAGGATCTGGAACCAACTTCCAAGGGAAGTGGTGCTCGCTCCTACTCTGGGGGTCTTCAAAAGGAGGCTAGATAGACACCTTGCTGGGGTCATTTGACTCCAGTACTCTTTCCTGCCCATGGCAGGGGGTCAGACTTGATGATCTGCTCAGGTCCCTTCCGACCCTACCAACTATGAAACTATGAAACTAGGTTGGTTTCAGATCTGATATCATGATCTTCAAACACCTGTTTCCTCAGGCATCTGAAGCCTGCCCTTGCATATCTGAGGTGATGTTGGATTTCTTCATCGATGTCAGCATTCTGTGTACAGAAGGTATGCAAGTCCAGATGGCTTCTGAGGTACAGGAAATACTCAGTGTTCTCCAGAGTACCACCATGACCATGAATTACCGGACCTGGGGTCTGCTCATTAAAAGTTTGCTGTTGGTTGGAGGACCTTAGTCTTCTGAATGTTAAGCATCAGTCCCATTTTCTTGTATTCCTCGGTAATGACATTGACAATTGCCTGAAGGTCTGCTTCTAGGTGAGCACACACTACAGCATCATCAGCGCACTTAAGTTCAATATTTGAGGTTGGGGTGGTCTTGGTTTTTTGCTCAGAGTCAACTGAAGTTAAACAGCTTCAATAGTTTAGCTCCACTCCGTCTGGAAGCTTGTTGGTGGTCAGACATAGCATCACAGCAAGGTATATTGAGAAGAGTGTTGGAGCAATGGCACAGCCTTGCTTAGTTCCCCTTTTAACTTCAAAGGGAGCTGTGATAGATCCATTACTGAAAACTGCCACTCACATACTGTCCTGGAGCAGGCAGAGAATCATGTCAGTTTTACCTCTTGATGCCCTAAACCCTGAGATTTTGGGAGGAGCACTTCAGCAAGCAGAAGGAGATGGTTCAGGGGGGTTGTCACAATAATTTTTCCTATGGTGGACAGAAAGGCAATC
The DNA here is from genome assembly GCF_001723915.1 of Gavialis gangeticus. Classification (NCBI taxonomy): domain Eukaryota; kingdom Metazoa; phylum Chordata; order Crocodylia; family Gavialidae; genus Gavialis; species Gavialis gangeticus. The sequence continues at coordinate 62,066,986 of NW_017728992.1, forward strand.
CCTCTGTAATTTCATGACAGCTGGACATGTCTCCTTTCTTGAAGATTGTCATGATCATGGCATTTCTGAGGTCTTCTGGGATTCCCTCATCATTCCAGATCTTTAAGACAAGGGCATGGAGCTATGATGTGAGTTCCTCTCCCCCCTGCTTGAAGATTTCAGCAAGGACTCCATCCACTCCAGGCGCCTTGTCATTCTTCATCTACTTAATGGCTCATCAAGGGTTGGAGGGATTCCGGCACTGTTTCTGACTGGGTGTTGGAGGATGGAGTTGAAAATACTCTAGTCAACAACAAAGTCTCAACTGAAAAGGTCTACAGAATACTTCTTCCAATGGACCCTTTCCTTGATCAGGTCTCCTGCACCCGCAGGTCTCAAGGGGGTTGGTCCCTGAATGCTCTGACCATAGATGACTTTGGTGGCACTGAAAACCCTGTGCATATTGGGGATGTCAGTGAGGTGTTGAATCTCATTTACCTTGTCTTCCCACCATCTGTTCTGCATATTGCAGGTCCTCTTTTGGACCTCTACCTTGGCTTGCTGTAGTAATTGACATTGCTTGACATGTAATAATACATGTATGAAACATGTAATAATAATAAATGAGTGGGTAGAATTTATTTGCCATAAAAAATTAAATAAATGTAACATATTTTACTGCTAGTCTGTGCATAAATTAGTGAAACAATATCCAAATAAAACAATCTTATTGTTGTTACAGTGTTTGTCAGAAGTCTCACTATGCATAAGATCAATTTAATGCACAACAGACTTTTCTGCTTCCAAAGAACCTTGTTACACATGAATTTGGGGTTTGCAGACCAGGGCACAGAACTCCATCAAAATCCACAGAAGTCATGAAACTTGGAAAATGTTTTGGAGAATTTTGCTTTAGTTCAGAGTCTCTGCTAACTCCAGAATTTGTCAGATTTTTTTTTGCACAACTCTGCAGCAAACAAATTATGATCAACATCACCTCAGGGTCACCAGTATCACAGGTGGCTGCCTTAGATCAGCATTGATACTGAGAGACTGTCAAGCAACACAGCCATTAAAATTCCCTGTCCACTCCCAAACCAAATAACAAACTGACTGGGTGGAGGAGACCAGAAGACTCCAGCTAATGCTAGCGTTGCCTGGCTACTTTCTTCCCCCCAGCTCACCAAAGGAAGATCATAGCATGATAGCTAGTGAGTTTACTAGCAACAAGAGATGTTTTATTGAGAGAGCCTAACAATTGCTTCTTTCAAAGATACTGGCATCTTGCCCTCCCTAACAGTGCCACTTACAATCAACTCCAAAAATAGACCAAGCATATCCCTCCTGGCCTTAACCCACCAGGAAGGGCATAGGTCTAACACATATATGCACCCTGAGCCCTCAAAGCTTGATATCAAGTGACAATTGACAGTCAATAGTATTGACAGACCCCTCATTGAAGATAATTAGTCAACAGGAAACATCCAGTATCTGTTACTCATTATGTAACTCCATGTTACACCAAGGCTTAGAAAATAGCTCATCAAGGTTCCCCGCTCCACCCCACCCTGGAAGGTTTCCCTCCTCCACTCCACTCCAGAATAAATTTGACCAACTTTCACCAATAATTCTTGGCATATTTTAGTCAAACCAACTGGAGATTTTATAACTCAGAAAAATAAAAATGAGGCTATATTTGCTTTTCTACATTTCCACTTCACTGTGTATATGACTTAAATAAGTAATTAAGCAAACTAGGCTGCTCTTTACTGGGGATGATGTCAGGTTAGACTGTATCTTTCAGATTTGGCTCTCATGGCTGAATCTCTCAGTGGAATAGAAGTAGTGCCTTACCTAATATTTAATTTAATTTGCCCTTGAGAAAAAGTATCACATCTTTATCCAGATATATTTAACAACTGTACAGTTCAACCATTCACTTATACTTCATTATATACTTACAGCTCTAGTGATAAAACTTAGCAGAGAGGTTACCAGTGAACCTGACTAATTAAGCTGATGGAATTCTAACTCCATTCTCTGTGCCATGAGAGTTCATACCAGAACTCGAGGCTGATGAAGCTTACAATTTGCACCATTATAAATGCACATAAACTGACCTTCTAAACCCCACTTTCTGCTAGGATAGTGGTGTCAAACTCACCTCGTGCCCTGGGCTAGAGCCAAGCCACAGAGCTCTTTGCAGGCTAGATCCAGCTGCAGGCATGTAGCAGCAGCAGTAGTGGTGACTCCAGCTTCTATCATTGTACCTTGTGCCTGAGTCAGAGTAGCTACTGTTGCAGCATGCCTCATGCCCTGGTGGCAGCTCCAGCTTCAGCATCTTTGAAGATGTTGTAGTGGCTTCTCCAGCATAGGGCAGTAGTGGGGCCAATGAAAGAAGAGGTAGTCATGGCAGCACAAACGTGCGAAGTGGTCAGAAGATGAGCAGGGTGTACAGCCCTCATTTGCCCTCCTGCTGCCAGTCTCCATGTCCATCGGGTCCCAAGAGCTCCAAATTATGTGGCAGGCCACTCCCCTGGCTACACCTCCCAACTTGTGGTGGCCCAGAGGTCCAGTTACAGCGGATCCACAGGCTGGATGTTTGACACCCCTGTGCTAAGGACATAGCTGAATATTTTTAAGATTAAAATTAAACTCCTATGTTCTACCACCTACTTTCTGAAGTCCTACATATTGGATTTTATCTTTTAATCAAACATAATATAAGTTGGTGATCCATAGGGCAAGCGTGTTTTGAGAAAAGGATTAAAAATACAGGTGACTTTTCCCAAAATGAATTGTACTTAAGGCCAATGCCTATGTACTTAAGGCCAAAAGTAACCAGAAATGCTGTATCTAATCCACCTCAAACAACTGTACCTTGGTTTGCTAGAAATGACACATGGAAGATCTTAGGTAGAAAAGATTATTTAACAGGAAATTGAACATAAGAGACCTCAAAATGAGGCTTAGAATAGAAAATGGTGCAACCTCAACTGCCACCACTCCACGATAAACAGCATTAATATTCCCATAAATATTCATTTAGTTGGGAGCTAATGTTGTAAGCATTAAGACAAACTGAAATGTAGAGATAGAACACATTGGTAGTTTGCAATGTGCACTGTCCATGAAGGTCCAGAGCAGAAAAGTTTTGCCTATACTTTGCTGTCCAGTTCAAAATAAGTGAAGCACAGTGAAGTTTGTTTCCTGTTTTCAGAACTCTAAAAACAAAACTCTGTATTTGCTACAGAGTTTTGATCAGATTTCTCCAGGTTGTCTTATAAAGCCATTATAATAGTCCAACTAGGCTTTTGTTGGAAAACCATTAATTGAAGTACAGATGTTACGTGCTCCAAGGAAGTATAAGTGAGCAAGAGACTACTGCTCAGACGATGTTTCTGGGAATGCCACCAAAACATGACAAGACACAGAAATTGTCTTGTTACAACAGGGATTTTTGACCAAATGATTTTGAATAAGAACTATCCTAAGAAAAACTCACTGTATTCCCAACCTCCCTATCATTGTATTTTGCATATTCAACCATGAGCAACTAACAGAACAGCTGAGTCAGAAAGAAGTATATACTGCACAGGATTATTATTTAAGTCACCCTATGGTTTTCCCTAAAATGCCATAATAGAGATAAGCCATGGTAATTTATCATAATTTCATCTTGCAAGACAAAGGAAATATTTTCCAATATATTCCTTGTCCAGAAAGTGTACTGCTCAGCACTTCCACATTGTACTAGTGTGTACTTACTTTATAGAGAAATGTTCTTTAGCAGCTTTAAAATGGGCCAAAAAGTACATATTAATTACAGAACAATGCCCTGTCATTGATTTTTATGCACAGGTCTTCATTAATTTCAATTAGTTCCACCACAAGATCAGGGGCAGGATGTGGACCTAGTAGGTAAAGTGCATGTAAGCAAATTTCTAGTATATAAGCACGACGCCTTGCTAGAATTTTCAAGCAAACTGACAGAATACAACACCACGGACCTTTTTGTAGGGGCTTGTTTACCAAAAGATCACTGGAGTTTAGGAACATAGAAAAAAAGGAATTGCCTTAATGCATCAAACTAGTCATCCAACCTCCAGAAGTCCAGCTGGTGTTATGTCTCCAATAGCAGCCAGTGCCAGGTACTGTTAAGGAAGGCATTGGGAAATTCATAGGAGTCAGCTGTGAATAGCCTGCCCATTAGGAAAATGCCTTCATACCCACACAGGTAGTCAGCCTCTGAGTTATGCCATATAAAGCCTACAACCCTCATATGTCTACTGAATATCCTGCGTCACTGAAAATGTTCTTATGTCTAATTCCTTTTTGAATCCTACCAACCTTTTGCTTCACCATTATTTTTGGCAATTTGCTTCACAAATAGTTAGATGTTATATTAAAAAATGCACCCTTTTAATCAGTTTTCATTTGTAATATGAAAAAAGAGTATTTCAGAGGTCACTCTTATTCTTCTCCTCTCTAAATTAAAAGTCCTGGTCTTTTCCATCCTTTTCTATACCTTTTCTATCCCTTTTCATATCCATCCCTCTTCAAATGCCTTCTCACATCTAAAAAATTTTATAGCCATTGTTTCTTGATCTGCTAGCTTCTTCTTAGGCCTGGTGAACTCAACACAATTGTACAGGGTGTATCACAGATTGTAGAAGTATATCATAATATTTGCCCAGTTTTTTTTTCTATTCAAGTGTTAGAATCATACAAAATTAGGGTTGGAAGGGACCTCAGGAAGTCATCTAGTCCAAACCCCTGCAAAACCATGCCCAACTGTATCATCCCAGCCACAGCTTTGTCTACCCAGATCTTAAAAATCTCTAAGGATGGAGATTCTACAACCTCTCTGGATAGCCTGTTCCAGGCCTTCCTAACGAGTTTACTACCTCCCCGGTGAGCAAGTTTTTCCTAATATCTAGCCTAAACTTCCCTTGCTGCAACTTGAGATCATTGCTCCTTGCCCTGCCATCTGCCACCACTGAGAACAGTCTGGCTCCATCCTCTTTACAACCATCCTTCAGGTAGCTGAAGGCTGCTATTAAATCTCCTCCCCCTTCCCCCCCGGTCTTCTCTTCTCCAGTCTAAATAAGGCCAGTTTCCTCAGCCTCTCCTCATAAGTCATGTTCCCCCACCCTCCAAGTACTATGCATCCTAACATTTTTTCTGCCTTTTTGGAATACCGCTGCACAGTAACCAGAAGTTTTCACTGAGTTGTCCACCATATCTTCATTTTTCCTGAATGGCAACAGTTAATTTAAAGCCCAGTCATACATATGAGCAGTTAGCATTATTCCTACAAAGGTACTTCCATTTTTCAAAACTGAAGTTCATCTGATAGCATTCAGCCCATTCATCCCACATTGTTGGTCCCTCTGGGATTCCTCAGAGTCATCACTGGCTCTGGATAGTTTAAGTAATTTTGTGTCATGCAACTGTTGCTTACATCACTCTTCAAATTCTTTTCAGGTATTTGATGAAAATTAAACATCGGCTTGAGGAAAAAATTCTTCAGCATGAAAGCCTTTTCACACAAACTCCCTCTCCTCCCATCAATATCATGTAACACACTGGAGTCTAAGAAGATAACATTAGTCTAATGTAATGAAACACAAACAAAAAATCTCAGGCAAAGCTTGTCTTGGTACAAGCAGGCTAAATGCATACATTGTCAGTATTAATGTTAAATCCCCCAGGTTCAGTAGGTTGATCTTATGCTATTTGCAGAACCAGTGTTTAATCCAGGCACATACAGTTGTACAAAGCAGCTATTGAACTTCTATAGAGACCATTTATTGACCTTGTAATGTTATTCCCCTTCAACTGGTTCAAACTACCTAAAGGCTTCTCTGACCTTCTGCTGAGCAGAGAATCATTGGGAAACATGGGTCAAATTCAGGTTCTCAGGCTTCCACTTTAAGGCATTTAATGGATTGGCATCAGTCTCCCTCAAAGATTGTCTAAAATGCCCGGACCCTGAACACAGTTAGCAGTTCCACTCCTCGGACACAAAGTGCATATCTGTGCAAGGAAGAGCTTTCTCAGCATCAGCCCAAGACAGTGCACTCTCATTAGAATTAAGAGTGACAAACCTTACCACCTTCCATTCCTACTGCAAGGCATGCTTCTTTCACCTTGCTTTCGTCATACAAACATAGTGCAACCAGCTGCTATACATATATGTAAACTATTTTTTAGAAATCTCTCTGTTTCACCTAGGAAAGAAAAAAAAGAGAATTGATGCCATATGACAAAGGGTAGTCACTCACTATACTTCTGCTGAATGGCCTTCTGAAAGCTGCTCATTTACTATGGTGATAAAGGCACTCTAAAAAGAAGAAAAGAAAAAGAACCAGTGCCCCTGCTGCCTTCTGACTGTGCAATTCCTAGGCACAGATAACAACAGGAGTCAGAAATGGTTATACTGGATACCTCCATCCTTTTAAATGGGATAGGGGTAGAAAAAGAAAAGGGTGCAAACTGCTACACCCAGGGGTGGATCCAAACAGGGTGCAGCAGCACAGCTGCACCCTGCTTTCTGGACCGTGCTGGTGGAGGCACTGGGGCCTTTTCTAAAGTCCTGAAAGCAGGTGAGAATTGCCCTCCCTTCCCCTCCCACTCCCCCTTCCTTGTTTTCCCTGTTGTCCAGGGAGGTGGAGGAAGCTTCAGAGCTGCTCCTGCCTGTTCCAAAGGGGCTGCATGTGGGGTTAGGCTTAGCTGGGAAAGTGATAGTGGTGATGGGCAGAGAGGTTCTCCCTCCCATGCCCACTCTAGGGGGGACCAGGCAGGGTAGAGGAATACATCTCCTGCTTCTCCCATTGCTTCAGCTGCTGCCACTATCTGAGCTGACAGCAAGGAAAGCAGCACAGCAGCAGGCAGGGGAGGCAGGAAAGGGGATGGGAGGGAACATGCCTGTGAGCTTGGAGGAGAAAGGAATGGGATCGTCTCCTGCTCCTGGGACTTTAAAAGTGATCCCAGAGGCTCCTGTGGCATAGTCTGCCTGCACTGGTGGAGGGGGGGCAAGGGAAAAGGCTGGGGAGTGCCACCCCCCTACAGCATGGTTGCTGGTCCTGCACACCCCCCTTGCCAAATCCTGGATCTGCCCCCGGTCATAGCTAAGCAGCAGGAAAAGAGGACTATCAAGAATAGAATATCCTTGCTTTTGTCCTTTTCCCCCTTCTTCTTTCCTATGCAAGGAAAATAATGCTATATTCACTGGTGCCCATGTAATACACACAGGCAGGTGTGAAGAAGGACAAATCTTAACCCACAATATTTATGACACCTACTGTATTGCCATTCATTGCCTTCATTTATCATGGCTCATTCCAAGTTTTTGCTGTGGCCTCTGGACAATCACACGGTTTCCCCATCCCAACCACAGAATGACCACTCATTGGAAAAACTGTCTGAGAAGTGCCAGGGAGGAGCAGCAAAGGGGATTTTGGCCCACCCTTTTATCTCAAACATGCAAGTATCAAAGCAAAGACAAAGTCAAGAACACAAACAGTGCTGGAAGTTCCTTTGGACTAGATGACGTTTTGTCATCAAGTCCCATTACAGCCGACACAAAAAATACCTCCAACCCCTTTTTCCTTCTCAAACAATATTCCCGAGTCCCATCTGCAGTGGTCCTCCAACAGAAAGATTACAGTGTGAGAGACCACACCCTGATAGTGCAAGATCTTGAAACAGGCCCTAATAAAACTGAGAGGCACAATAGTTAACCCCTCAGAAGGCAGTCAGAAAGGCCTTCCTTTCACTGTGCACCAGTAGCAGAACAATTCAAAGCTGATGTTCTTTTTTGTGCAGGTGCAGACATATCCTTATTTTTTACCCCCTCTGTCCTGATAAAAGAACAGAGTCGGCGGTGGTGGCAATGGTGTCGGCAGCAGCAGCCCGAGGGGCGGAATGATGAATACAGAAATGCAGTATCAGCACCGAGATTAGGCTGTCAGCCTCCAGAGCACTTCCCTGCAAGAGAGCAGATAAGAGGGAAAAGGTGAATGAGAACACTTGTCACAGCAGATGGTGGGTTTGATTTGAAGAAGAAAGAGAGGAAAAATAGGAAAGGGGAGGTGAGGGGGGGAAAGAATGCTGCCTTAGACCCAGTCCTTGCTGCATCACTGAGTGCCTGAGCCCTTGTCCTTGACCACCTGCATGATGCCTAGTACAATTGCTTCTGATGATGAGGTTAGTGAGGTTCGGTGCTTGTTTGAAGGCTAAGATGGGTGGCTCTGGGAAGATCTCTTTAAGAATAGGGTCTCTTTTTAGTATGG
>NW_017728992.1:62080261-62086970 GCF_001723915.1 Gavialis gangeticus
ATGCTGCCTTAGACCCAGTCCTTGCTGCATCACTGAGTGCCTGAGCCCTTGTCCTTGACCACCTGCATGATGCCTAGTACAATTGCTCCTGATGTGAAGCGTGCATGTCTGTTCTGTATAGGAGGGGTCCTTAGAGAGCAGCAGGAGTCTTTGCAAGTGGGATGTGTTCTGCTGACTAGATTTACCATCAGTAACATTGTTGCTGTTTCCATCCACTGGAGTCAGATGCTGTTTTAAGCTAATGGCAACCCTGCCTCTGACACCTCTGGGCAGCTGCCATACCCCACTGCTGATGCTTCAAAAGTATTGACCTTTCTTGTTCACATCATAAGACAAAGTATAGAGTTTGAGTAATCCTGTCAACATTCTATATTTTATTAACATTATGCTAATTAGCTGAAAAGCCACACATTGATTTTTCTTGAAAGGATCCTAGGATCTAATATCCATGAATAGAGCTGGCAAAACCTAATCTACTAATGGATTTAACTTAAGAGAAATAAAAAGCTCAAAGAGAAATATGATTATTTTTGGACTACTTAACTAGCACTTATCTTTAAAATACATTTATAGAATTTCCATATTCTGCTGAGGCAAAAATACAGCTGTATTTAAATATAAACATATATAAATATATATGTTTATGTTTATATTTAAATACAGCTGTATTTTTTAAGTCATAGATAGATAGATAGATAGATAGATAGATAGATAGATGACTAGTAGCTCCAGCCAATGTGTTTTCTTCACTATGTTTTTTTCAAGTTGATATTAGGGAATCTCTAGCTCAAATTCTAGCTATATGAGATGTGAGCACAAGGCTGATGATAAGAGAACAGACAAGGCACCTCACGTAAGTTAGTACTAGCTGCAGGGTCTTATTGTCACACATTAAGGGCCAAATTTTCTGTTGATATATATGGAGATGTCTTCACTGGTTTTAATAGTATTTTGTCCTTTTACACCAGTAAAGGATTTTGGTCTTTGCCCAAGAGCTGCGTACAGTTGGTGTAGTGCTCCTTCAAACACAGTGATTTTATTTCAAATTATTGTTGCTATTATTTATATTGAATAGTGCCTGGGAACCCTAGTCATAGGTTACATGCTGCCAAAACCCAAATCAAACAAACAAGCTAAAAGGTAGTCCCTGCCCCAAAGAGCTTATGGTCTCAGGGTGAGGCAAAAGGCAATAGGTGAATACAGACAAGTAGGAAGCACAAGAAAACAATGGGATCGCATTGGTCAACATCACAGGCATTAGTCGCAACAAAGCAGCAGCCTTTAGTCAAGGTTTCATTTAAAAAAAGGAGCAAAGGGGCTGGAAGCAGGGTTACTTTGTGGTTGGTCTTAGGGATCTCCTTTTAGGAATGAGGGGTAGCATGCAAGAAAGCACAAAGGTGCTTACCTGAAAATTTAGCAAGTGAATGACAGAAGCCGGCACCAGGGGCTGACTGGAGGTGGGACCTGACATCTCAAGAGTGTAGGAAAAATGGCAGGTAGGTTAGGGATAGGTCATGGAAGGCCCTGAAAGTGAAGACAAGTAGCTTATGTTTGATACAATAGTGAAAGGGAAGCCAATGCAGGGGTGACCGAGGTTCAAAGTGACAAACTCCAAGAAACTTAAATTCTGATGATCAAATTATTTCAAATTCTGGGCATTCATTGGCCAAAGTCATGGAATCCCTCTCTGCATTTTAAAGAGGTTGCAGAACACCAAAGTATCAGATTTCCTGAACAAAGACTGCCAAGTAAATGCATTCAAATTATTTCACTGCAGTCACACTTGGGACAGATTTGACCTAGCAGGTACAAAGCCACATGAGATACAAATCACAGCTACTAAACTAGAGCTTAATATCAGATGAAGAGTTGTTTGAAGTGTGGTTCTACTAGAAAAGGGACATTAAAAATGTCCTGGTGGGGTTTTCTATATGCTATTTTCTGTCAGTAACTCCATATTAAATGTCCACAATTTGCTCTTTTTTTTAACTATCCAGCCTTAAACCTCAGCCTGAGCTCTGAGTGTCAAACTAAATTTTTTTCCACCTCATGTGCAATCAGTAGGTGAAGCTTTGAAACTGGACATTAATTGACAATCTTGAAAATAATGAGTGTGCCAAAAGAGGCTTCAGCTCTGCCTCCCAGGGGCACATTGGTTCTTGAGTGCTCAAAGGAATAAAAGAAGCTAACCCTCCATTTTAGTCAGTAAACTAAATAAATAGGGCCCCGCATTAAACTATTCGTGCTAGTGTAAGGTGGTGTTTAGAGAAAAGAGCTGAAATTTTCAAATTTTGAAATATTGTTAATATATTACCTTACATCAACCTGCAGGCCCCCTTGAAAATTTAAATCTGCTTACAATTTGAATGTCCTTCTATTTCCATGGATTTTTTTTGTTTACTGATGAAAAAATCTAGGCTGCCATTTGTTTTACATTCTGTTTTACACTTATGGTCAAGTATGGTGAACTCTTACACTCACGTCCAGCACTGCCAGCGCCTCCTACTCATTCACAAAACAAGCCTACCTACTGCATGATTGCAGGGTCATGCATTACTACTTTGTGATTCAAAACTACAGTAGCAGAGTGATGAATCAGAGTGCCTCACCAATCTGCTGGAGTTTCCTGAGGGTGTTAACAAGCACGTGGACAAAGGGAATCCAGCTGGCATAATATATTTGGATTTTCAAAAAGCTTTCTACAAGGTCCGTCACCAAAAGCTTTCAGAAAAACTGAGTTACTATGGCATTAGAAGGAAATCTGTTTTGTGGGTCAAGAGCTGGATAAAAGACAGGAAGCCAAAAGTAGGGCTAAATGGCCACTATTCAGGGTGGATGGAAGTCAGAAGTGGGGTCCCACAGGGATTTGTGCTGGGCCCAGCTTTGTTCAACATTTTCATCAATGACCTGGAAATGGGGACCGCAATGAAATCTCCAAGTTTGCGGATGACAGTAAATTATTTCAGGTAGTCAAGCTGATGGACCTGAGCCATAGAAAGATCTTACCAAGCTGAGTGGGCAAAAACTTGCAGATGAATCTCAGTGTCAACAAGTGCAAAGTACTGCACGTGGAGAAGAAAAATCTCAAGTATGCACACATAGTGGTGGATTCTGAACTAGGAGAGCTTGGAGTCATTATAGATAGTTCTCTAATATCATTTGAATGTGCATCTGTAACCACAAAAGAAGCCTGATACATATCTTCCACACATCCCACCATCTCTGGGCTGAAGGAAAGGTCCACTGCTGCTTGCACCCAGCCAGGCAGGACTCCTGGAAGAATGCCATGAAGCCCACATCCCCCATCAGGCTATTGTTGATGTGCCAATAGGCCAGCCCCAGGTGCTTGGGCTGTGGAGTGACACAAGTGTAGGCTAGGTGGTGATTGCTAAAGGGGCTGGCCTAATGCTAGAGGTGTGGACTTCGGTGGTGTTTAGCAAGATGTATATCCTATCCAGCTGGGAGTCGTGTGCCTGATGTTCTTCTACCCTGATAAAGGTGAAGGTGATGGTGTCTTAAGTGGGATGGGCACACCAAACATCCATCTGGGGGCAGTTAGAGATGACCCTTTAAGGATATTTATGGTGGCCTGGCTCCACTCCTTGCCAATTCAGTCCTGAACCTCTAGGGTTACATTACAAGTGCCTGGTCCTTGGCAGGGATTTTAAGGTCTGAGAGTGTCAAGGTAGTTGGCCACCTGCTGACAGAATCATGTCAACTCCAAGTCCTGAACAGGGGCATAGATGTTGACCAGATTCAGGATAACCCCTGTATTTGGACCCAGAGATGGAGGTCAGCAGCTGGCCCCACCTGATTCCCAAGAGGGGGAGGGGTCAATGTGTTCCCCTCTGCCTCAGTGGTGGGAATAAGCCCAGGAGACAGTGGGGTCTGTGCAGGGATCCCTTCATGGTTTGTTTAGCTGTTGGGGGACTCTGCTTCCATGTCTTCCATAGGGCCAAAGTGAGGGTTCAGTTCTGTGGCAAGGGTGGCTTTGTGGGGTCCAGAGGAGATGACTGAGACACCTCGATGGTAACAGTGTCCACCCCAGAGCCCTGAGAAAAGGGACCTTCCCCACTGGGGCTCAACAGTGTGAGTCCCAAGGCTCCCAACTTCCCCCAGGTGGTCAGAAGGGGAGGGCTTCACCCCCAAACCCACCCCAAAGGTACCTGAGGCCTAGGCCTCAATACCTATGATTTCATAGATTTCATAGACATTTGGGCTGGAAGGGACCCCGGAGGATCATCAACTCCAGCCCCCTGCCCCAGGGGCAGGAAGTCAGTAGGGATCATAGGATCCCAGCAAGATAAGTATCCAAATGCGTCTTGAAGGCATTCAAAGTAGGTGCTTGAACCACCTCCGGCGGCAGTCTATTCCAAAACTTGGGGGCTCAGACAGTGAAAAAGTTCTTGGACGATGATGAGGGACTGATTGCAGCCAAAGGAGTTGGGGGGGTTCCTCCATTGGCTCCTCTGCCTCAGGACAGCCTGGCCACCCTGGCCCCTCCTGCACGGTACTGTCAACCCTTTTTGATTTTCCCTGGAAGCAGGGTATCCAGTACACCTTAGGAGGTAATGGGGATCAGCTTAAGGTCAGTCCTCCTCTTGGTGGAGGTGCCCCAGAGCCCAGCACCAGAAGTACCTTATCTTCCATGCCATATATTGGATTTTTATGAGGGATCCCTGGATGCAGACCATGAAGGCCCTCTCCACCTATGCCCTGACCCCTGCCACCAGGTGGGTGGTGACCTAGTAGCAGAAGGACTGCACATAGTGGAGGCTGAGGTCCCAGCACCCAAATGGAAAGTGGTGACCAGGAAGATGGCTTTCCCTGGGTCTAGCAAGTGGGGCTGAATTGGAAAGAAAGGGAAGGACCAAGCTGAGGCCTGACGTGGGGGATATGGATGCCCCCCACCAAGTTTCCTTTCTCCACCACCTCCTAGGTGACAGCCTTCATAAAGGAGAAGAAAACCCCTTTGCAATACATTTTGGAGGCAGCCATATCTTTGGGTTCCTACTGCCCATGCCAGCACATGCATGTAGATCCCAAAGTGGGGTGCATTGTTAGGCAGCCAACAGCGCACCCAGTGCTCCCTGTTGATGTTGGGAAAGGAGCCCTGGTTGCCTGAGGCAGTGTGGCCAGAAATGGTGGAGGGTTCAGGCTTGGGAGCTGAAGGTTTGCCTGCAGCTGCCTGGGTATAACTCCAGCTGCTCTGTTAGGCAGCTAGGCTTTCAAAGCTAGGGGAAGGCTAAGCAGGTAAACTAGCAGTTGCAGGGGGAACACCTCAACCACAGGTCCTTTCCTCTTTCCCCCCTCTGTGGAGGAAGTTTAGCCTTTTCCCCTGCCCCCTTTAGGGGGTCCTTTAGCCCATTTAGGGGGAAACTGACCAGCAGGGGTGCCCTAACCCTATTACTCTCACCTGTCTTGTTTGCTACCCCCTTCTTAAAAGCTGCTGGAGTAGCACCCACCTAAGAGGGGCTCTTACCCTGTCATGGGGGAGCCCTGGGCTGACCCTCTGTTTGGGGGTGGGGGTGGCTTGCTGAGGAGGCTTGTGGGGTACCTCCTTGGGCTGCATTTGAGAGGAGCTGGTGTGTTCGAGGAAAGAGCAAGAGGAAAGGGAAGGAGAATGGAGCTGAGGAATGAACACAGAGGCAGAAATGGATACACACAGGAGGGAGGTCTCGGCATGCAGCTGGCTTACTCAGCCCAAACACTAACAGTGGCGGGTGAGGGAGTTGAACACAGGACCCAACACAGGAGGGAAAGACAGAGGAGTGCTGCTGAAGTGGCTGGCATTGGAGTTGGTGGTGCTAAGGTCCCCACAGGCTGGAAGCAGCAGGAAGTGAGAAGAGGCCTCCCCTCCCTAGAGAAGAGGATGGTAGCATGGGTTTGCACCCATGGTACAGAAGCCAGCAGCAGGTCCCAGGCCCAGCTGGCCAGCAGTATCTACATGGGAAGCCATGGCACCCCCTGATGATGAGAGAATTGTTGGCTAGATGCATCATTGGTCTGACCCAGCATGGCACTTCATGTTCTTAATCAATGTGCATTGTGATATGATAATTGATTTGCTGTTGCAATTTAATTAACAGAATGTTGATACATTAATAAATGAGGGTGACAGAAATGAGGCTGCTGAAGTGGATCTGTAGAGTCAGCAGGAAACGTCAAGTTGAAAACAAAGAGATGCAACAAAACATAAAGATGACATCAACAGAGGAAAACCTGAGGAAGAGCAAACTGAGATGGTTTGGGCAGGTAGCTGAAAGGCTTGCAAGATGCAGACAAAAATGATACTTGTCGCATGATCAGCCCCTTGAAAGCACTCTAAAGCTGTGCCTTAACAGAAAAACATGGCTGCAGAGTGCTCTGATTATGTGACAAATTAACCCCCATTGTATGAGGGTTCAAATGAAAATGCTTCCAAAGCAAAGCACCTTCATTATTTTCTGTCTGCTCAGGCTGCAGCCTGCTGTCTCTGGATGGGAGGGAGAAAAAGCAGGGAAGTCCATTCTGGGGTTTTCTCAGCCTCACTGAAGTAAGGGAGTAGAAGGATTAGAGCCTCTCTCTTACTTGGGGGGGCGCTCCAATCTACTCACCCCTCCAGTCCAGCAGGGCTGAGAAAACCCCAAAACAGACCTCCCTCCCTTGCCTTCTCCCCCATTCCCATCCAGAAACAGGTGCAGAGCTGTAATTGGGGGGGGGGGGGGGG
>NW_017728992.1:62087189-62089544 GCF_001723915.1 Gavialis gangeticus
AGACTGCACAGACACAACCTCTCTCCCTGGATCAGTTCCAAATTGGAGCAGATCCTCCACTCTCTTGATCCAACAGCTAACATCTGTTGGGTCAGGAGAATTGATCTAACTCATGGCGCTTTCTATGATTGCCACACATTAGACCCGGGAGCTGAACTTCTGTTTGTGCAAAGAAAAGCTGAAGAAAAAGTTCAGGCCATGAGTGCTGGGAACAGGAGAAAGAAGAGAAGACCCAAGAAGATGTATTAAGAGTTTTTTAAAGCAAGGCCTGAGGGCATGCCATAGTTCAGAAGAGATGGCTACAACAAAGTTTTTGGAGAATGAGGACTTGAAAAGCAAAATCCACCTTGCAATATATTTATGATTAAAGCAATCTATATGGCTCATCTTCCTTATATTACGATCAGCTATACTCTCTCTATATATACACTGGCTCTTCTATCTTTGCCTTTCAGATCCCAGCCAGAAAGGGTCCAGTCCAAATTTCCAGTCCCCAAGCCACAGCTTTCCTCTGACATCCCTGGCGGACCATAAGCAACAGACAATGTTGTATGATGGAACCTGTCATGCCATGTGACTTGCTTTGTATTCACAAGGCAAACTATCCAGAAGGGAAAAAAGTGCCCTTATAACTTGCTCTGACAGCACCAGCCAGCAAGGGGAGCTGGAGGACTTCAGGCACAGACTGTGCTATTAATGAGAAGTGAGCTTCCCCTGGGTAAAAGAGGTGCTCCCCTAACCTCTACCCTGCCCTCTTGGGTAGAGCATGGGGGAGCCATACATAGAACAGGATAGGAGCAGGAGCAGCAGGGATCAAAGTCTCCCAGAACAGCTTACGAGGTGTTTTAGTGTATGGGCATTTATACACATATTTTTTTGTCCCACAATGCACCAGAGATCCACCACTTTGGAGCAGACTTGATTAGTCAAGTCGGCTCCGCATGCAAGCTGATGTGAACGGCACTGGGCTGCATGCAGTTGTATAAGTGGCAAAATGCACATTGGTGCACAGAAAATGGTGGCGGTGTGCTTTTGAACTAAATTTAGTACCTTCTATGTGTTTTAGTTTAAAAGTGTGCCACCTCCATTTTCTCAGCACTGATGCATATTTTGTCACTTATACAACTGCAAGCACTGCAGCTCCAGGCGCTTTTCAAAGCACCCAGTGCTTGCATGTATAAAAATGCCCTATGTGTTTTGCCTTTCTCCCCATCTTGTCTTATTCTACATTTTTCAAGCAACATCTTTGTGGCTGGCTGGCTATTTTTACAGCTAGTTGGCCATTTGAATTCTGCAATGATCATCTTGTACTTGTAAAATGTCTAAATGTATTGTGCAATTAACCAGTGAACTGCACAATAAATGTAACATGTTTCAGGGACCTGAGATCCAGACATTTCCTGCCTCCTCACAATGTCTCTACCCACATTCCTCCTGGCTCCTACTACTATATGTTAGGTTTCAAGCATGCTGGTTGATGATCTCCTTGAAAAGGTGGAAGAATGAGGACAGGCTTCCAAAAGCTAGGCACATACATATAAGCATGTACTGCTGCACATTCCAACTTTTACTTATAAAGATCCAATGTACACATGTATATTTGTACTTATATGTGAATTATTAGAGAGCTGTTTCATCACTCCTTCTACCCACCGCACATACAATGTTAACAGGGAAGAGAGGAAATTCAGTGAGTACAATATGATCAAATGCTAATAACCTCTTATTCCATCGGGCTCAGACTTGGCAACTGTTTGCCCTTCCCAGTCTCTACCTGAAAGTAAGACTTGGTTGACAAGCAGCTGAGGCTCACTCTAGGAAAGACAGAGATGACAATGGTTAAATGGAAGAAGCAAAAAATAGGAGATAACAGAGGTGGAATTGACCTTGGTGAATAAACCCCTTGTCACAGATTCACCCAAAACCAAGTTGCCTCTGGGGTTCATCATAAGGTATGCATGGATATTCTTCCAAATTACATTTACTTCTGTGGTGTTTAATCTCCGTATATAGCTGGTGTGAACTTGGATTCAGTTTTGCCATTTTCATATCTGTATGTATTACAGTGCTCGATATAAATGATGTACTTTTGTAATTTCGTGATGCAATTGGAAGAAAATCAAGTGAGGTATTTAGCACACACCACAAGGCATTGTCTGCCTGTAATGGGGAAATCAACATCTCTATAGAAAAGGCATCTGAGAGGAATGGCCAGGAATCCCAGGTATCTCAGGGAGACCAGAAATTTCTGAAGGATTCTGGTGACATTAAAATAATGTTGATGGGGGGGGGGGGTTGGGGGGGGGGGGGGTTTTTTTTGGTGTTTATTAATAAAATGCTGTTTTTTTTTTTATA
>NW_017728992.1:62089561-62100857 GCF_001723915.1 Gavialis gangeticus
GGGGGGGGGGGGGGGGGGGGGGGCTTGGAGGCTTTTTAGAGTCTAGCTATAATAGAATCGTGATCTCTTGGCTTTTTCCCACACTGGAGAAGGATCTGAGGCCCCTGCATCCAGGACTGGTGGAATCAGCAGAAAGGTTGATCTCTCAAAATATTACCAGGACTCACAGGAGCGCTAGGGCATAGCCATACGAGAGGGTAAGGAATATAACATGTTTTGTCAGTTTTGCTTATATCATTCTTTTTTTCCTATATAGCCTTTTCCACAGAAAGGGGGACCTAACATTTCTTTCACAATGCAAAGAGTCTAGGGCTGGCAAAAATCCCCTTGCTGCAGCTGTGGGGTCCAGTATAAGGGTCTGCAACTGAGGGTTTTGTGGGTAAGCAGTAATCCAGAGCAGCCTTGGTCTATTCCTTTGGACAAGCAGTGGTACAGCAAAAAGAAACCTAGGGCTCTGGGGAGCCTCCCACAGATAGGTTTGTGCCACCCTTGTTCAGTATTGCCGAGATGTATAAAGGTTTTATCAGTTTTCCAGCTGCTTTTGAAGTCCAGGGAGTAATAGTAGTTGGGAGGATTCTTTTCACGTTGTTTTTTTGGTAAAGAGATTTCAGCCTCTTCTTCTCATGGATAGTATCACCATTTTCTACACTTGTACTACTATCTCCAGACTGAATTACTGCCGTATGGTCTGCTTCATATTGGGTGCGTCTACATGGTGCCCTACAGTGATGTAGCAAAGCAATTGCCAGCCATGTCTCCACAGTGGCACACTCCCTGGGTATACTGTGCCTCTACAGCAACATGTAGGCAAAATTTACCTGTGCGCCATGCACACGGTACACTAACTACCCCTACCGCGCCATGCTTTAGTACTTCCAAAAGGAAATACTAAAGCACAGCACTGTAGCAATATCGCCATATGGCGACGTGACAATGCACTCATTATGTCTGAGGATCACTCAAAAACGCCAGCGGACTGCAGAATGGAGCTGACTGCTTATCTAACAATGTTTCATATATGTACCATGGTCCAGAGATGTCCACAGGCTGAGCAGATTTGTAGTTCAGATTTATAAATCTTCTTATAATTTGGTCAATATCTGTTATCAGGTCAAGCATCTGAGCTGACTGTCCACCATGCAGTACCTTTGGAACTGGCCCTCTCTAGCAGAAGGCCCTCGTATCTTGAACACACTTTCTTCTCTGGTGAACCTTCAAGGTTCATTGCTAAGCTTGTCTCTTTAGTCAAGCTTCAGCTTATGATGCTAAAATAGACTACGTGGGAAAGTATTCATGGGGTGCTTTCATTGCTGCTGTCATTGTGGCAGGATAATTTCATAGGTGGTAGGTGTTTTTTAAACCTCCAGCTTGTACAATCAGAGATTATAATAGATTGACAATATAAATTAAACCAAAAAAACAAACAAAGTAACTTGAGGCCACTCTTGCTAACTCAAGAGCCTGGTAATGAATGAATCAAAATAATAATTGCTACATTTGAAAGAATTGAATGGGAGGATGGGACTAGAGGGAGTGAGCTAGGTTAATCAGTCTGTGCTCTAGCTACAGGATGTGACAATCTCAAATCTGTTTGTATGAGAAGGAATCTCTGTGCCCTGACATGCCTTTCAAGTTTATATTGACAGTGCACTGTAGTGTATGACAGCCACTAGTCTAAAGAGGAAAGAACAGAGATACTGACCAAGACACATGTTGTCAAGAGAATAAAAAATATAATGGGATACAATGCAAAGCACAACCGCATTAGATTCTAGAGAACCCTTTGTCACAGAATTATCTTACCTTTCTTTTTCTTCACATCTTGGTTTCCCCCCTCCCTTTGTGTGGCTGTCTCTGCTCATTTTCTCAGGTTCTTTTCAGCTGGGTTACTACATTGCAGATTTGAACTCAGCCGTCAAACTGAATAATGCTTGAGGAGGAGAAGAAATGAAAACACCTAGAAAGAAGAGAGGCAGATTGCTGGGGGGAGAGTGGGAATCAAAAATCCTAAGCACTATAGAATAAGGTGAATTATTGTTCAGAGACTAATATACGTATTAAATAGACACTGGGCACTTAAGCACACTTACGCTTGGGTCAGTAGTTGAGAAATACACCCAATCCTTTTGTGGGCAATTATATCCTTCTAGCTATAGATCTTTGTATATTTCCTCTTAGTAAAATGTCCACACTCTGATCTGCCCACAGGTACTTTATACAGAAGTTAGGCACACACTTGTAACAAGTTACAGATGGTCAAGCTTATACAAGTATGCAGAATGAAGCAATGACGCAGGGCTGTTGACAAAACACCCTGCCAAGCTCAGAGATAAAAATACAAGAGTCTTGCTGGAAATCAGAAGTGAGGAAGACTCCTGAGAAGAACTCCATGTGAAGGAACGTGAGAGTACCAATTTGCAGCCTACACTGGGAGGACTTCTATTTATTCTCTAGTTAGGTAAACATGTTGTGTATTTAGCTTATTGGATAAGCAATGTACCTATTTTCTTGAACACAACACCTCCCCCCAACATAATGCAAGTTTTTTATTGAAATGCAGAAGGCAGTAAAAACAAATTTTCAGAGTTATGTCTTTACAGAACAGGGACAAAGCCTAACCTTCAGCTAACTCAACCTCCCTTCTTTGCGTAACTAAAGCTGAATCCTTAGCTTTTCCTGAAGACTGGTCTCCTTTGGTGGATCTATGATTTTGAAAAAAACCTGAGCTAAAGAGAATGCAAAATAGAGATCAAGGGCAGCTAGCAGGCGATGATGATGCACATGTGAAAAATGGATACACTGGATAAGCTAATGCTCTTAGCAAACTCTGCCACTGAAGGGTCTAGAGAGCCATCAGGAGGAAAAACAGAGGTGAAAATCAGACCTATCCTCTCTCTCTGTACGTCATCTGAAGAACTTCACCAGTGCAGGGAGATGTAAACCTGCCAACAGCAACCTGGGTGAATTTAGCCCAAAGAGACTGCATTTAAAACCAGTTTCCCAAACCATTGAGAGTGGCCATTTCTACAAATATTCAACATTATTTTCCAGGAAATCTTGATTTTCTTTCAGATTATTTCCATGTCTTCTTTTCTTTTCCAATTACTTCCTGCCACTGAAGACTTAGTAATGATAATCAGCGATGGGTCCAAATGCTAGACTTCAATGCAAGCCACACTGATTTGGGACATGGGGGGAGAAGGGGGAAGGGAGGGAAAGGCTTTGGGATCCTTGAAATTTGGGCCCTTGTCTGGTAATCATATCCTACATTATGCGCCTCCATGAAAAGCTCTTAGACTACTTAACAAATACATTGTATAGACTGAGCTGTATATCTTTATTGCAGAAGGCTGACATTGACAAAGAAGTCCAACATCACCTCATATGTACAAGTGCAGCCCCAAAATCAAGCTTGTGGTTTATCAAGTAGTCACAATCCCTACCTTACCAAATGGAGCTGAAATGTGGACAATATACAGGAGACACCTCAAGTTTCTGGAGAAGTACCATCAACACTGCCTGCAAAAGATCTTTCAAATCCGGTGGGAAGACAAATATACCAAAGTTAGCGTCCTCTCCACCAGCATCAAAGTGATGGTCATCCAATTTCAACTTCACTAAGGCAGCCACATCATCCTGATGCCTGACTCCAGACTCCTGAAGGAAGTTCTATTCTCCCAGCTCAATCAAGGTGTACTCTCAAGAGGAAGAAAATACTTCAAAGGTGTCCTCAAGGTCAATTTAAAAAACATGCAACATTGATATCAACTCGTAGGAGACTATCACCAGGACTGCCCCAAATGGAAGAAGAGTCTGCTACAAGGATCTCAGTACTTTGAAACCTCAAGACGACAACAAGAGACAGAAAAGGGGGAGCAACAAAAATAGTGGGTTGCAGAGCAAATCAAGAATCAAAAGCCACCCACCCCACGTGGAAACAAGTGCCCAAATTGCAATAGAACTTGTCAATCCTGAATCAGCCTTGTCAGCCATCTTCAGACCCACAAGTAAGGCAATCATGGAAGACAATCATCCTCAACTGCAAGGGATTGCCGAGGATGATATCTTTATCACAAATCAGCAGTCGCATCATCACCCATTTGCCTGGGACTCAGTATAACATGCCAAACCCTTTAGCTACCCCAATTGCCATTAAAAAAGAAAAATCCCTCTATGAATGTTTTTTCTCCTTTATCCCTAAATGTAAACCTATCCCTTCAGTGCTTGGGCCAAGTACAGATTTTCTAAAGCTAAAACCTCCATGACTTGAGAGTCCAATATCTCAGACCCATGCAGACCTCAACCTGGAATCTTTGTAAGGCTGGGAAGGAGAGATTTCCAGTTCACCAAAGTGACTAGCACTCCCATGTAACCAAGGTAGGGCCTGACATATTCATATTTAAAACTGTAACATTATATTCTATGCAGAAAATCTGTTCTGACTCATTTTTACTCAGTTGTACAAAGGGGACTTTGAACTGCCTTAAACAGTTAGCAGAGGTTTCCTTTAGTCTTCCTCATTCTCATGACAAATGGACACCTCCTATAATAACAACTGAAGCCAACTGTGATGGTCCATAGTCCCTGATTCATGACCACAGTTCCACCATGGGCTATTTTTGATATCCTATAAATGAAGGAAATCACTGTTTTGCACTGCAACGTCTTATACGGCTCAGTGTAGACCCCATTATGCTGGGAAGGTATTCAGAGTGGGGGTTGACAGAACCAGCTTTATGTCACCCATTTCCTCCCTTGAACAAGAAAGGTGCAGAAGGTGGGGTGGACAGAGCAGTCACTGCTCCAGCCATCATAATTTAGAATAGAACTTAGGTGCTCTAAATAAAGGTGGGCCAACCTGCAGCATGGGAAACACAACTGGCACAGGAAGCCTGCATGTGTAGCACGTGGCAGATCAAGGAGGGGAACGCCAGAGCAGCAATAAACAGAGCAGAAAGCAAAGCAGAGGAGATAAGGCAGGGAGCACAAGGCAGGAAGTAGAAAGCAAAGGAAGAGACTGGGAAAGGGACAGAGAATAGTAGCAGAAAGTAGAGCAGCAGATTGGCAGGGGAAGGGGATCAGACTGGCACTTGGGGGTAATGCAGGGCTAATTTATGCCAGGCCTGCCAGAAAGGTTGGCCCCCGCTGCTCTGAATTATTCAGCCAGCCCACACACATTACAATTTCTCCATCAAAATGATACATGTATAAAATGCACACATTGAAGTGATGCTTGGACATAAAGCATGTTTGTTAGTATGTACTAACTTTGCATTATTATATTCTAATGAGAATAACTTCAATGATCTCAGCATTTCCAACAGGTAATCCATTAAAAAAAAACCCCAAGGTGTTTCTGCTGATTAAGCCCAAAGATAAAAGGTCACTTCTTGAATTTCTGTAGGTTTACAGACATAGTGAAGCAAGTCAACATGAGAAATTCACTCAAAAGTGAACTAAAGACAATGCTTGAGCATCCATGTCTCCAAAAAAAACATCTCCAGGTTAGGCAGTACTTTGCAGATAAATCCTGCCCTGGAATCAAAAGTGGATTGTGAACCCACCAGTTGCTTAATGGGTTTGGATTTGAAGCCAGGGCAATGGTGCTATAAGCCAGGCTTTTTGTGTTAGGGCTGGCGTAAACCCTTGTACAACACAAGCCTGGTTTTCTAACCAGAAATCATGGGAGCTTTTCACTGCTGTGAGTGGGCCAAAGCCAAGCTAGCAACCAGGAAAGAATGCAAGTATTTCCTGCATGAAGAGAGAACCTACTGGTTGTTTAATGCTTTGAGTGCTGTTGCTGGGCTGTGCTGTACCTAACAGCTCTACTTTGGCTCTTAGTTTCATCTACCTAATTAGCAAAGTTGAGTCCAAGTGGCACATGACCAACTTAATCAAAAGCGAATAGCGGCCCTTTAGCAATCAGCAGCACAATCGCATTGCAACCCACACACATCAAAGATAACAACAAGCAGGCAAGGGGGAGCAGGCCTTCCACAATGGCAGATCAAGCAATAGGTTTTCAGCTCATACATACCTGTGGCACTGCACCCATCAACACTGTATTTCTGTGAAGGACCCCTACCGCCTTCAAGAAGGGAGAGTAAAATAAAGCTTCCCAAAACAAGGGAAAATATTGCCGCTGTGGCAGCTGAGGACCTTGTCTGGAGGTTGATATGTGTCAATCAGAGTTTGGGGGGGGAGGGGTTCATTTGGTGTATGTGTATACGTTTTAGCCTGTCAGAGTCCGATTTTCAATGATGCAAGTCTCCTCTAACTGATAACGCTCTAAATAACAGGTGAGTGACTCCTGGCAGGAAGGAGATTGTCTGACCTCATTGTTTGCCTTTTTCCCCCTTCTTTGTTCTTCACAAATAAAGGTTTTTTAATAAACTGAAAGGTCCTCCGCTCCTGCCTGATGATAAAATGAAAGGAACCAGTGAGGTATGGTACAACGTGGCAGCAAAAAAAGAGAAGCTCATCAGAAAATAACAAAGGTGCAAGTTAAAGATAAGGCAGCTGTCAGAGATTAATCCTGCTGGCCTGATTGTTTTCTTTAATACCGAGGCCTGCAATAGCAAGCGATAAGTTTGCTGAGTAATTTGGTTTTTGGTGAGGAAATAAAATTCAGGTAGGCCTCATAATTGATTTCCTTTTCTTTAGTTTTCTAAACATTAAACAAAAAAAGCCCTGCTTTGACTACACTTTCCTTTTTTCAGACATGCTCCAAAGCTCTGCATTTCCTTCCCAGCTGAGTCTGAATGAAGGTTAACTTTGAGAGGGAAAGCACCCTGTCTTTCGGCGGCATCCATATGGGAATACAATTGTTTGCTTCAACGCAGTGTCTTCAGGTTTTAAACAAAATTAATTTGCCCTGACCTCAGTCTCACTTTGCTGCCCAGCATACTCTTGGGAAGCATGTGGCAGAGGAAAGGACAGAACTAGGAAGGTAAGGACAGGTAAGCACTACAGAAGCTCAGCTTTACCACATCTGTAGTTATGCACAACTAAGATATTAGACCCACTCCTGGCACAGCTGAAGTTGATGGGAGCATGACCATTGCTGGTTGTGGAAGCTATACTGTACCCATCACATACGAAGGCCCCAGATGTACAATCCTTGTTGAACTGGAGGAATAATTATTATTGCTGAGAGTATAGTGAGATCACGCAGACAAGCCAGGCAAGGTAATGCCCACCAGGGTTGCATGGTTAGGCTGAGAAGCATTTACAATCATTCTGATATACTGTGGTCTATAGATGCTAGCTATGTAGACTAGTAAGGATTTTCAGTGGGAGTTTGCAGAAGCATCTGGGTGTCCCATTTACTGTCCTTTTAATTGCTTTGGATGCTTTCTTAAAGAATCCAAGCCTGTTAGTCACACTTGTCCTGTTCTTCTGTTTGTGTGTACACCTGTGTGTATACATATACACCCATGTATACAGCAGCATGGGTGGCCAAGTGAAGTCCAGATAGCTTCACAATTCTATAGCAATTTTGGCTAAAAGAGAAGAAATTATGAGAGGAAAAGCCTCTCGGGAAGAAAAGAAGAATCTGTGGGCACGACGCTGAACTGCTTTTAAATGGGAAGCTCTGGAGTGTGTGTGTGTGCGCGTGTGTGCGTGCGTGCGTGCACGCGCGCGCATGTATGTGTGTGGACATGAAGCAGCAGCAGCCAAGCCTTATTTATTGTGACAAAATGAACAGCCCCCAGGATGCTCATCCAGCAGCTAATTTCTCATCTTATCTATTATGTGAATGAGATGGGAAAACAGTTTCCTGTTTTTCACAGATATCGCTAACATGAAAGATACAGAATGAATTCCCTTGAAAGCCATGCAGTCAGATCCATCCACAGACTCATTTGTTTCAATGGGAGGAATTAATGCAGTCAGGGCTGCTCATTGATAGGAAACAAGTCTATAAACCTTTCTATAGAAGCAAACATGTTAACACCATCTTTAAAGCCGCTGAAGAGCCTGACATATCCTTTTCCCTGTATATTTATATTTTGTTAGCTTGGTAACTGAAAATACTGCGGCCATTTTTTTTCCCCAGTTGTCTAAGGGGTGAAGCATTCTTCAGGTGTAAAGGTAAGAAGAGGTGGGTGTAAAGACGTATCAGGTCTCAGCACTCCAAGTTCAGGAGCATGGATTGAAACAATCGTACCTGTTACAATCAAACAGAAGCTTCTGCAGGACCAAGACTTTCCTTTTTTAATTTTAAAACCTACACTGAGAGGTAAGCCCAGGCAAATACTGTCTTCCTAGGTCAGCAGCTGCAATGATTCTGCTGCTCACAGCTCTACTGAGCTGCAGCAGACAGAAAGCAAGCAGAATTTTGGCAGCTTTCAGAGTCTACCTGTCTACCTTACTCTGCTTTGCACCTCCTCACAGTTCCCAGTGCAAGAATGTACCTCGGTGTAGGAGATAATACAAATCAGTATCAATGCAAAAATAAGTAAAAATGGAAATAATGGTCTGAGGGTGACTTCTGTACAATGACCTGTAAGTATTTTAGCAAGAACTCCCATTTCCAATAGTGTTAGTGACTCATAGTAAACTAAATACTACAGAAAAGATTTCTCTCTATTGAGTCATTAATGTGGGTTAGGACACCAATCCAGAACAAACAACAAGGAGAAGGGAGGTGGGGGAAGAAAAAATATAAAAAAGGGAGGGGGGAGCAAAATAGTCACTTCAGATTCATTCAGAAAACTTATGTGTAGGCATTCTGCTTATTATTCTTTGTTCTAGTGGATCACTTTAGTGTCCCTCATCCTATTACAGATCTTGCACTTCTGTGAATAGAGGGTCTGATTCTCAAAGAATGCTTCACTTATGGCTCCTATTGGAGCCCAGGATGCTCTGAAAATGAGATGCCTTTGAAATCCTTTGTTCAAGATCTACAAGGACTAAAACCCTAACACTGCTCACTGGTAAAGGAAAAAATTTAGGGATTATCAGAAGACACATAGGGGAGTGAGGTACCTACCTCCTATGAATTTTCAATTGCAGGTGGATATCAAATTTTCTTAAACTTCTTTGAAAATTTCAGTCTGATTCTCAGGCAGGGGATCAATGGAAGCTGGACCTGCAGCAACAGCACAGCCTAAGCAGCCAGCCCTAGAGCACAGGTCACTGCTCCCATGTCCCCTTTTTCAAAATCCTGGATCAACCCATGGCTTTGGGTTTTTCTGCTATTTGATTCCCCCATCCGGTGCCTTCATTTTAAACTTTTGGCTTTCACTCACTCTGATTCCTATTTTGTTACTTATTGACTCACAATCAATAGTTTTCTGGGCTCTCTGGTTCTCCTTCAGTTCAAATGGTAGGCCTGTTGTGCTATGTGGGATTAGGAACACCTTTCTAGAATTCAAACGACCTAGTGGAAATGGCAAAATTACTTCAGTGAGAACAGAATATGACCCATGTCCTTGAAAGCATCATCCATCCTAGTGCTGAAGATTTTTTTTTTAGCTGCTGCATTTTCATCTCTGACACAGTCACTACATGATAACTCCAGGATACAAACTGCATCTGGTTCTACTTGGTGTTTCAGCAATGATTTGAAACAAAAATTGAAAAATGGGATGTGGGGGAGGGTGGAAGATGGGTATGGAGGTTAAATGAAATGAGGGGGTGCATTTCTGCCACCGTGGTACACTGAAAAGAGAAGCATTAATAACATTGCAGCAAACCACTCTGCAAATATAGGATAAATTAAAATAAATACAGCTTACAAGTCTAATGAAGAAAATTCCAGAGCGGGTTGAGACCTTAACTGATATAAATGAGGATCATTATCTTCACTGTGCTATTCTATTCAGTGCAGGACAAGAAGTGTGGAAATAGGAGGAGATTGCTAGGGATGTAACTGTGTGAAGTACAGCCTTGTCACCAGACAATTGTCCCTTGACAAGGAGACTCATTTGAATGTCCAGTAATAAAGTCCTGCATGCACCATGAAAGCTGAGAACATATGCAAACCTCAGCTGTCCCACACTAGTGGGACTTCTTCCAGCTATCAGTCAGAACCAGCATGAGCAGGAGGTTTTCCAGATCTCACACTAACAGAAGGAGTAGTTGCTGCCTACAGGGATGAAATGAAAATGACTTTGTGCTATTCTCACATACTTGCTTCCAGATCACTGGCCACCTGGACAATATTAGAGATCTGCTAGGGAAGTTCGTTCAGCCTCAGTAATATTCCCTCCCTCTTCATTACCTACTTGTGCCATTGTGGCCAGTCAATGCCTCAGCAGAGCTTTGATTCAGCATTGGGAGCTAAGACACACTGAATAAACAAGGAGCCTAGGGGCTTACAAAGTACTGAAAACCTATTACGGCTGTATTTATTACTCAAATATTAGGTGAATTTGGTGCACATGAAAGTGAAGGATCTTTAGCCCTTCCTGTTATTATTGGTAAAAATGAAGCCACACATCCTGAAAAATCTCTGACCAATGCATCATAATACCAGTCCATCTGCTTGCCAACATAGGGCTCTGGGAACACATCAACCTAAGGTCTGGTACTAATGCAAGCTCCCCATTGAAACCAGAATCTAGATCAAGGTCCCCCCTTCTTTCTGGAACAAGCTCTGCTCCCCTAAAAGACAGCTGCTTCTTCCATGATCCTCCTCTCTCTCCTGTGACAGCAATAGTTGAGGGGGAAGCTTGTGGCAGGATGTTCGCATGACCTGAACTAGACTATGGAACTCAGTGCCATCATAGATCTTTTTAAAAATTATCCATAAGCCTCAATGCATTCAGCATTAGAAACGAACTCTCAAGGGTTTTGTGGTGTCCCCTCTACCTTTGCTTTCCTCAGTAAGTTCTTTTTATACTCATGGCTTAGACACTGTGGGGATGGAAACTAAAAGATGGCAGAGGATTCTCCTTTTGCTCCCTTCTCCTAATAGGTGGCAGAACCATACTGGTATGATTCATTCAGGCAGGTGTGCTTCATTAAGCTCTACCCAGCCTGTAAAGGGAATTTTACCCTGTGATTAGTTACTGCACAGTAACTAATTAGGCATAAATTTACTACCTGAATCCTGCAGGTAAAAAATTTATGCCCAAGTCAGCATAAGTCACTATAGTTACTGCACAGCGCAGGTGCACACGTGTAGACACATGCCCATACTGTGCAGTAATTTTTGGTTACTGTGCAGTAACCTAAATTACGGTGCTGTAAATATGCACGTGTAGACACACCCACTGTCTATTTAGTCAGAACTGTTGCTCAGATTCTGTCTCTCTTCATGAAACCCTCTTACCAGAAGAAATGGAAG
>NW_017728992.1:62105857-62109119 GCF_001723915.1 Gavialis gangeticus
GAATCCTGCAGGTAAAAAATTTATGCCCAAGTCAGCATAAGTCACTATAGTTACTGCACAGCGCAGGTGCACACGTGTAGACACATGCCCATACTGTGCAGTAATTTTTGGTTACTGTGCAGTAACCTAAATTACGGTGCTGTAAATATGCACGTGTAGACACACCCACTGTCTATTTAGTCAGAACTGTTGCTCAGATTCTGTCTCTCTTCATGAAACCCTCTTACCAGAAGAAATGGAAGTCAGTAGCATAACCAAGGAAGGTGAGCAGGGCACCTACTTAGTGGGGGGCAGGAGGGTGCAAAAATAGCAGCTGCATTCGACATCAGCTCACCCACTGCAACTGCCCCGTGTGGCATCGGTGCCTATGGCAAAAATATGTCCAGCTACACCCCTGTGGGAGGAGGAGGGGATTTGTACTAGTTTGCATGGCTTAAGTCAGAAACATTTTGTTGATTTTTGGGGGGGTAAAAAAATGCCATTTTTTTCTAAATGAAAATGTTCTAAAATTTCAATATTGACAAAAATTCTCATGGGAAAAATTTTTGAAATGGGGCAGAGGGAAAGGTATAGAGGTTATCCTTTCATTGGAGAATTCCAAAACAAATGTTTAAATGAAACTTATAGGGCTTCTCTAATTTTTATATTCATTATTTTTAGTTTATTCAATGATATATGCCTGAGAACTGGTGTATCATGGAATAAAATAACCCTCATATAATAACAAAATCCCTCATAGCAAATCAATTCAAAAGGTAATTTTGAGATTCTGAAATTAAATTTTTCTTAAATGTATTTGTTTAAAGAATTATTATTTCACATGAAGTTTATTGACTGAATTAAAAAGAAAACCAAATTATGAAATATCACTATATCCATGGATTGGAAATTCTGAATTGCAACCAAGTATAATACAGACTGAGTGCTGCTTGAACTTCCTTCTATTTGCTCAAAATGGCCATGTGTAGATGAAACGATGGGTATGTGTGCACAGCACTTTAAAGTGGGTTAAATGCTTTTCCATCACTTTAATGGTGTCAGTGTTCTCACGTCGGCAGCATATTGCACATTAATTCCAGCCACTGAAGCAAATTCGGTGGTGTAATGCGCCTTAAATGATTTGGGGTGCAGAAAACTAAAAGTCCTCCGAGGAGTTTTAGTTCACTGCCAGTGGCAACATGTAGGGGATACACGGGGGGTGCATATGCACCCCCTGAGAGCACTGGTGCACCCCCTGTCAGGCCACACTCCCTGCTTAGGCAATGGGGGGGGGGGGGCAAGCAGGAGTGCCGGTGCCTCTCCTCTGAGCGCCAGCTAGGGAATGGGAGCACCGGATGTAGACAGTGGCTGCTTCTGGGAGCGCCGTGGCCACAGTGGCCATAAGTTTTGCCACTGGGGGCCCCTAAGGTGGCACCAGTCACCCATGTTTGATGCCCTACCAGCTGCGGAGCGAAAGACTGGGTTCTGTGCACAGGAAGCCCTGCAGGCAGCCTGGCAGCAGCCCAGGAAGGCAGGTTCCACCTAAGAGAGCTGGGGAAAAGCGGCGAGCCTGATTTGTTTTTTTCCACCGCCAGAGCCTGCCTACCAGCCTGAGCTGTGCAGGGGCCTGGTGCTTCCCTCTGCTGCCGCGATGCCCCCCAGGACCACCCAAGTCAGGTGCCTGCGGGTGGGTGCCACTGGGGGTGGGGGCTGTTGCAGCTACAGAGGGAAGCACCACCCCCCTCCCCCCTGCAGCCCAGGGACCACTCCACCTGCCAGCAGCTCCCCCTCCCCCTCCACACTGCCAGAGAGGCAGGTAAGTCGGATGTGTGCACAACATGGGAGTTGAATTGGCCCTATACTGAAGCAGTGTTTTTAAAAACCCACTGCTTCAATTTAGAGCCCCCGCTTCATCTACACATAAATAATTAGCCATATTCTTGCACATTTCACTGAAAGAAGGAATGGAATGAATCCGGGAGACTTCCATCTTGCAGGAGTGCTAGGAACCATGAAATAGGAGCCCCTCTGGCCTACAGCCTCACATGAATACAGCACCAGACTGGACCCAGTGGAATGGATACACTTGGATACATAGCTTTACAATGTGGCTCACATGCTAACTTTCTTAAAGCAAATGCTCTCACCCAGGTGCCAACTGTACAAGTTAATGCTGCACTAATTAATGACTCAAGAAATCACAGCCAGACCAAGAGGGGAAAGGTTAAGTTGGAGTTCATGAAAGGTTATGGTATAAATATATTTTTACCAATGAAGTCAGAATCAAAGATATTTACATATATGTGCAGCTTTAATTTGGAGTTTGGTGAGAATGCCTTCGTATTACGGGGACAGGCTGATTCAGAGCTTAGCTAAAGCCAGGAGAAGTTCTGGCAAATGCAGTACATTTTGACTTGCATTGCTTTGACTGTACACTGATCTTGACCTAAAACAACATAATATTTGGCTTTTCCAGACAAGAAACCATCCACTCTGCCAGATTGTGTGGTGATTTCATTAAGCTTTGGACAGGTCATTTAAAAAGACTAAGGTGACCAGTCAATTCAAAATGCCTGCAATACTTACTCAATAGAAGTAGTTAAAAGAATTTAGGCTTAAAGTTTTTCACATTGAAAAATGAACTTTTTCTTTTAAAAAAAATTAAGCTTTTCATAAAAAATATTAAGAATCAAAATCTTCCATGCTTCTACAAAATTATTTTCTATGCATTTATTGAAAATGTTATTGAAAACATGAGTGACATTTGTTTATTCAAATCCATTGTTTTTTCCTCAGAAAACTGAAAATTTCAAAAGCTATTTTGATTTAAAAGGAAAAAAGTCATAAAGGTTCATATGGGCAATTTCACGAGAAATGCAAAATAGTTCATTCTGAGCCAAGTACGAGAGAAACATCTTTGAATGTTCCAATTTTATTGTGAATTTTCCTATTTTGAGGGACAGCTCAATATTTAGTGTAGTGCAGACAAGGGCTTGATGGGAGAAATTCAGTATCCATGATCTATTTGATCTCTGGCTTCTCTAGAGATTAACAAGAGTATCAGTTATAGTAATGTTTTCTTATGAATTGGAAATCTGCCCCACAGAAAACATACTTAAGACTATCAACTCGCTTCACAACCAACAGATGACAATTGCTATTTAAGCACCCTGAACTATATTTGAACCAATGACTTGGAAGTGAATGCTTCTATACCAGATAATCACGCATACTTCCTTCACCTTACACAGGTAAGCAACAGGGGCCAGGGCAATGCTGAGAT
>NW_017728992.1:62109130-62112263 GCF_001723915.1 Gavialis gangeticus
AGAACCAGCAGCATACCTACAGGCTGGGGAAGTCCCTTCTTGTCAGTGCACAGGCAGAAAAGGATCTTTGAGTCATCATTGACACCAAGATGAATGGGCAAGCAGTGTGGGGATGCAGTCAGGAAGGCCAACCGTACCTTGTCATGCATCCACAGATGCATCTCAAGCAGGTCCAAGGAGGTGATCCTCCCCTTCTATGCGGCACTGGTCAGGCCGCAGGTGGAGTACTGCGCCCAGTTCTTGGTGCCGCACTACAAGAGGGATGTGGACAGCATAGAGAGGGTCCAGAGGAGGGCCACTCGCATGATCAGGGGGCAGCAGGGCAGGCCCTATGAGGAGAGGCTACGGGACCTGAACCTGTTCAGCCTCCACAAGAGAAGACTGAGGGAGAATCTGGTGGCCTGTAACAAACTAGTCAGAGGGGACCAGCAGGCATTGGGGGAGTCCCTGTTCCCCCGAGCACTACCAGGAGTGACTAGAAATAACAGTCACAAGCTGGCAGAGGGTAGATTTAGGCTAGACATCAGGAGGCGCTACTTCACTGTCAGGGCGGCTAGGATCTGGAACCAACTTCCAAGCGAAGTGGTGCTGGCTAGACAAGGCTAGACAATCACCTTGCTGGGGTTGTTTGACCCCAGTACTCTTTCCTGGCATGGCAAGGGGTCGGTGTCCCGGGGGGCAGGGTAACGAAGATCACTTACCGGCAGCCCAGGACAAGACGCACATGGATCAGGAGAAGGAACCCGCGTGGCTCGTTAGCTGCCTTTTTGTGCCATTACAGCCAGCCGGTGACATCAGCGTCAGACGCCAGCCGGCAAGGATAAAAATGGTGGCTGCAGCAGCAGAGGAAGCAGAGCCACGGCAGGCCCAGGGAGTGGAAAAGACGCCGCTTGCTGGACCCCAGGAGCTGAACGAGCAGGAGCTGACTCGGGCCAGGTAGAGAGGGGTTCCCCGACAGTCGGACTTGATGATCTGCTCAGGTCCCTTCCGACCCTACTAACTATGAAACCTTTTTGGATCTATACTCTCAAATTTCCAAGGGATTCTTTACAGGAGTCAGGCGCTGAAAGAGAAAGCCACATTATAATATAGTAACTTCATCTCAACCTGCAAAACTCTATAGTATGTGGCCTCACCAGAAGAAAAAATGTCCATTATGCCAGACTGTATGTTGGTTTTATACAAGTATGGGCAAGTCATTTAAACACAGGGTATCAAACTAACCAACAATGGAGTGGACTGGCAGAGGGCAAGAGAGAGTAAAGCCTGCCACCAAAATCTGGGGCTTGGAACGTCACTGGCACATGTGTTTGGCAGCAGGGGGCAAGCAATGGACACGTTCATCTCCACCAGCACTGCTCATCCTGCTGCCCACCCCATCGCTACTGCTTCCACTGCCACTCCTCAGCCTTGGCAACACATCCAGATCCAGCCAACAAGGAGCCCCATGGTCTGGACCAGCCCAGGGAACAGCGTGAGTTTGACACCCCGATCTAAATGAACCAGGATGACACCACCAATGCAAAACATCTGCAATATTTCCTCACTGGAAACCATGCAGATACCCCAGCACTAAACATGGTACTTTTCCTGCAGTATATATTTTTCCATGAAGAAGTTAAAGAGAATCAAAAACATTATACGGTACCTTATTCTATCATATTATAATAAATAATGTCCATATAATCTCAAAGCCACATCTGAAGCTGCAGATGAATTTCATGTATGCACAAATCCTGCCA
This sequence comes from Gavialis gangeticus, assembly GCF_001723915.1. Lineage (NCBI taxonomy): Eukaryota > Metazoa > Chordata > Crocodylia > Gavialidae > Gavialis > Gavialis gangeticus. The sequence continues at coordinate 62,110,873 of NW_017728992.1, forward strand.
ACATTTTCTTGCTCCTACATAGAGTATAAATATTTCCCACTGTGTGGAAGAAACATGGGATAAACAAGAATACGCGCCTGTGAGTACATATAAGAGTAAGCCACCAATTTGAAGGAGCAGACTCTCTAGAACTAATTCACTCCAACAGTTTCCTCCAGTGTAGTGCTACATCAGTAGTTGACATTGTCAGCTTTGACAGCTGTTAGAGGTATGGCATAAAAAATTAGGAGATACTAATGAGAAGTAAAAGCCAAACTCCCAGTCTGTTATCAGCTAGAAAAATCCACTTGATTTAACAATTGTTGTTATTGTCTTTCAACCAATTGTTCAACCTTCTCTGCTGCCTATCAGTAATCCTCACCCTATTGTTCACAGGACACAAAAACTGCTGAGCAAAATGTTGCATATACTGGCAGAGCCAGCACACACGCTGCTCTGCTCTGTCTCAGAGTTAACATCCCAATCTGGATATTTTTTTTAAATCCTCAGTTTTTCACATAGTGAACAGAACAAGGTTTTTGGGGGTCTCTTTAAATACTGACCACCCTGAGAAATATGATCAAACTTGGAAAAAAGATGAGAGAGTTTAATTTCAGCTTCTTAAATTTTAATGAATCAGTTTCTTAACCAAAATAAGAATTTCTTAGCCTTCTGATGTTACTGTTTGTTGTACAAAAAATTCCAACGGAACATCCTGCATGGTTCAGGGGATGGGTAGTGAATGATACAGGGATTGCATCTTTCATCTCTGAATGCTACTGAGCAGCATGCCTCCGTGCATTTTCTATGAGGGAGGCGACCAACCTGCATCATAAGGACACCAACTAGGACCCTTTTTGGCAGTCTTGCCTAAGACCTCAAGGAATCAGTGGAGAGGGAGACTCTAAGGGCATGTGTAGATGACATGGGTGTTAATGTAGAGTGCTTGAAAATTTTAACGTGCCTTTTTTTTTGGTGTGGTGCATTTTTGTTTGCATGACACGGCAATCCTGTTCGCACAAATGGCACTTTCGAGCAAGTTAAGCTTCGTGTGTCATTCCTCACAGATTTCAGTAGAGGGAGTCAAATACCAATTTACCCCTAGAATGTCTTTACTAATGTATTACATCAGGAGGCACATGTAACCCACCCCGGCTCCCCAGTCCCCGCCCCTGGACTCTCACTGGGCAGTCCTGACTCTCACTGGGGACTCCTCTGGGCACAGTCATGGTCACCTCGAAATCCTTGTCACTTGCACCCACCTACGCTCGGTCAGTCTGGTCTCTCTCCATCAGCACGCAATCATGAAGACCCCATCCCACTCCCAAAGACAAACCATGTGAATCCTCCCCTCCTATTCCTTTCCCTTCCCATCCCACCATGTTACAAATATATGTGGGGGGGGGGGGGGG
>NW_017728992.1:62112497-62137937 GCF_001723915.1 Gavialis gangeticus
TCCCTTCCCCCCCCCCCCCCCCCTGTGTAAAAAATTTGTGGGGGGGGGGGGGGGGTTCATTTGCTATAGCTGCTATTATAACTGCTGTGATACTTTCTTGCCTCTAGCTCTGGTCCATCCAAGGCAGTATTGGGTCATATTTACCAACCTCTGCGAGCAGCTTAAATTGCTGCTACAGCGGCTTTGTGGATAAACCAAGCACTTAAGTCGCCAGAGCTATGAATCCAACATCTTCCATAAGTACCAAATTCACAGGGGATTAAAAAAAGAAAATGCATTAAATGGAGGTCAGGTGGCAGAGTCTCCTGTGTCTCTCAAGGATGTTTGTCATCTTCACAAAACCTTCTGGAGCAAAATTTACCACACTGCTGCTCCCAAAGGACTTGACACAAATATAACTCAGGGGTTTCCAGGCAGAAATATGGGCAACAGTATAGGTGCGCATAATAGATTTCATAGCTCGCACTTGCATTATTCCATTATCCAGTGCCTTCAGTCCCTTTCACATGTGCAAGGTGAAAGCTTTCTCCCTCTCTCCCCAAAAAGATAAAGCTCTGGAAACTTCCGTGCAAACAGTCTTAGAAACATTTCATAAACTAACATTTTCCAGTTCTTGAATAACAACTCAGTATAGCCTTGGCATTCAAGTTTTGTTTGTATGCAGCATTCAGATGGGTCTTGTTATCTGGAAAATTTTTATTGGTTTTCTTTTTTCTGCCTCATCTTATTGAAATGCCTCTGCTCTCCTCCTTTCTTCTTAACCTTGAATGCACAAATAGCAAGGGATAATAAAGCACCCAAAATGTTTCACAACAAAAATATTCACACAAAAACCCAACTTCAGATTTACAAGGAGCTTAACAGTCTTTGTGGCTGGTGGAATTAAGAAATATAAATGCCCTAGCCCCAGATTAACAAGCACTGAATACATATAAACTTAAGCTGTCATGTTATACTTATCAAGATCCTTTCAGAACCCCTCCCAGTAGTAGTCTGGCTGTATTTTTGTCACTAGCAGTTTGCAACTCTAAAATCTAAATTGTGATTCTCAGCTAGGGTGCTCTGATGCCATGGGGTGCTGTGAGATTCTTTTAAGGATGTTACAGGGCATCACACAATAATAGTACTGTTAGGTGTGCAAATACCTACATATGATTTACAAGATAAATCCAGAGATTTCAAACAGAAAACCACAGTGTCAAAATCATGCTGACCTGTTGTGATTTTTCTGAGCTCTTTGCAACAGAATTGCACTATTATTTTTTCTGTAGTCAAGAAATGAATGAAAGCTAAGAGCTGACATTTTCCAAGGGATGCCTTGAGTCTAAAAAGGTTAAGAACCACTACCCCTTTTATATCTAATTTGTTATTGAGCTAAAGACATGCTAATTATTTTCACATGTACATTTAAAACAAAAAAGAAAGAACCATACTTTTTATTTTATCCATCAAAAAAGAATGAGAAAAAAAACACTGAATCCCATGTTCTGCCTTTATTTTAAAACTAGGTCTGCAGAGAAATTATTATTTTCTGGATTTTAGTACATTTCAAAATTCATTAGGAAATACTGCCACCTTCTGGACTAGCCACTAGCATGAGCATCTAAAATACAGCAGGAACAGGCAGTTGATTAACATTGATTAGTACAGAAGCAGGTTTCCTTTGGCTTTTTTTTAAATTCTGCTCATGCAACATCAATACGTTAAAGAAATCTTTTACTAACACCAAAGTATTAATTAGGAAAAATAATTATATTAATGATAACCAGCAGCGGTAATGGTATAATAAGGACCACTTTTGACCCAATTAGGTAAGTGCTTCATTAGGAAAAATAGTTATTTCCCATTGACAAAGAGAGCTAGATGTTTTCTGTTCAATTCTTTTTCGTCAGTAGACTTCCTACTGACCAAAGTAACTGTTCCAGATCTCATAGTAATTTAAACAGATCTTCATCCTCCTCCAAGATTAGACATTTCTCTTCCTATTTCTCCATCCAATTTGCAATTCTGAGTTTATTTGGTTACACATTCCAAATTGCCATATGTTCCTTGTGTTGTGAATATGAAATCTTGAATATGTTTGTAGCGTTCTCTATTGGTAGGGACAGAGAAGAGACTTAGAGCAAGAGAGCCAGGTAAGCATAATAATAATAATAACGATGTGCTTGTGATTCTGCCATTGAACTATAGCAATTATAAAATTATTAAGCATGTGTTGTATTTTATTTCATCCCTTCACTCTGTTGGGACTGGTAAGGTCATTATCCAGATCAGGCTTCAATTTTGGAAACAAAATGCATTATTCAAAGGTTCTGTGACCTACAAAGTAGAGATCAAAGCATGTGCAGTGCAAAAATGAAGGAAGATGGAGGCATTCTTTTATTATTCATTTATTCAGCAAAACTCCTTTTCTCTACCATATAGAGCCACCATGCCTTAAACCCAGACTGTTGCTGTTGCTTTTAAATTTAATTCCTGAGAATGAACCATATATGATACTGTATAGACTTAAGAAAAAATTCTTAAGACAATACGTCTAGAATAACCAGAAGGTTCCCCGCCCCCACCCCAAACAATCAGATATCCTGCTGCTTCTCCATACCAATCTATACTCAATGAATTAGTGATCAGATCATGATATTTCTACCATAGGAGCATATGTAATAGGTGGTGCAATATATTGGACTTGTGCAGTGTAAATGAACAAGATTGATGTTACCCTCAAGGGACCAGCTCAGAGTGGACAACAGACCTCCTACTCCAGTATTTATAGGCGTTCTCTTTGGGTACAGGCAGTAGAGAACTATTTTAGGATCAGTAAAACAGGAGTTCCAAACCCAAGCTAAGTACAGGCATTCAAAAAGCTCAAGGCAGAACTGATCCAAGTTACACTGTTTTCTGTAAGAGGTGTAGTTTAGATCAGTAGCAAAGAGAACACATATTGGCCCTTTGGTGGGGGGGACAAATCTTAGACAGGCTTCCACCACTTTTGAACCAGTCAATGTGTGCCGAACTTCTGTTCTATTATGGGTATAGACTGGTTTCTGATCACTTAGACCAGTAAAAGTGTAATGTCTGTACCTGGCCCCGGTCTTGTGCGTGTGTAGACAAAAATTAATTATAGTGAGAAGTAAGAGAACAGCCAGTGTCAGTATACTTTCAAATTCTGAGCTACAACCTTGATTTATAAAGCACAACCTGAAACATTGATGCACTGGTAGCATTTTAGTGGATTAAATATGATATGGTAACTGAGACGGTTGAAACTAAAATCCATGCGTTTTAAAAGCTCTCTTTCTCCAGGTTGTTTAGCCTCTGTTCTGGACCCCCTGCGTGTGTGCTCCATTGGCACTTGTGTTAATCCAGGCCTGAAAGTAGTAAATTGATTCACAGTAATGCAGGCACCCAGGGGCAGACTGTCTAAGGAACAAATGAATTAATCATTGCTGAGCCTCTGTGCCAACCTGCATAAAGGCTATTGCTCAGAGCAGCGATGCTAACATGAACAATTCTAGCATTTCCACTGACCACACACAAAGAATCCCACAGAACCGTCACATCTTTATGCTGCAAGAGGATATGTGCATGTATGAGAGAGAGAGGAGAGGGTTTGCGCACATGAGTGTGGGTCTTTAAAGAAACCCTGTGTTTAGAAATCACTGTAATATATTTATAAAGAACCTGGTGGAAAGAAAGAGGTCTGCAGTCATTATAAATGGACCTTCACAGCAACAACAACAAAAAAAGCTTTCAGGGAGAAACAGAAAATAATGTTTTGCAATTACAGTCCACAGCTGCTGCAGTTCCAATGTGCATGCTATACACAGGTGCAGCCATTATAACAATGAATAGCGCACATTAAAGGTGCCATCCATATGGGCAATAATACTAGGACTGAAAAGGTATTTTCATTTGCAGCCTGATGTTAAGAGAAAAAAAAAATAGAATAAGGCATTTCACAGCCAGCCCTGATGGCTCAGCTGCCACACAGAAGACCTAGGTCTCAGCCTATCTCGGGGTCTAGTGCATTAGTCGAACAGAGAAGTGCTGGTAAGGGTCTAATGATACTCCTTTTAGCATCTCAGGTGGAGTAACAGCTAATGGCGCATTCTCATCCCACACCATGCCTGAGTAGAGACTGCCAGGCTCCAGCTACTGGGAAAATTGGGACTTCTATGTGGAAATGTGTCCCGTTTTCATAAAAACCTCTGAAATTTGACATTTAGATCTGCTTTTGGCCTCAAGCTCATACTACTTTTATGCCTGTGTAACTTCACCAACTGCCTCTGAACTACAATAGTGAAAATGAAGGGAGAAGTAGGCCCAGGCCTGCCTGCCTACCGCTGGAAGTTATGCAGGAAAACAGAAGAGTTTATGAAGGAGATTTCTTGTTCTGCAATTTCCCATTTATGCAGAAAGACGCACAGGCTTGTAGCATAGCACTGTAACCTCCCAGGACATTCCTTCACTGACCTCAGAGGAGCTGTTCTCAGGCAGCAAAATTTAAAAAACCAGTTTGAACCAAAAATTGCAGAACAAGGAACCATCCACAAACTGGATTGTGTTAAGTATGGTTTAAACAAGGACTACAGATTTTTACCCCATTGCCTGGATTAGTGTTTGTGACCCCTTGGTTCCTATGGCTTCTTTGATTGTATGCCTCTCCTAGAAGTGTCCCCTCTCACCACTTCTCTCCCTCTTCTCTTCCCACCTTTTGTATTCAAATCACTTTACCCTTGTTTATACACTGCTCTTTGCTGTCCATTCACAGCATCTGATGAAGTGAGCTTGAGTTCATAAATGCTTGTGCTCTCTCTATATATATCTTGGTTAGTTTATAAGGTGCAAATCTACCCTTCCTCCTGCCTGACTTCCCACTAACCTGGCTAACTACTTCTCTATTCCCTTAGCAAATCATGGAAAACCTTTCACACTTAAGAACATAAACTCAGCTTGTCCCACCCCTGCCATCCGTGCCAAAGGGAAAAGCTATGGCCTTACTGCCGTACCAGCAGTTTATATTGCCACACCCACACAAGCTCGAAATTAGCCAGCAGCACAGCCTCACTGCATGGAGTTGGCACAGGCCAGGTGTGGAGCAACTGGGGGGCAGATTCGTGAGCAGTTTGCCTGCAGTGAGCTTTGTGCTGCAATAGCAACAGTGCAGGCAGAAGCCAAGCCAACTATAGTCTCCAGCTCAATGCACCTCCATGCCTTTGTTTAACCCCTTGCAGCATGTTCTGTAAATTTAAGTTCTCCCTCTCCCCCCAACCATCACCACCATCATTTGCTCATCCTTGTAATACTAAATCAGTACCCAGATGTTAATTTTTGGTGAAGTTTCTTCTTGCTACTCTGTGGTGAGGAAGGGAGGCATCCTTATCCCCATCTCAAACAAGTCCCCTGAGGCACAGTGAAGTTTAAGGATATATGTCTACACAGTCCTGGGTGAGTGTAGTGTCTAGCAGAGATGGTAGAGTGAATTCTGTACAAACTATGCTCCAACAGCAGCACAGGCAGAGCTCTACCCAAGCTAATTAGCCTTGCTGAACAGCACACAGTGTTAAATGTTTGATATTCAAGTCACTCAAACCCGAAAGACAACAGATTGTAGTGAGGTTCTTGTCCAAGCCTCGGACCAAAATGAGAAGAGAAACAGCCTCTGTAGTCCAAGAAGGACTTGGATTTTACTGAACAGCTACTTCCAGAAATGAGATAAGCAACAGCTGAAGGCAAACTGAGAAAACAGTTAACCACACAGCATCAACCAAGCTGCAGTCATACTCTGGATTTGTGAATAGGTCCCAGTCCTCCAAGGTAGCCAGAACCAATGCCTTTTTTACAGGCCTTAAAAATAAAGGAGGCATTAAAATTAATTTGAAACTTCGCAGGAAGCCGGCATAATGCAAGCAAAAGTGGATTGATGTGTTGGCTGGTATATCCAAGCCCTAGGAAAGATCTTGGGCAGCTGAGTTCTAGATAGGCTAAAGCCTGCTGGAAAAATGATGCTCAAGGAAACCATACAAGCAAATTAGCTACATGGATGAAATTATAATTATTAAACCAGCCCCCAAAGTATACTAGGGCTGTACAGAAGACAGACAAAAAGCAGAGGGCCTTGACTTCCATTGCTTTGCAGGGCATGTAGTTATTTACACCAGTCCAAAGCAGCATACAGTGCTATCAAAACATGATGGAAGTAGTGTACATTTCCTTTAATCTCCTTTGTACTGATGCAGATGACTGCATACGGTCCTGAGGAAAAAAAAGAATCCTAGAGCTCACAAGCAGAGCTTGTGCATGACAGACAAATGGCCACAGCAGACAAAGGGAGAGAAGGAAAAAAGGAGAAGCTTGGGACCAACTGAAGGCTGAGATCAAACAATTGCATTTACCTGTGGTCTGGATGGACCAAGATTTGCAATGAGAAAATCAGGGCCAAAAGTTCAGAGACCCTTAAAAGAGAGAAGGTCAGAGGGTTACAGAGTCTACCTTTCTCTTCCCATTTGGATTTGTCTCAGACAAAAGTTTCAGTATGATCCAGTGTCTCTGATCTTTGCAACTTGGATTGCCATTGGAACCATGTCAGGGTTCAATACTGTATTTTCTTACATTCTACATACACCTTTACCCCAAAACCAGCTGCCAGAAACTGGACTGGCCATTATGTGTGAGAAACACAGCACAGGCAGGTTATGTTACTTATGCCCAGAACAGAGTGTAAAATCTACAGTGATACATGGGGAGCACAACAAAAAGCAGGTTCTGCTCCCTAGCTGCTGCTATTTAGTTACTTACTAGAAGGAAAGATCTTTCTTTCTTCATTCTGCCTTTCAAGAACTGGGTGCATATTATATTCCAGTACATGTTGTATGTGAGAAAAATATGGTATTAGCATACTTGGGGTCAGAGTCTCACCACTGACCAGACTTTTTTGTATTTGTTCACAAAGAATTTTTAAATGCCTGTAAAGGGCTATCACATGGGAATGGTAGCATTTTGCAATGGTGGATGATTAAACATGGCTCAGAGTAATCATAAACTGGGTCTAGCTTCTTCTATCTGTTTTGTAAAGGACTGCATAGACTTTAGGTGCTACAGTTTCTCCAGAGTTAAAAATGAAACTAGCTTTCACTTTAAATGCTTGTTTTAGGCTCCCTAAAATACTGGTTTGAAAAGCCAGTTTCCCCTGAAAGCCGTCATATTTACATTGACTGGGAATTTGTTTCTGTTAAGTCAGATTTGGATCCTTAGTTCAGCATAAGTCCACTGAAGTCATTGAAGGCATTTCCATTCCATAAATAAACTAGATTAAGAAGGTCTGAATAAATTGCTGGGTTAAAACAAATGTCAGAGGTAGAATTCTAGGATATACCTGATATTTTGCCTCTGAGTCTAGACTGAGTTAATGCCTAATATCATGCTGTGCACCCTGTTTTTTTGGAGGAGATCAAAACCCAAGATCTTGACTGCTTGTCATCATCAGTAATCACATGGCAAGTTTCACAGAACCAGAAGTCCTCTGGTCACTGTGGTTAGTGTAACCAGGTTTGGGCTCTACAGATGGCTGGAACGTCCCCTGGTGGCCATGCAACACTTACCCTGCTCCAGCTCTACAGTGCCTTCCCCTTCTCACTTGCCTGTCACATCTTGTAATACAATTGTTTGATTGAAAGGAAGGCTGCCTAATGGATCCCAGAGCAAGCCCCAGTTCCTCTAAATGCCAGCTAGTTTTCCCATGGCACCTGTTAGCCTTAGGAGCTAATCACAGCCTCCAACCTCCCCTACAGCCATGTCCATGCCTCACAGGTGTTACCAGTTAATGACTTTGGTACGCACTTGGCCCCAACCTGAGAGCAGGTCACCTCAGGCCTCTACCCCCTTGTCAGGACCGCAGCCTTCCTGGCTTCAGCTCCTTTCGTCTTGCTGGTTCCTTTAGCCTAGGCCCACTCTGCCTGGGCTAGCTTCTGGATTTCAGCCCTTGATCGCCTAATTCAGTTTTGTCTTTGCCCGGTCCTGGGCAATACACTTGCAGAGCCTGCTTAAGCTCCTGGTCCTTGTCATTCACAGGACACCCCTGGCCCTGGCTCTGCCCTTCCTGGTCCTTGCCTAACTCTTGACCAAGCTAGGTCAGTCTTTCTCTTTTCCCCTCTCTGGGCTTTAAACTCCCCCTAAGCTTATGGCATACCCTGGATCAAGGCCCCAGCCAGGCTCTAAACACTGGCATGACCCTGGCACCTCACCGTGGGTTAAACCACCATGCACCCCTCAGGTGTCCCTCTGTGGCCTCTGCACACTCCCTGTTCAGCAACTCCCAAACTACTTGTCAAAACAGTAGTCCAGAAGAAGTAAGCCTTCTGGCAAACACAAATTAAACCCCCTCAGGGGCCAAACATAAGCAAGGGCTACCTGCCTGCATAACAAGCCTTCTTCTTGCCCAAGGTAATATCCCTCTGTAGGGGAGCAGCACTCTGTTCACCTTCCTCAAGACAGCCCCCATGCCAGTTAGGAGAGCTCCTGCATTCCCCTTGCTCTGAAGCTCTTGCCCCACCAGAACTGGCCCTTCTGGCTCAGGTCCTCTGTTTATATACCACCCTGCCCCTGCCCCTTGCTAGTCACATGCCTCCCCGAGCTGCCACAGGCGTTTCCAGATTCAGCTTGCTGGCTCAGTCTTATGGCGACTTACATCTGCTGGTCTGTTCCGTGCTCCTATTTTGTCCCCCATGCAAGGCTCTAGCCCACGGGTGGGCAAAATATGTCCAACGGGCTGGATCCAACCTGCCAGCTAATTGTATCCAGCCTGCGGGTGCACAGCTGCAGTCTTGTGCTGGTCAGGCAGGCACATCCCAGCCCCACCTTCAGCTTATGCCAGCTGCCACCCCACACATCAGAAACAATGCTAGGCAAGCACCGGCATCAACTGTAGACACTGCCAGCAGGTTCCTGCTGGAGATTGGGGCAACTGCTTGGGACCGCAGCTGACCCACTGGTTCAGCAGCATCACCTGTGGACTCAAGCAGATTCCCCAGCCCCCACCCAGAACATGCCAGCCTCATCCACAGCTGATGCCAGCGCCTGCTCAGCGCTGCTTCCAGCGCATGGGCTGGCAGCTGGTGTAAACTGCAGGGATGTTCTGTAGATGCAGGCTGGCTCAGGAGGCAGTGGGGAGAGAAAGAGATGTGGCCTTGCCCACAACGAGCAACAGCAGCCAGTTTCTGGGTACCAGGAAGAAGTGGGACCAGGAAGAGTAGACACACTCGCTGCTGTCAGGTCCCTTCTGGCTGTTGTTGCCCAAAGCCCATGCTGGGGTTATCCTGCTGACCCAGCCTGCAAGAGCTCCCAAAAACTTCCTATGTGGCCACCAGGCCCAAATAACTGCCCACCCCTACACTAGCCTATGGTGCTACTGCAGCACAGCTAGTTCTGCAGTAAGCACTTGCAACAGGTAAATCCCCAAGTACCTGTTCCCTGGCAACTCATAATAAGCAGGTTTCCCCAACTGAGGCTGTCTCCACTGCTCCTTAAAATAACAGAAGCCTTCAGCTCTGTTACATCAGGTTCCAGTTCTGATAGCCATATTCAACTTATACCTCCTTCACGCAACTTCATTCATAGAGCTGTATTTCTGACTTCATCTTTTTCAACTGTCCTGGAGCATTGTTATGTATTGTTAGGTATAGATGCCATTTGGTGCATTTTGGTAACAGTGGAAGTATTTTACGGGTAGTTTCTGAGATGAAAATACAGACATTATGATATAATATTAGTATTATACAATAAGATGTTCTATTATTATGCTTTTTTTAACTTAAGGTTTCTAATTGAAAATTTAAATGGCCAGAGTCTGAGGGAACAAAGTACGCCGTGCTCCACTTTAAGAGAAAAATCTCCTCTCCCTGCTAGGGCAGTTCTACACATAATTTTTTTTTTAATTGAATGCTTCCATGCAAATACCCAAAAGTCTCTTCCAGCTTAGAAATATGTATCCATCTAGATACTAACATGGTTTGCATCACCATAGTATCCAAGTTCTTTACAAGCATTGGGTGATTTTGTCTTCACGACATCCTGGATTGTTGAAGAAGGCAGTAGGTGGATGTATATCATCTCCATTTTACAGATGGCTAACAGGTCTAGGACTGAGTGATAAATCTACCCAGGGACACACGGAAAAATGTGTGATTAAGACAAACTGAGTCACCGTGTACTGAGCTCAGGACTGCGACCAAACTATTAGAAGTCAAACCATTCTTTCCACCACCATTTTTCACACTCATGCCTTTCAGGTAGCTCCTTCATCGTTGGTATCAATATTAGGCCAGAGGCCTTTCTTGGCTTCCATAAAGGTGAATACATTTTACACAATGGTAGTAGGAAACAAAATAAATGTTTCCATTCTGAGTCTGCTTTTAATATTAAGAGTTTACTATTCAAGTTCTGGAAAAGAGGGAATTTTTCTTCCTGGACTGCATATTTAAACAGAAGAAATGAATCTTCATGAGCTCAAGACATATTCCCTTTCTCTCTCTCAGCTCATCACCCCCTGCCTCATATCTCTTGAATGCAGTTTTTCAAATAGTTTAATAATATTCCCAGGGACATTAGATTAATTGGATTTTAATTCCAAATAACTGTGAAAGCGGAGGAATGAGTCACCAGTCCATGATAATGAGAAGATCTATTAAGGACCCTTCTCTGATAGACACATAGAACAGGGTTATAAATATTTCATATTCAATTAATTGAATTTTGGCCCCTGTATATGATACTGCCCTGCAACGTTAATCAACAGGGACCAAAGAAAGAACGACAGACAGACAAAAAAACACCTAAGAGAAGCTTTAAACAAATATCACAGTCACCAAAAATCCTCTCAGCTCACACAGTGCATGTACGCAAGAGCGAAGACTTTCCTACCAACTGCATCTGGTTCCATACAGTGGATAAATTAATGTTAATTAATCAGACAGTCATTTTATGAACAGCTGTGTGCAAAAGGTTATTTGAGTCCTGCTGCAAATAGATTTATAGGTGTAATTGCTATGTTGAATGACCCTCTGAATATAGGCTCATTAAACTGGCTATCAGTCAAAAAGTCTAATTGAAGCAGGCCAGTAGCCTGCCACTGAGACCATGTGGTACTCTGCAAACAAAACCACTCCACAGAAGCCAGCTCCCTAAAGGTTTAGATAGCTACATCTACCCTGAAGGCAGCTGAGAGCACCGTTTTCTGCCCCAGTCTAAATTCTCTTCAGGAAGGTGAATGAAAAAAGAAACCCTCCCTGCTCATCATTTCTTAATGTCTTTTACAAACGACAGCAAGAAGCTGATCCCAGTTCAGAAGCAACGTTACAAGGTTTCATAGTTGAACAAAGAAAAAGATACCCAGTCCTTGCGTTAAGGGAGAAAAGCTTGACAACATGTGCCTTAAACTTTCATATACCAGAAGACAAATTAAAAGAGAAAAAAAAAACCCACCACCAAGATTAGGGTTCTTTTATTGGCATGATTTTTAAGACAACCCCTGATTTTGTGGGGCCTGACTCATGGCTTCACACACTTAAGGCTGGCAATACTAAGTCCAGACTCAGGCGCTACTTTATGGCAGCAAATGGAAACAGTCTGCTGGTGATAGTCATGAACTGGGATTCAGGTGACCTGGTTTGAGTTCTGCAGAACCTTGGCTACTCAGCCCGTCTCTGTGCCACAGCTCCCTACCTGTGCAGAGGAGATCGTCAGACTCCTTCCCATCACCCAGTGGTCTGCCTTTTCTGGTTAAATTTTACATTTGGGAAGCTGGGTTTGGTCCTTACTACATTCATGTATTATGCCATGATCTTATATAAAAAAACCAATGGTGAAAACACCTTCAGGTAACTTAATTACTTAATAGGGCAACAGTAATTTAAACCATCAGCCTTCGAGGCATGAGAACTGACACAGAATATAGGATTGCTAACCCTGATCATTCAAAAAATCATTCATCAGGTCACTCAAAAACCCTAAGATTTGTTTTTAAAAAAAATCACAAGATTTGAAAACACATGACAATGGGAGTCCTGTTTATTGACTTCCATCTTTTGAACACTTGCAAGAAAAGCACAGGACTGGGTAACCCAGAAACTGACAGTGATTCATTCTTAATACCCCTGGGGGAAGGGAAGAGTCCAAAAGAGCAGGGAAGAGATAAAAAGACTGAGTACACGATATGTAGGGTGCTGGACCTAGATTTGGAATGCAGACTGTTGATGAACATGCCTGTAACCATGCACTGAAAGATTTCCAGCTATCTAAGAAAGTATATTCAGCGTTGCAGGGTCCACCTACTTCCAATTAGAACATACCCCTGGAGAGAAAAGTATCAAAACTATGTCCTGAGCCTTTTGGAAAGGGCAGGATAACAACAACAACAACAACCAAAGCAATAATAATGACTATTATTATTGTCATTATTAATATTTCTGGTACCTATTGATAAGAGCTCCTTAATATTTTCCCCATAAAGCAGAGAATGTTAAGGAAAGCTAACCACAGCTTGTATAATTTGGTCAAAAAGGGGCTAAAAGGAGGCTTCACCCTGTTCCTACTGCTAGGGACTTGTGTATATTGTGTCATGATTTTGAGGAGATTTGGGAAGTGAGGGCAGGGGCAGGGGGGAAGCATGTCAGAAATTTTGCCTGAGCTACAATTTGGGTTTCCCTTTTGGCAACTAGAGGTTGCCATGTAGCTTGTGGCACACCCGTGTGCTCAGAGTAAGGTAGACCTCCTCTAAACACAGGTATAGGACCACAGAGCTTCCCAAGCTCAACCACTGAAAGCTTATGGCCAATCTGTATGTGGTGGGAGAAATTAGTAAGTGTAGGAGCAGAGTGAAAGTCCCCAACCCTGCAGGGTGCAGATGATGCATACAGCTGCTGGAGTGAATAGGCACATGAGGGATTGTACCCCAACTGAGAGATAGGGGGTTGCTAATCAGGAGCTATGAAGGGCTCTGCACAGTGAGTGTGTCTACACGTGCACACCCTTAATGCACTTTAAAATGGCAATTTAAGGCTATTCAAACCTAAATTTGATACCTGCATAAAGCAGGTATTAAATCTATGCGCAGATAGTTACATCACATTAGTGAATGAGTAGATATGCTAATGCACATTAATGCAGTGTGTCCGTTAACTTGGGACTACCTTTAGTCCCAAGTCGGTCTACACACCTGCATTAATGGACATTAGTGTGTGCATGTGTGGACACTTTCACCTTAATGCACATTAAGCTAATGCACATTAAGTTTAGATGTTTGTAGAAGCACATATAGACATGCCCAGTGAGAAAAAGGGGAAACAGGATACTCTGGCATTTTTATGCATAGGCATTTTTCATACACCTAAGGATGAATTTTTAAACCTTAATCATTGAACAGAGTAAGGGCATTCAAGAAGTTCAAAAAGACAGAAGGCAGGCCAACATACATGACCTTCCAAGAGAGGAAAGGTGGTCAGATGATTAGGCCATTAACAGAACTGTATTCAAGTCACTAACAGGCTTCTTCTGTGACCTTGGGCAGGCACATGACATCACTTCATTTCTGTACCTCAGTTTTAGAGCTAGCCGGAACATCAGAAATTCTTTTTGGAAGGGAGGGAAAAAAAAGTCTTTGGCAACTGTTTCTCCTCCAAGGTAAAACAAAACCGAGACCTTTAATGGAAAAGGAAGGAAAAAAAAACCCCACACCTCACCAGACAATAGACTCATGGCTGGTACACTCCCAAGCCAGTCGCTCTATCCAATGATCTACTGACTATACTGAGGGAGCAAGTCTGTCTTCAGTTCTGGCCAGAAATTCCAACCTGGACCCAAAAGTTTTCTCAAGAAAATATGTTCTCTGCAACAAATTGGTATCTTCTGCTTTAAAAACTCTGGAGAAGCTCTACTTGTTTCCCAGCTGTAAAATGGAGATAACAGAACTTCTTTACTCCACAGGGTGCTAGGAAGATAAATACATTAAAGACAGCAAGGGGCTCAGGTGCTGTGGCAGTGATGGGAGGAGGAGAATATAACTACCTTTGATTTGTTTTTTAAATACTTTTTTCTGGGTTCTGACAATATTTGAGCTCTTAGGGCTGGTAATAATGGAATATCTACACTATTTAAAGGTTGTTAAAGAGAAAAAGGAAGCTATGATAGGCAAGGGCAATAGGAAGTCATAGACTATAAAGAAAAGAACATTCTTGGCTATATCAAGGAAATCATCTATATATAATGGGATCTACTTTAATTACACTATTACAAATCGTTTATGTAGAACAATAAAATTACATAGTATTTACAACCATTTTGAAAGGCATACATCCACCTGTGAAACAGTTGTTTTTTATATATAGAAATAGTACTTGCCTCATAATTTAAGTCACTTACAGTGAGTCTGGATAAAATACTATATAATATATATTGTAAGAAACAATCCTTCACTAACTGGTGGAATGTTTAGATGTCAACCCAACCAAGTAGCTCTTTCCTATCTTGAACTTGCTTGTAGTTGCCACTAGATGTCACTGCCCCACATAGATAAAAGACTCTGCTGTAGTTAACCTGATCCTCACATTAGCACAGTTCAGGGATCAGAGTTCTAGTTAGTTTGGTACATTTGAAAGGTATCAGGAATAGAAATGCCTTCCCAAATGAGTGCGATTCATTTGATCCCTCTCAAACAGCTAGTTAAAAAACAAAACAAAAACAAAACAGAACAAGGTTATGAAGTAGAAGAGAGAAGAGAGCCACCTTGTGCTAAGGTACAAAGGTGATTAAGATCAGACTAGGATCAAACATTTCTGTACCCTTGCAGCTATCCACATAATCAATGCCAGTGAAGCTGCTGTACCAATCAGCTATAATGAGATAGCCAGTGGCTGGGATAAATGCTAGCAAGTTTGAAAATCCAAAAGAGAATAAAACACAAAGAGGAATGCTAAGGTATGTCTGTGCTGCGGCTCAGGCATGCAATTGCAGCTCCAGAAGATGTGCCCAAGCAAATTTTAATCTGGGTAGAGTGGTGTGTTATTAGCAAGGAAGCTGGGACAAGATGGACTTCAGACACTGAGTATGTATCCATCGTCTGTTGCAAGTCGTGAGGCATGTGCTGGCAAGGTACTCAGAGTAGCTAGCTCAGGTACGCCTACAAATCTAGCAAGCTTCCTATAGCAGTGTATGCACATCCTAAGACCAGTTAAGCAACATACAAGGTGCTGGCATGAAGTCTAACCAACATGGCTAATACTAAACTGCAAGAACGTGACCTCATACTAGGATCTACTCAACAAGTAAAATCTAGACAGTGTGGATAGATCTGTCTGTTGTTTATTCGACTAGCTAGATTCAAGAAAAGGAAGTCTTAGCCTAGCTATTTTCAACACTGAATTGACCCATTACTGTATACCAGGGGCAGGCACTTATTTCAGGCTGAGGGCCACTTACTGAGTTTCAGCAAGCCATCAAGGGCTGCATGACAGGCAGCCAGGGGCAGATAAGTATTAATTTTCTAAATTTCTAGGGACCCCGTGGGCCAGATAGAATGGCCTGGTGGGCTGCATTCAGCCTGCAGGCCGCATTTTGCCCACTCCTGCTTTATACCCTGGATTTCTACTGCATAGAAGGATGTTTTTGCAAGGCTTTCACTATGAAGGTAGTTCTGAGTACCCATTTGTTCCTCAGATTCCATTAATTTTCCATCGGGGATGTACTGCTCTAAACGCAGGATTTATGCAAAAGGTAGCACACCACTTTGAAAGATCAAGCAGGTTACTTCTCCATTTTACACAGCATGAATCATTATATTGCAGCTTTGTGGTAGATGCCTGCATATTCAGGATAGAACAGAAATGTGTTTTTCCTTTGTAATTATTACCATGATTGACATGACCATTATTCCTGTCTCACTGATGCTAGTAGTGCCAATTAATGGTACAAAATGCCATAAAGAATTAAAAGGGTTATTTAAGTGTTGTATGGTTGCTAAATATTGTTATTGTTAATATACTTTCTCCCTCTTCTTCCAGTGCCATTCACCTCATGTATTAAACCTGATTGGTTTTGAGACAACTAGGACGCCAAAGGGCATGTCTGCAGTCTTGAAACAGACTCAGTCAAAAAGGACACTCACCTTCCATCTACTTTATATTGCTTCAGAGCTCACTAACTTCCATGCAGCCAGAACCCACACTGTTACCACCTACAACTTTAAAAAGTTACTTAAAAGCAAGAGATAGCTTAAAGCAGTTACTTAAATATGGCAAGGCTGGTTAAGCTTCCTGTCCAAACTACCCCACAAAGATGGGCCCTGGAGAAAACTGGAACCCTGCTGCTGTTTCACTCAGCACATTCCTTAGAAGAGGGGCTCAGTTAGTAAGAGGGGTCACAGACCAACAGATTGAAATGATGCCCACAGATCAGGAATATGTTGTGTTCTCAGCTTTCAACCAAAGATACAAGTCAGGCCACTCGTGCAGACATTTCAAAGGCCAGCCATTTTTGAGTGTTTGCTTTCTAACATAAACAGTTCCAGTGTGGCTAGAGATGTTGGAAAAATAAATGGTTTCCAGTTTGTCTTTCCACTTTTCCTGCATGCTAGCTTCAACCACAGTGATGGCAGCAGTCAAGCATTTTGCCCTTTAACAAGCTAACCTGCCCTAGAACCAAAGCATCCAGCACTGCTTTCCCCTACAGAAATTACTCAACTGATTCTGCTGCATTTGATGCTATGAAAGTACCAGGCCCATCCCATATCAGTAAAGAGACACAAATATATCACAGAGAAACTTGCAGCTTTGCTCCTTTTTTCTATAGTGTGCCAAATGGAAAACTCCTAAACAAACATCCACAAGAGATATGTGCATTTGTAATTCTGAAATTTGTTTTACAGAGTAGTCTTCTTGAAAAATATGCCATGTCCAGTGCTTTGGAAAATGTCATATAAAAATGAGATACATTCCATGTTTCAGGGGTGTTTGTTGTAGCTGTGTTAGTCTAAGAACATAGGCAGACAAGGTTCTTTGGGTAAATGTGGTATCTTTTATTAGACCAACTAAAAACTGTTGGAAAAATTGTTCTTTGCAAGCTTTCAGCTGCAAACACCCTTCTTCAGGCATAGGGAGAGTCTACAGGATGTCCCAATGACAAAAAACCCACTGCACGGCAAATTAGTAGTGTGGCGAATGCCTGCATGTGCAGTTTGCAGAGCCACAGACAGGTCTGGGGCACCACTAACCACATGTGTGTGCTTATCTGGATGCGCCCTTGGTGTTTGAGTGGGAGTGCAGCACCTTGTGGGACATTCCAAGATTGCCACCTGTCCATAGGTTTGTGGACAGACTGTAAAAAAAAGAGGCTAAAAACACCTGTTCATAAAAATCCTTAAAAAAAAATGGAGGAGTTGTAAATGAACTAAGCAACAGGAGCTTGACAGAGGTTCCATCATCAGAAAGAAAGTGAAGGCAGTGTTGAAGGACAGACAGAAAAGATCAGTGCTACCTGGTGCCTGAACAGGAGCACAGCACCCTGCACAGAGCTGTTGTCAGGGCTTTATGGATCATGGAGTGCCCACAGCAACCTCCTTCCCCCAACCTATGTGATGTTGCTGCTGCTGTGTCCAATCTGCCTGTAACACTGTTGGTTACAGGTAGGCAGGCAGTAGCTGTTCTTTGGGAGTTCATGCTGGGATGCTGGGGTGAGGTCAGTGGGGGTAAGGCCTGGAGGTGTGCTGGGAGGAACAGCATGATGAGGTCAAGGGCACAAGGTATGGCGGGGGGGGGGAGTAAAGTACCCTTGGGTATGGGGGCAGCACGATGTATTGCTGTAGCCAAGCAGGACTGCCAACCTAAGAAAACTTTTTTTATTTTATTGATAAATCTGCAAACATTTAACTGACAACCAAACTTTATTTTTACTGGGATTAGTGTTAAATCCCCATTTTTTAACCTGACCCCTGTCCAGGGCCTGGCAGAAGGGTTATATTTACATTATGTCAATAAAACATACATCAGTAAACAAGTTTGATTATCAGTAAAAAGTATGCAATTTATCAGAAAAAAATTATCTTGGGATAACAATCTTGGAGGGCAGAGTTTTTGCTTTCCACTATGCCCAGTAATAGCGGGTAGGGTATCATGCAAATTC
The DNA here is from genome assembly GCF_001723915.1 of Gavialis gangeticus. Lineage (NCBI taxonomy): Eukaryota > Metazoa > Chordata > Crocodylia > Gavialidae > Gavialis > Gavialis gangeticus. Next base: position 62,130,663 of record NW_017728992.1, read on the forward strand.
CTCCCTTTCTGACTGAATTGTTAGCTTGCTGCAAAATCATTCATGCTCAGATCTGCAGTCTCCCAGCATCGCTTTCTTGTTATCTTTGTCCACGGACACACAGAGGACCTTATTCATAAACCTTACAAGCAGATACATTTATACTCTATGCTAGAGCAACAGGAGATTACATGGCTACCCAGTTTTCACCAAGAGCAAATCTCCTTGCATATTATTATCATCATCTCTCGGAGGGAGGAAAGAAATTGCCTGATAATGTATTTGAGTCTACCTTTTTACTGGAAGAGACCTACTGGCAAATCTCTCAGGGGCAGCTTGGTGCTGGGATAGAATATGCCTAGCACAGCAAGTACACCAATTCAAGTTGCCTTTGGGAAGTTTTAAATGGTACTGGTAACATGGTTCAATTGTTAACTTTGGCTACAGTTTTATGCTGGGTGATGATGAGATGAGATTTGCCCCTCTTATCCCCATTGCATATTCAAACAAATGGAATTTCTCATGATTTGCTCTGGAATGTTAGAATCACATTTTCAGCAAATCCCTTTCAAACAAGCTCTGCATTTTACTCACAAGTCTTCAGCGGACAAATACAAAGGTGATAAATACCTTACATGAGTGAACTCTCAACTCCACTGAAGTTAAGAAGAATTCTGCCATTGACTTCAGTGGAGTTAGGATTTCACCCAATAAATCTAAAAAAAAACAAATAGAACCCATCAAAATGCAAGATTAACATCAGGGGAGGCCATCACAATTTTTCACCAACAAATAGGGTGAAAATTGAATGTTTAGAGCCTTCTTACCCTCCTACCTCATTCTAAAACATGAGCAAATGTGCAGCATAGAGAAAGGAGCCCTCAGAAAAGGAAAGAAATCTGCTTAAGTTCCCTCCCACAGCATCCTGCCCCCATGCCCTGGCATGCTACAAGAGAACATGCAGGAATCTAACCAAGTAGAGAGCGGAAAACGGAAACATGCATAGTAGATAGTAAATGAAAGTACACTTGTGCTTCTAATATAGTGAGGAAACTGTTTGAGAAGAGTTACTCTTTCTGTAAATGCCAGCCCTGTTAGATTTTTTTATTCATGAACTCCACTTTCCTTCTCTCCCTTTCCTCTTTTTTTTTCCTTTTGCTTAATTTGCTCTGAAATACTAGTTTCAGCCTTTATCTCCAGTCTGCACCACCTCTATCTCGTAAGTATACCCCAGTTCCGTCTTATGCAGAAGAGCATGTGCTGATAAACAGGAGCTGGAATTAGTGCTTGGTTTAAGTTATTCATGAACAAGAACATTTGCTCAGCTTGTGTAGGGTCCAGTTTCTCCAGCTCTGTTTCAGGCTCCTTATTTCTCTTACACATACACAAACATCAGCCTCATCTTACTGTTTCTGGATAATCTCTCAATAGTTTCTGTCTCCTTCTGCTTTCAGCTCCAGACTGAGCCCAGACAGTGACTACAGCTTATTAATATATGGCTTGGATCCCAAATCCTGTTTTTACTTCATCACTTCTAAGATCATTCTTATTGTATTGCTTTCTAATTAGAGACCAGCAAGGGCAATAACTAGTTTCAACAGATTTTCCAGTATTGTGCATTAATGACCCATTCTCCCTTCTTTGCATATTTCACATAGTAGTCACTTACACCTGTACAAAATAGACGTAAGTCGCTGTACAATGACAAGTCATCATTCCCACTGGTGGGAACATTTTATATTATTTTTTCCACAGGCGTAATATCACTATCAATACATCTTGCAAAGCAGTGGGGGGGAAAAAAAAAACACATTTGAAATGAATGATCTGAAAATAAATTAAGGAAGACAGAATGCATCAGATTTAGAAAGCCATTTTGTAGACCAGGAGAAGTTTATTTCACAGGCTTTAAAAAGGCATATTTTACAAATAAATATATATATAAAAACCACAAGTGGATTACCGTATGACAACAGGATTCCAGTGAGCTGGTTAGTTTAGGGCAGTGGTTTGAAACGTTTTCAGACTCAAAGCACCCTCAGAAAATGTAAAAAATAATAAAGTAATTCTTCTGTTGCAAAGAAATCAAAGACCACAAGGGGTCAGAATGTTTTTAACACTATAGATTCCTATTTGAGATCTCCAGGTTTATTTTGTGAATCACATTTATAATGTTTGTGGCACCCTAGTTGAAAATCACTGGTCTAGAAAACCAAATGCAGCAGAGCAAAAGTCATTTAGATCATTTACAAAACACTTTGTCTCTGCTCAGGCTTGCAATATTTTGGACTGAATTCCCAAAGCCAAGTTGTTCGTAATTTAACAATGCTCTTTTTCAGAACACAGCTGCAACTCAGGTAACGTATCTAGGGTAGTTTAACATCCACATGAACATTTTTAGTTGAGCTGAAAGCCAGGGTTCAAGTTTTAGTTACAGCACTAACACTGTGAGGAGAAACTATGATAGGAGATTGGTTTGCTCATTCACCCAGACTAAGCCACAACATTGTAGGACCTACATGGCATAAAGAGTAAGAATTACAGTTAAGCAGCTTTTGCTTCATGAAGAGCTGGGGGAGAAAATCCTTGATAACATACAGCATGCTTTGAATTCTGAGTGAGAAAGGAGGCAGAACAGGGAGAGCAGTCCTGGAGATCACCAGGCAATCCTTCCAGGGGACTGGAAGATTATTTGTTTTAAAGGCTACATACTAGTGGCACTCAGTCCTGACAGGCTAAGGGCCACATGAGCAGTAAGGATTAACCAGAAAGGAACAAACACCATGTGCATTGTGGCACATATGTTCCAATTCAAAAGAGGAAGCAATGCATCGATTAAATCCCTTTGAAAAGTGGTAAGCCTCTATCGTGTTTACTAAATTATGTATAGGCTTGTTTTAAACAACAGAAAATAGATGGCCAAGTGCCGTATTAACACCTTTCTTTGGAGAGCAAGTGTTGGAAAGCAGAAGGTCCAGAAGCCATCAGTCTGAGTATCACTGTAGTCAATTAACCTATTGATGCATCTAGTCCAGGGGTGGGCAAAATGGCAGATCCGGCCAGTGGCCAGACTCCGTTTCCCAGCCACCCCTCCCCATGTGGCTGGGGCCAGTTTCCATGGAGATGCCTGATAGCATAAGGCCAGGGTTTCCATGGAGATCAGCCCCAGCAGCATTGGCAGGGTGGGCAGCAGGGCGCGGAGCAGCTCCAGAGCCAGGATGGGGTCTTACAGCAGTGACAGTGTGGTCCAGAGCCAGGGCACAGCTGTGACCTGCAGCCTCCATGCCCTGGACAGGGACATGCAGGCACAGTACCATGGCTCTGCCCCGGCTTCTTGCAGTGGTGACAGCATGGTCTGGAGCTGGGGCAGAGCCATGATCCACTGCCTGCACATCTCTGCCCAGAGCATGCAGGCTGCAGAATGCAGCTCTGCCCTTGCTCTGAACCATGCTTTCACTGCCACAAGATCCCAGCCTGGCTCTAGAGCACCTCCCCACCCTACCACATGCCCTGCCAGCAGGGACAGTGCTAAGGGGGAGCTTGGGGGGCTATAGGCACCCTAAAATTCACCATACCTCCCCACCCCCTGTAGCCATGCCTCCCAGCAGTGCCACCACTGCTGCCGCTGCCTGCCCTGCACAGGCAGTGACAGCTGAGTCCGCCCTGCTCACACCCACAGCAGTCTCCCCTCAACCCCCACAACATGAAGTGGCTGGTGCCACTGCTCCCTCCCAGCACTGCTGAGGCTGGTCTCCACAGAAACCCCAGCCCTGCACTATCACAGCACACCTGCTGCTGGGGTCTCCATAGAAACCCCAGGCAGAGGTTGCTGGGAAATGGAGTCCACTGCCAGCCAGATTCAGCCCATGGGCCAGACTTTGCCCACCCCGATCTAGTCTCCGAAGCCCAGTTCTTCACCGATGCAGTACACATTTGTATGGATCCACCAAAGCATACACGCAGATAATATATTGCTTTCACATGTACCATTCAAAACCACCTCTGCATATACACAGAGCTGGGAATCTGCAGTGTACTTCACTTCCCACCTTCACAGACGTGTTCAGAGGAAACTCTACAATGATAAACTCCTTCCTTTTAAGTGGGTCCAGTAGGGACTTGAGTTAGCTTTGTCAGCTTCACTGTACCACAAAGCTGTCATGACATGAAGGATCCCCCAAGGGGCAACATGAAACAACTACCCAACACACAATAACCCAATTTTCAGACCAATCTTGTTCTTATCAAAATAAAGAGAAGCTTAGCACCAATTTCAGTAAAAGCAGGATCTGAGTTGCATTTTTTCTGTTAAAGTTCAGAATCTCAGATGCTATTAGTTCCCTTTGTATGTGTTTAATAACTTTTGACCTCATCCCATGCAACCCAGGCTTCTTTTCCCTAGATTTTTGCATTAATAAGGCACGACACAGAACAGTTTATTCAGACCAACCTTTTAATCCATCACTTCTTAAAAATAAATTACCAATTTTTCTTCCCATGAAATATACATTACATTAAAATGTATAGGGTGAGAAAGGCAAAATCTTTCCATTAATAAAATGAAACTCTTTTCAGCCTTTGGTTTTGGTTTCATATATTTTTCTCCACAGTGTAAAGGTTCTGCAGAATTTGAATCAGGCACGAAAATGAAAGTAAAATATAGATTTTGGATTCACTTCAGACAGATGATGAAAAGCAATGGCATGGAAGATGAACACTTTATTTCTAAATGATTCTGAGACAATCCAACCTGGAAACACTTATTAAAAATGTTTAAAAATCAATTAGCTGATGTTTCAAGAGAAGTCCTCCCTGACAGTCTGTTTTACTGGATTTATTTTTTTTAAACTTACACAGTACTTTTCATCTAGTTATCTCAAAGTACTGTACAAACATCCATGAAACCTCACAATGTCCCTGTGAGCTAAGTTTATCCCTTTTCACAAGTAGGGATGCATGAAGTTTAAGTGACATGACCAAGTTCACACAGTGAGCCAGTAGCTGAGTTGAGAACAGACCCTGGAGCCCTGAGTCTTATTCCCTTGTTTACATCCCAAGTTTTTGTATAGTATTTTTTCAGTTTTTGATTGTTATCCTTCTATAAAATTAATCCCTTTGTACCATCAGATGAGTTTATCAGGAACAAGCTGATCTACTATATTGCTTCGATTATAAATTGACCTCGCAGTCTCAGGCTCAGTGTTAGGAAGAACAGCATTTTCCCCCTGAATATAAGTTAATAACTATGGATAAAGTCCTCCAACTGCTACTGGCCTTACAAAATCCCACAGGAGAATCAAACAAAGGAAAGAACATAAAGGGTTAAACACACTAAAAATATCAAATAAAAACTGCAACGTATTGCAGTGCTAAAATAAAAGTGTCTGACTTGCTATTTTTATTACATACACAAAAATGCCACAAGTGCCAAAGTCAAGACTGGGGGAGGAAAGGGGGCACCAATTACAGGTGAATCACAAGTATACGGCAAGTGCAATTTTTACGACTGTTTTGGAAAGGAAAAAAAAAGGTAGACTTATAGTCAGAATACAGTATTCTCAAACCTTCTCCGGCTTCATCCATGACTGTAAAGGTTAAAGCACTACTTTATCTGGCTTCTCAACTATTCTGATCTTAAAAAGAAAAAGACCACTCCCAAAGCTGAAGAGGAATACTGAGGTACTGCTGGACAAGTGACACCACCGTTATTCTTTTCTCTCAGCTACGTGAGTTTTATTCTGCAAGTCACAGACTAGTCTTTCTTTTTCACTCTCTTTGATATTTAGATTTTGGCCTATTGTGTGAACAGTGTCACAGAAAAACTATCTGAATTATTTCCAGTGGTCAAATTTGCCCTCATACCAGCAGAGGTCATTGCAAAAGATTACGTATATCCATGCTGCTGAACTCAGGCAACAGTCCCGGCTTTGTGAACATTTGGGAAATATGTACTCTGCTCCACAGCTCACCTCTTCCTGCTGAGGTGGGAATCAATGACAACACACTCAGCAGCTAAATTTCTATGGCTCTATACCACATAACGACTCTGGCCCTTGCCAGGGTAAGTAGTCATACCCTAGAAAAACGAAAGATTCAGCAGCCCTGAGCACCAGTCTACTGAGCTGCTGATCTAACTCTTGCTAGTTATTTATTATTACTATTATTATTATTCTCAGTTTCAAAATTGTTTAATAAATGTATATTTCCATAAAAGATCAACAGCCACTTCTCTGCATGTAAAGGTTTAAATATATAAAAACATTTTATAAAAAATAGTTTATAAAAAGCAAATACCCCTCAAGATTATAAACCTTGCCTGTAAATCTTTGTTACAGATTTATCTGGAATACAGTCTATCAAAGTGTTCTCTGTCCTTCTCAAAAACATTTTCAATTAAGCAAGAATAATAATGTCATTTTCTTGCACTTTTTCCCTTTTTTTTTTTTTTTTGGTACATCACTCTGCTTTTCCAAGATCAGTGGTTTGCCTTTGAGGTATCACTTTTCTTTCTTGTTTTTAACTGAGTTTTCTGTGACCCGATTTTGAAGCCGCTTTATGGGGTGGTCTTGACGTCTGACTGGTAAGACCAGCAATACCAGGAAGCCTAGTATGTGCATGTGAAAGTACATTGACCTAGAAAGAGAAAATAATATTCTTGTCAGTAATAAGATGAATGCTAAAAATTGTATTACTTCAGCACTACAGCCAGTTCTGCTGTACTGAAAAAAGAATAAAAGCAGTACAGCCAACCTAGTCTTCTATGTGACAAGCTTATGTCCTTGGATTTTAAACAGGATGATGGGAAACATCCTAGATCCACTAATGTCAATGGCATTTTTGCTAGTGATTTCAAGAGGGAGAGGGTTTTGCCCCTTTTTTTCCCCAGAGAAGACTCCAAACCTACAACCCTTTTTTTAATTCCATGACCCCAAAATATTGACAATTCAGAAAAGTAACCCCCCAGACAAATGACCTATGATTATACTCTGGGAATACACAAAACCTGGCCTTTTCAACTAGCCTCTTACTGTTAAAGAATATTCAAGGATTAGAGATGCATCAATATATCAGTCCATATCGTATCGGCAGTAATTAAAGGAAAATTGACATTATTGGCAATCGTTTTTTTTGGCTGGTGTACCTGATAATGTCACCAATAAATGCCACAGTCACATGGCCAGGAATGCAGTCCAGTAGCTTGGAGAGCAGCCTCCTGCCAGTAAGTCTGTGGAGAGGAAGGGGCATGGGGGGTAGATCGAGGCCTCCATGGTGAAGGCACAGCCAAGCCAAGATGGG
>NW_017728992.1:62142937-62144153 GCF_001723915.1 Gavialis gangeticus
GGAGGGTGCCTCATGTTGGCTTTGGATTTAGGACCCACACTCAAACCAACCATAACCTTTCCATTCAATAATAGGCACATTTATTGATCCACAGGGATAACAGAAAAGAAGCAATACAAGCAATCAAGAAATTCTATATATCTACCAAATCTTAGGGCTCCCATCAAGGTACATCTGGCCAGGATGCAGTCTTCAGACTGAGGCTCTCTCTCAGGTGCCATATGTCAGCAGCCTGGATGTGGAATGCCGAGGCCCACACACCCCGCAGTGGGGTGGATGAGACGGGCTTCTGGTGTGCCTCAGGGTGGATGTGGTCAGCCCACTGCAGGCTCAGGGCCAGGAGCTGTGCTCAGGACAGGTAGGGGCGGGGCAGGGCAGGCGGTAGCACTGTGAGGGAAAGCTACAGCGGGCAAGGGGGATATGGCAAATTTTGAGGTGGCTGTAGCCCTGGTCCAGCCCCCTGCCAGGAAGGCACATTCTTCTCTCTTACATTTGCTAATGCTTATACTTGCAAAACAACACTACAAAATGAATGAGAGGGGAACTTCCATCCAAATTTGGTTGTTTATCTGAAATTAATCAAGACTGATCATCTTCCTTGGTGTTTGTTCATCACTAATAAAAATGATCAGATCACTAAAGAGATGTTCACAGAGATACCCAGTTCAATGTTAAGTAAAGTTTATTTCCAAATTTACTTGAATCTAACACAACCCCAAATTTAAGATGACCCCACAGTTTATAAAGTTTACATAGTTTACAAGTTTAGAAACTTGTTATAATTTTCCATGTACAGAATCTAATTCATCCCTCCCACTACAGCAGGGGGTAGACAGTGGGGAGGCAGATGGTATGGAGAGGTCAAGCAGCTTGCTTCCAACTTGTACATGTTCGCCTGCCACCTCTGTCCCCACACAGCCTCCACTCATCCCTTCTACTCCAACCTCTGATCCCAGCTTCTCCCCAAGCCTCTACTCCTCACTCCACTCCCTTACCCTTGCTCTGTGCTTGCATAATCCACTCCCATTTGAGCCTGGGGCAATAAGCATGGCCCCAACCTGGTCTGTAGCAGCCATTCAGGGCTGGAGCTGTGCTTAGTGCTCCTGGCTGCAGCATGCATGAAACCTGCAGGCAGAGAGCAAAGGTGAGAGGAAGGAGAGGATAAGCAGGGAGCAGAAGTTGCATGGGGGGGGGGTGAGATGGGGAGAAGATAACA
>NW_017728992.1:62144253-62153084 GCF_001723915.1 Gavialis gangeticus
GGGGGGGGGGGGAGATGGGGAGAAGATAACAGGGTGCAGAAGTGGCAGGGGTTGGGGGGCAAGCTGCACCCATGGCCTGGACCCTGGCTAGGGGCTGGAGCCCAAACCATAGCAGCTGCCTGCCCCTCCCCCACCCTCATACACAACTGTAAGACAAGGGGCTCCCTGCTGTGTTAGACAAGGGGGGGAACCTCATCTTTGAACTGAATAAAGTAAATGCGTTTTAATCTAAACTGATTGTGCAGGGTGGAGAGATACTCAAAACAAAACGTGACACTTGTTGTGATGGGCAAATGGTAGATAGCGTGCCAAGGGCCAGGCAGCTGAGTGAGTATAGGGGCATTGTAGGCCACAGCCTAATCACTTAATGTGTCCACAACAAAGAAATGGCCTGACTTTTCCGTTATGTTCCTGACCTTTCAAAAATTCTTGAAATGTGCCTAAGTCTACAGTGCTTCAACACTTCATACGTTACCACACAGGATCATGGCCACTTTGCATGCAGCTCACTCATTTTGTCTGAAAATCCCCCCAGCTCACAGGTTATCCCTATGTGCTGTGCCACCAAAATCCAAAGAAATATCTAGGACCTAATCTGGCTTTGGAAAACATTTTTTGGTTTAAGAGCTCTGATAAAATTAAACTAACATAGTAAAGACAGAAGCAATTTCAAGTATTTATTAATGTAATCTAGGTTGGAACACTAGTCTTGTCACCTAACATGGACTTTCATAGCAAATGCACTAAATTTTACCCTCTTAGCAAATTCTTAAATGTTCATGAATTTATCTCATTCAATATAGTTTGCGTTCAAATGTCCTCTATCTCTCGTTCCTGTTGATGTTCTGTCTCAAAAGACAGGAAAATAAAACATTAAAATGGTAGCCTGAAACAAATCTTGTCAACACTGCAGAAGAATTAAGATTTTTTAAAAGTTTTTAGTAGTTTGGTTTAAGCATGAAGAAGGCTTGAACACATCAATAAAAATGAAAAACACATTTAAAACTCCTCAAAACAGAATTGCTCACAGCTGCTATTTTGACTAACAGTTTTGTCTTTTCTATGATAAAATAGTGGAATGTCTCTTTTCTCAGCCAAAATCTGTTATTCTAGGTTTGACAAGGTTTACCATAATCGCTGTACATTTTCTTCATTTTAAATCAAGTCTCCCTTTTCAATTTGTTTTCTGCTTCCTGAGATCTAACCTACAGAATTGCCTTTGTATCTGATCATTAATAAAATCAGAGAAAGTGCCTCACATAAGCAAGAAAAGTGCAAGGCAACAAACAGAAACTAATAAGCTATAATCAGCCACGCATCCTCCTATCACCTCTCAATCAGTCTAAAAATTCCTTGTTTTACTCATTTTTCAATGGGAAGTTACTTATTTTTTTCACCTGGATCTTTCTCAACATAATGTTCATGCCAGTTCTATCCACACCATCCTCTGCTTTCATGAAAAGTTAGCACTTGGACTCCTTTAACAGGGCAGAACAGGCATAGAAATATTCAGATGAAATAAGGAGAGAGAGAGAGAGAGAGAGAGAGAGAGATGGAGGGGGTGGGGAAAGAAAGAAAGAAAAGGAAAGTGATTCTAAGCTGGTTCCATAAGTTCACCCAGTTACAATAGCACCAAATCCCTCTGATGTTATTAAATACCCTCCTTGAATTCCCTCCAGTATAGGTGACGTTCCAACCATCTTTCATCACAGGTTGGCTCGTATAACAAAGCCTGTGGTTATAGGTCTAAGGCAGAGTAGGTAAAAGGAGGGCACTTACTTGTAAAACTTAATGGTGGGCTCCACAGCCAGCAAAACAAAAGGTGCAACAGTGTAACAGACAGCCAGTTGAGTGACAAGCCATGTGATAATGTCATAGATCACTTTGAGTGGCTCTGAAGAGAGGAAATAATGCCTGCAATTGTTCCTGATCTACAGTCATAAAGGAGGGGGTAGGGAAAGAAAGACAAAAATTCTTCATTTTTGTAACTGAACTCACAGACTTGTTTTATATCTGTTGCAAGCCTCAGATACCACTATTAATAATAGTTCTGCCATAACATTTAGGTACCTCAAACAAGTGCTGGGCTTCATTGTGCCACATACACATACCCCAAACAATTTAGTCTGGACAGTATAGACTAATGGCGAGAGGGAAAAGCAGCTTTGCAAAGGTGACATTGCGTGTGAGGTCAAAAAACAGGGCGATCATAGAATTCACTGTGCTGGCCCCAGCAACCCTACCTAAGGTCCTAAGGGCCTCCCAGAGCTGCAGCAGTGGCAATCCTGCCACACAGAGCCTGGCCAGCAGCAGAGCATGACTCCAGTCCCCCAGGCTCCTGTTTTGGGTGGCGCACACTGCCACTGCACATGAAGCTCTGCTTTTTTTCTCCACAGGTTTTTTTTGACTCCTGGGTATCTAGGGGTCCACAAAAAATCCTCTGTGCTGGTCCCTGGCAGACGTACGTGGTGTGCGGCACCACAGACATATCTGCAGTGCCACATACCACATGGCCATGCTAATCTGGACGTAGCCATAATGGGCATCTCAGGCAATTGGAGGTTTTTGTGAATGAATCAACCTAAAAAGTATAAAAACCACAGAGATAGGAGTTACTCTCCTGTAGCCATTTGTGTTTTTTTAGCATTTTCAGGATTCTGTACATTTGGTTAATTAGTTTTTTCCCTATTTATGGAATGGAGCCACACATGAATGGATACTCTGTGGAAATGATTACTGTGATATATTAGTGTACACTATTGTGGCCTTAGTAGCAAATATGGATTGCCAGCTTTGTTAATCTGTCAAACTGAGAATGCAGGAAAGTGGTGATCCTTTCCAGTTCCTGCACACATGGAAGTTTCTGTTAGCAGGACAACTAGTGATATAGTTAATAAGAGCAAAAACTTAAGTGTCCCATTACTGGCCATCCAAACAGAAAAATATCTAGCCATGCCTGGATGGGAATTAATAATACTGAAAAATGTAATCATTATTTGGCCCTAAAGTTAACACCCTGTTCCAATGAACTCTTCACATCTTAGATATATTGCTTAATGCTGTTTGTTAGCAGATGCAGTGGCACTGTTGGCAATCCATTCAGAAGCCAGTCTCTGTAATTATTATTGGCAGAAGCTAACACCGTATGAGAACAAGGGAACACCTGCAAAATAAATGCCTATATAACCTGCATTCAAGTACCAGCTCTGTCCAATTTACAAGAACCATATTTTACATAAAGTTCTCAGCACACACAGATGAGTTGCAGGGCCTTTATAGCTGACAAAGAATGAGGCCCCTGGACTATGTCCATCAGTGTTAGCCATCAGCTTATGACAAACCAATGTCCATGGCCCTCCATCTTCTTCTGTGAAGGGAGTCAGCCAGCATCACAGTGTCTACTATGGTGAGTCAATAAAAATAACGCCAATTATAAGGGTGCCTAATGTCAATGCAGATTAACATTTCAGTGAAGAATTCTCTCAAAGATATTAGTGTCAAGTCACTGGTGTCACATAAAAGATGAATGTGGCTAAGTATGTCAAAGCACCCCAAACTGAGAGCCTGATAGTAATCTAATCCAAGAGAATAATGGAAGGTACGTACTGCTCTGGCTGCTAATGTAATAAGGATTCCAGTGAGGAATGTAAAATAATATCCAGGGTAGATGCCATGCCACAGGGCTGACAGGATAAAAGTTAAAGCTGTAGGGTGAAATGGAGCCCTGTCATAGCAAACACTGGAAAGAAACAAACAGAAAACAACAGTTTGAATAAACAACACCTATACGCTGCAACTCAGTTCTCCTTGTAACTTAAAAATCACACAGAGCTCACTTATATGAAAGGCTTCTTGGTCTTGCAAAACTCCATTTAAACAAATGTCAATAAGGTTACTTGTGACAGTGAAGCATGCTCTCATCCTCAAGTTTTTAGCTCTGAATAGGTTCTCATTCACTTTTTACTGTGTCAGATGCATGGAATTCGTCATGGCTATTGAGGAACATGCAGAATATTCAAGCAAAGGTAGGTGGATGAAAGTAACAGTAACTTACTGTACAATTTAAATATTCCTTAGGCAGCAATCCTAGAGACAAAGAGGAGCCTTAGCTTGTGTAAACCAATGGGCCTATGATGATTTGCAGCAGCTAAGGATGTGGCGCAGAAGACACTTGCGAGCATAGTTTAGAAACATGCCAATAGGACCCAAAAACTCTTTCATTATCTCACTTTTAACTTTAAACCTAGTAGTCCAAAAATGGCTCAAGACAGCTTACTGAACTAAAAAGTGTTATATTTACTTCTCTCACAAAGAAATGTAAAAAAAATAATTTTAAAAGTATAAATATTTATAGTGAATGCAGTTCTGATGACCATCATATGAACTCCTGTGTCAACTGAATTCACACTAGACTTTACTCATACCAAAGGCATTGATTGAGCTACACCATTTGAATTGTTTTTATTTATACAGAGCCACAGTTGGGTTGATCTGAAACCAGATACCCCAACATTTAAGGGAGTTGACATATCATGTTCCAAATGGGATTACTATACATTTTCAAATTAGCATCTACATCCCTAGGAGACTGATGTCCAAAAAGAAAGTAGGCTGAAGCTATGAAGTTTGAATCTGGATCCAAGCTTTCAAAAACTCCAAAAGGAGAGGGCATTCAGATGTAAATGATATAACTCACCATGTCTCCAAGAACATTTAATTTATTTCCAATGCAAGTAAGAGGCAAAATATGTAGCGAATAATACAGATGGATAATAAAAATAAAATTCCCAATTGTGGAAGTGCTATTAAAATGTTATTGCTTCCCAACTAGGAAGGCCTCCTAAGCTTTTGCTTTTTATGGACAAATATGGCTATTTCACATTCATTAGCAATAAAAAAAAATATAGCACCAGAAACACTGTAGCGCTTTCACATAATACACATGCCCACGGAGAGATGAGAGGCCATGAGGTGGTACATTTATCAGATTCACTGGCCAGGGGTCATAACTGTTCACTACTGACCATTTGGAAGTATCTGGGTCTTACAAGTAACAGTTTTGTTATTCTCACCGCTTCAGCCAGGCAGCTGTCTGAATGTTCCAGTTCTCAAGGTACACCTTAAAACTTGTTGCAGTCTAGGAGAGAAGAAAGGTAACATCTAACATTGATTTCTGAACATGTGGAATTACGCTAGTCTCTACCTGAATTTTACACAGAGGTTCATATGCAATACACTAGTAGTAGAAGCTAGCTATAATTAAGATCGTGTCAGCATTTCCATATTACACTAGTATGTTCTAAGGTTTTGTAGGGCCAACCTGCAAATCACTCATGGCTGACAACTGCTACTTACTTCAAAATCTCACTCAGTATTATGTTATATTAGAACCAAGTAAAAAAAGTTTAGTTATATTTCAGAGTATGGGAAAAGCCAAAAAGGTTTTTGGATCCAGATGTTCACTTCCCTTGAGTCCTTTCCTGTAGCTCACAAACAACTTAATTCTAAAAACAGATCTCTCACTGTCTCTTAGATGGGCTGGACATCCCTATTGTGGTATGAAAACAGAACGTACTTGGAAGACTATAAGGAATGCCTTATTATTTCATCAGAACTGGTTCCTAAGAAACACTGAAAAGTATTTTTAGTCCTTAGATTCAGGGCCAGGGCCAGGGCGTAGTTTACTGAGGAACACTTAAACACTGCCAAGACTACCATAACTCATTAATTCAATAGTCCTGGTTCACTCTACATGTAGCTTTCCTGTGCCTGCAGGTCTACAGGGTTCCATCCAATACAAGATCTTTCCTCACAAATCTGTCCCACCTCTGCTTGTGCCTGGCCCCTTTTGTGCTGCCAAGCTTAGCAGTTCTGATCCATGCCTTGCAGAGGATAAGTAACAGCTGGACAGCTCCCCAAACTCAAGTGCCCCACTGATGTGATCCAGTTCTCTTGCCTGGATCATTTACTGCACTGTTAGAAACCGCAATTACAATTAACACAATTAGAAACATTTTCCCCATTGCACTCACCAGTATAATCCCTAAATCATCACAAAAATATAGTTTCAAGAATGATAAAGGAAGCCCACGGAGCCATTGGATCCAGCCCGCAGAGCCACTGGATCTGGCCCGCAGGAATAGGAGCTTCGGCAGCATTTGGAAGTTGGAGGACTTCACAAGTGCTATGCTGTGGCCAGTAGCTTTGCCCATGCTTTACCATGGCTGGCAAAAGAAAGCAGCAGCAGTGGAGAGAAAGAGTGGTTGCATCAAGCAGGTTCCAGCACCGGCCCACCTTGGATCCAAGCTGACTGCTGGAATGACTTAGCAAACCCCCAGTCTAATGGATCACTAATACATAACAATCAACATCTCCTTAAGCAGCTAAATAGCCAACATTGAAATTTAAACAGCAAGATACTGTGTTGGAATGGATTTAAGACAAAGATATTAAGGTAAAAAAAAAAAGCAGCAAAAACAAGGATACTCAGAGTTCAGACTGAAAAGGCCAGCTGTAATGCACCTTTTGTGTTTAGAAGTCACACGGATTTCTAAACAGTGAGTAATCTAACACATCATACCTGTTGCTAAGCCTTAGGAAAAAAATCACCGATTTCAGGAGGAAATTCTGCTTTGTCTGTTTAGTCCCAATTCAAGGTTTATTTATTTATTGTAGTCACCTCATGATTTTGTGTAATGAGAACCATATCCTGGGAGGGAAACTTGCTCCCAAAACTGTCCAACTGAATTGCAGCTCATTTTCCTGGCACCAAAGGTACAAAAATGTAGACAACAGTCTCAGTCTAATTTTCATCTGCTTTGAGTTGATAACCTAATGCAAAACCTGAACAAATCTCAAAAGGCTTTGTTTGCTGTGTTTCATTAACAAAGAAGCCTCTTTACTCCTTGTTGCTTCAGTGCCTGTGTGAAGTACGGCCCAAATTAAAATGAGTGAGAATCACCCTTTGAAATAATCGGACAGAAACTCTGAAGTGCTCGCAGTCAGAGATTCTTAATCTGAACTCTGTAGCACTGCAAGAGATCTCTAAAGACTTTCTGGCTGAATATGCAAAGCACATGAGAATGTACTCTGTACTGTAGATCAAAAGTCCCCCTCAGGATTGGGCCGCTAATGCAACAGGTATATATAACAGGCTCTTTTGAAGCTCACAGAGTTTTTAGAGAGAGATGAAGAAAGACCACATTGTAATAAGGAAGGATAAAGGAGCCCAAACAGACTATCCGTGTTTTTGCATCTCTATAGAAGACTGGAAGTCGGTGCAATCATCCTATGTGTCTTCACAGCTATGAACCCTAACTGACAAACACCTGCGCTACAGCATCAGGTAGGAGCCAGGGAACTCAGCCCCTTTCCCTTTCAGTAGTGTCTTTTTTCATTTGGCAAGCATTGATAGTCCCCCTCCTTCACCAGTCTTCCAGAAGAATGACCAAGTGAGCTGTCCAAATGAAATACTTCCTGGCAGGTTTTTACTTAAGTCATCCTCACTTCCTTGGCCTTCTTCCATCACCCCCAACTTCCCTAAAAACACTTCTTTATAAACAGGTTTCCACCTACACTGAGTATAGCTTCACCTGGCCAGGAACTAATGGTGACAGGAGCAGTCACAGATAGCACTCTCCTCAGAGAAACTCCCATTCTGCCTTTACACCTGAAAGGGACCACTACTGTTTAACACACAGCTTCTAAAAGTCCTTCCAAAAGAGGCCTAAAGCAAGGGTGGAATGAAGAACAAGGAGGAATGAGGAACAGAGAGCTTCCTTCCTCTTCCTAGCCTGGACAAGCAGTGTTCCTTCCTCTCTGACTGGTGCAGTGAGCACTGTGATTCTTCTTTCAAGCTATTTTAGGAAATCCCTGATACGGTCCTGGGCCGTTGCAACTAAGGCTGATTCAGTCTGAAGTTGGCTACAAATGGAAAGCATTTCTGTGCTTCACGAAAGGAGGAAAAAAACCAAAACACTCCAGGACAGAGAGAAAGATGCAAAGCTAACTGGTTTAGAAAAGTACAGAAATAAAATGATAACATGGAGATATATAGTGATGTCCCAAATTTTGGTGACATGTGGGGTGGGAGGGGTGCCTCAACATTCAGAGATGAACACTATCAGAAGGTGCTTGGCTCTGACAGTTCACTAAACTACTACATAGCCCTTTTAAATCATGAGCAATGAAGTAGTGAGGGAGAGTTCCTTGTATTTATACAAAAATAAATCTTTGGAAGGAGATATTTCAGACTCCTTTTTACTTTCACATACCACCGACACTCAGAAGATATTCCAGGGCAAACAAACTGGAAATACTGTATATTGGTCATATTTCATATAAAGGGTATAATTATAAATAGTTTGTAAAGGGCTAGTTGATGTTGAAAGTATGTTATAGGCATGAGAAGTATGTATTATAAACATCTAAGAAACAACAGTTTGGTGGAGAAACTACCAGACTAGAAGTCACTCTTAATCCTATTTTTGACCTTGTCACTGACCTACTCTATGATCTTGGATAGGTCACTTTTCTACATCTCCACTAACCTAGTCCACCCTTTTTTAACCTGTTTAGAATAACCATTCTTTTAGGCAGAGACCCTAATCTCAACTCGGGCCTCAAGGGACTTCTACACAAGCAGGAAATTGTGAAAAGAACTTAATTAGAAGAAGATGCTACAGGTCAGGTGTTGTCCACCGGGGGTACTTTGGAAGGCCCCAGGCGGTACGTGGCAGCAGCACAGAGAAGCCACCAGCACTTCCGCTTTCACCACTGGCACTTCCAGGTTCACTTCTTGACTGGCTGCTGGGGCCCACCCCCCGCTAGTC